>NC_090922.1:1076081258-1076384288 GCF_040938575.1 Ambystoma mexicanum
AGTCTGTGATCACTCAGGTTGTAGCCAATCAGTATGTGTGTGCTCACATCTGTGCAAACTTCCAAGTCAGTACAGATCCAGTTCTAAGGCAAAGGTTTCATCCAAGGAATGTCAACAAAGTGGGTCAACAAAGCAACGTGTTCACAAATGGTTCACAAATGCCAACAATGAGTGTGTATTCAGCAAAACATGTATATGGGCATCAAAGCAAAGCCCAAAGCAAAAAGTGGTGTTCCAGCTGCAAACAGAACTCAAATGTGTGTGTCGTCCCAGACAATTTCCAGTGACAGATTTCAGAGCCTCACTGCTGCAAGTTCTCTCACAACAGGTGACAGATCTTTCTTCAGAGAAATCCATGCTCACTGCTGCAAGCTGACTTTTTTGATGCCTCAACTTTCCCTATTCCAAAGCTCTCCCTAGTCAATCCTCTTTTGATACCGATGTTTCATTCACGTTGCACTCATTCAGAGTGTTGCAAAATAATGCAGATGGCAACTCTCCAGTGGCAATACCATGCACTTCAATGGACCGGCATATAGGCCAAAACTCCAGATTCAGATTCAGATTCTCTCCTTCCTTGTCAGGTCATGCTGTTGCCATGCCAGTTGTTGCTATGCCAGTCCCATGCCATATCATGCCAGCTCATGTCATGCCATGCTAATCCCTGTTCTTCTCATGAGGGACCAGCCAACGTTGGATGCAAGTGCAGATTTCAAAGCACAATAGTGTCAGATCAATGCTATCTTGCTCACTCCCACAAGAGACAAAGAACTTCACTGCTCTTCAAACATAGTTAGCATCGGGAATTCAAATGCTTTCAGCAGAGAGCGTCATCCTGCTCATTCTGCATTTCTCTTCTCTTAACTAGCCCCAAACTGGTGTCTGGTTCCACAAGGTAAGGCCTTCCAAATGGTTCTCATCTCTATGCAGATTACAATACAGCCCACAAAACAGTTTCTCTCCTTTGCTGAACATCTTTCACTCTCTTTCTCGCACAGAATGCTGCAAGGTGTCGATTTTCAAAACAGTCAGTCACGATCTTCACTTCCCATGGCTTCAGTTGTCATGCCTAGAAATCAGGTAGCAAACAGGTCTTCTGAGTACCTTGTCAGAGCACAGCCATTGACAAAGCTACACTCAAAGACCTCAAATCAGAGACATTCCCCTGAAGTGCTGCTGCAAAGCGTAGGTGTCAATTAGTCACATCACAAGGTGAAAAAAGCCAGTCTCTTTTCAGTGCTGCTTCAAAACAGCCAGGATGCAAAGTCAGATGGTGTCATTAAGGTCTGGTCAATCTTTGCAGTCGTCCTGCTGCTGGTTCATTCATGGTCTGGTCAATTCATGCGATGCAATCTTGTCAGTCATCAAGGCGATCTGGTCAATCAAGGTCTCACGGTCTGCAAAACGTGGTCTGGTCAAGGTGTCTCTCCAGGTCTCATGCAAAGAAAACAAAAGTACAAGTATCAGTTTAACCAGTTTTCAGATGTGTTCAAAGCCAAAAACAAAACAGAATATGTTTCATTGTGCTTCAGTGCACATAGCTAGTTCTAAACTCCCCATGTCTCTCAAAAGTTGTCAATGCTAGTTACTCAGTGTCTCCCCATATGTCAGTCAGTGTCTAATTCAGTGTGCCAGTGCAACTGTCTAACTATGGATGTCTCTCCATGCTGCATAATGCATTACTCCATCCCTGTCTTTCTCAAAACAAAACAAAACAAAACAAAACAAAACAAAACAAGACAGCCCATTTCACATAGTTCAGAAAATGCAAATTCAAATATTGCACAACTGCATTCTTCTGTGTGTTACTCTCTGTGTCATTTTCATGTGTTCTAGCCACAGACTCCCCATTCTACATGATGTATTCACAACGCCGAATCACTAAATGTTGACAAAACAAATAGATTTCACTCAAATGGACACTGCTTCCCGCATGTGCAATGCAATTAAGATTCAATAAACATTCCTTCCCTTCTCAGCCTACTCCTTCTTCAAAACAACAGTCTGCTAATGCTGCACAATGTTTCTGCATAACGTAAACACCCGTTCTCTCCATGCAGTCAGTCAGAAAACTCAAAAAATTCAAAGAATGCAATATCTCAGAACATCCAGCTTTAGCACGATTCACTCGATTCACTTTCTCCTTCATTGCTATCCAAATTTCAACATTTTTAGACAAAACAAGATTTTCACTCCCTAACGTAGGCAAAGTACATCTGCTACAAATTCTGCCAAAAATGTCATCACAGATTCCATTACCATTCAAATCAAAGATTTTCACCATCTCATCTCTGCTCACAAACCCAGTTTGCAAATGCTTCACATAACTGCCTCCATGAAAAGGTGTCTCCAATGATACAGTTTCATAATGCAAATCTTCATAGGAAAACCCTCGATGCATTCCTCTAGGCAATTCTCTAGGCAAACTGCACATGTCTGTCAAAAATGCACTCTCCATTTCCTCTTCATAAAAAAAAAACATCTCTATGTTAAATTTGTTGCTCTGCTGTTGCTGCAATCTCTTCAGTTATTGCCGCACTATCAGTGGAACAAACTGTTTGGGTCACACTATCTCTGTTATTATTCTGAGGTAACTCTTTCTCCCAAGGAACAATATTCAAATTTTCTCCATGCACTGCTTCGTGCTTCAACCCTGCCAGGTTTTCTCTAGGAACTCTGTTCCCACCCATCACTGCTGTTGTCAATGGTTTCAATGGGTAATTCAATTGGGTCTGCAAGTGCTGCTTGGACATCTTCCCAGTTATCAATTACATGCCTGAGATGATATATCATTGCTCGCAAGTCACTAATATATGGTGTCATTTCTGTTCCTACTTCTTCACTATTCACTCTCAACCCTTCCATCATTATGGTTGGTGCTGGCGAAACTTCTCAGGCATCAAGTATATGTCTAAGCCGATTTCTCCATACAATCTCTGGTTTCACACTACAAGGTCCAAAAACCTGTGGAAAACAAAAATACAAGTAAAAACCTGAAACCAGCCAACACCCCTGCTGCTGCTAAGGTGACGGAGGTGAAGGTTGCCCCCATTTTGGACCTAGAAATGGGGGGGCCTAAAAACACACCTTCCCAAAACCAGTCAAATAAGACCTTCTGATCAATCTGCAGCAGGTGGTAGTCAGGTAGGAAACCCCACCTATGTGACATCTAACTCTGCTAATTATATCAGTCCTAGGTATAAGGGAAATAGACCTATCTTGGGGTACGTGTGGACTCCCTCAGCCCAGGGGGGGATCCAATCAGGTGAGTACTGCCCCAGGAAACTTCCCACCTAACTTCCCTCAGGAGGGCAGTAATCCTCCAAATCCTGGGTTGTGTTTCTTCCCCTGGTACCTTCCAAACCCCAACATGCAGGACAACCTTCCTTTCTCTCCCCGTTTTCATGAGTCCAGACCACCCAATCCGGGAAATAGGGAGGCCACAGTGGAGGATTACCAAGGGAATCCCCAGTACCTAGGGTACTCCGGGAGAAGGGATAGTTACCCTTCCCGAGAACAACTTAGATTGGATCAAAGACCCCAGTACCAGCCGGAGTGGCTGTCCCAACTGGAGCGCCAGGTCAAGAACCTAACTCAGGACCTGAGTCACATGTTGAGGTCTCAGCAGAACCCTCAGATGAACATGGCGACTCAGAACCTTTCAATCCAACGGTCTGGTACCCCAGAACAATGATGTGGACAGAACCCCGATATCCCACCGGTTCCAGAGGAGGAGGCACGGGAGGAAAGGGGGTGTAAAGCCATAGAGGAAGCTTCCTTCCTTATCTGTGAAAAGCCCCTGGACACCCCAGAACCAGAACTAAAATCTCTTGCCCCTGAAAATCTGCAACCCAGGGAACAGAGGATGGGTAGGAGAAATAAAGAAACCAAAAAAACCCCATTTTGTGGAGGAAGTCGGTGTCCTCCAGTTTGAAGGGGAAGAATCTTTGGAGGATTCTGGGAAGAAAGTCTTCTCCTTGAAGGACGGGGGAATTCCACCCAAAGAAAAATGGGTCCCAAGAGACCAGAACTTAGACTGGGTAGGTGTGGGGACTGATTCAGAATCACCCATCCCTGAACCCAGGAAATGTCATCCGGTGAATGTAACAGAAAATTAGGGATCCCCTCACAAACCAATTCTTGTGACTGTCTCCAAGAAGGGGGGGGGGGGGCAGCCCAGGATCAGAGATAAAAGAGGATCCTCAAACTTCACAAACTAATTCTGGTGACTGCCTCCAAGAAGGGGGTGGCAGCCCAGGATCAGTGGAAAAATAGGATTCCCAAATGCTCAAATCAATTCTGGCGACTGTCTTCAAGAAGGAGGGACAGCACAGAATCAAGAGAGAAAGGGGAGCCTGAAACTCCCAAAATATCATAATGCCCAATTTTGTTTTCAGATTGCTAGACTCTGTCACAGAAAACTGTCCAAAACCCCACTGTGTTGGAGTCCTGACATCTACAGAGGTACCTTGTTCCTTTGTGGAATCAGAAAATACAATATTAAGGCTTTTACACCATGCAAAGAGAAATACACCAACAAGCGGACCGCGAAGGGACTGACAAGGGCAGTCAGCAGTGTGAGCAGTGAGCGCTGTTCGAGAGCGCAGTATTTCCTCACTTTCTTTCGGAGGCGTGTGCTGAGAGGCGTGTGCTCTGGTGAGCCTCTGGCACATAACCACTTCCCTCCGCGTAGCGGACCGCGAAGGGACTGACAAGGGCAGTCAGCAGTCCGCGGTCGGCGGGAGGAGGAAGGAGAGGTCTTCAATCAGCGCGTGTCGAGGGAAGGGCTTTTCTTACCATGTCTGAGCTGGTGCAGAGATCCAAAAGGAAACCATCGGTGAATGATCTCGAGCCGAGAAATCTACGGAGCAAGAAGCAGCGTTGTCCAGAGCTCCTAAATAGCAGTTTTACCGATGCAGCTGAACAGGTAACAGAATCTGGCCTTTCGCTGGATACACATCATCACCTCCCCCTACCAACATTTTCGAATAATGCAAAGATTCAATCACAACACTCAGAGTGTGTCTTCAATTTCCTCACGATTGAGAGGAGGGGGGAGGAAACCTCCACCTCGGGGAAGGGTGTTATAGACTTCTCTATGACTAGCGAAACACCCACGCCCAAAACTTTGCCCCATGTGGTAAAAGGGGGAAGCAGGGAACCCCAAGCGTCACCCAAGACAAGCCCAGTCCCACGGTTGGAACCCCCCCCCATTAGACCAGAGAAGCATCCACGCCCGCTTGTTTCGGAGAGAGAGCCAGTGGACGCCAACGGGAGGAAGGGGGCCTTGGGGGCGGGGGCGGGCCCACCCGATACGCCTTCTATGGGGGGGAACAAGTGAATATAATGATACACACGATGGGGGAAATGGACGACCTGCGAACACCGCCAGGCGGCGAGGAGATCTCCCCTCCCACATCATCAATCGATCTAGAGGCTAGCTCCGTAGCTCTAGAACTTAGTCCTTCTACCTCCCTGAAGAGTCTGGTGCCAGCGGACAGGGTGAGATCATTGTCGCCTCAAGGAGAGGCCAGCTTAATGGACTCTCCAAGTCCCCAGGACCACAGCGCTTCGGCTACCACAACATCCCTTAGCCCGGTAGCGCTGTCCCAGCCGAACGCAAGTCCTTTGCCCATCGCTTCTCCAGTGATCATCCTACCATCGAGTCCTCTATCTGACAGAAAGAGGTTGGAACCCTCTGCTTACCTAAAGACACAGGGGAACTTAAAGAAAACGCTCCCCAAAAGACCAGCGCGCTCAAAAGTTCCGTACAAGAGGGGGGGAGTAGGAGGGAAAAAAACTCAGCATCAGAATCCCTCAAATGCAATGATCACCCTCAAAGACTTTTTTGGCAAAAAATCGCGCCGTGAAGGGCGGGGACAGCAGGAATTCTCTGACGCGGAGCTGCTGGCCATAATGGAAGACACGGCCCTACATCTCTCAAATTTAATTCTACCTCCCAAACATAAACCTCAGGTGGAAGAGGTTATTAACAAGACTGGGCCAGTGAAGCTACCCACCGGGCCTGCAAACGTCCTTCCCAGTAATTTGTTACCAGGGTTTGAGTTTGGGCTTGGCGAGGAAGGAGACACTCAGGCTGGTCCGGATGCGAGAAGAAGTCCTTCAGTGATAAGTGACGTTCTGGAAGTTGCATCCAGAGAAAAAGAGCGCTCTTTAGCTGCTAAAACCCAGGACCCCGGTCGGCAGCCCCAGGAAGTTCAGGATAAGGATAGGAGGGGCCTGCGGGAGAGGAAGGAGAAGCCCTTGCTCCTTCCTGACTCGGAAGAGGGGGCAGCCTCTTCGTTCAAATCATTCCTCCCTCCGCCGCCTCTTGATTCGATTTTCCCCCCCTCCCTTAAAGGAGTCAAGGAGACAGGGTTAGGAAGCGGCTTAGATAAATGCATCGGGAACGCACAGCACTTGAACTCCCCTGTGCGTCCTCGACGGATGAGCGAAGTTACTGCCAAACCGATGCCAGAAACACCTGGGAAAAAGCTAGACCCAATGACGATCTTGTCCACTGTCACGATAGCATTGGCTCCGTTCGGGAAGCTGTACGAATCGATCCATGAAACTCTTAAAGATCAAAACACTCTAATAGCATTGATGCACTCCAAACTTATCTATCTGGAGGGCTTCGTGCTGGCCCACAGGACTTGTGGGCTTGACTTTCAAAATGCCTTGGGTAATAAGAGACCTCAACATGCGGACGGGGACCTGATTGATACATCGATGGCGCCCAATCAGGTTTCCTTAAGTAATCAGGAGTCCCAAACAACGGAGGATGTCTGTAGTTCAGCTGATCTGAGGGCCATAAGTGAAAACGCAATCCTCCCCCAGCCCCCTAGGATCGAGGCAGTGTCAACAAACCCGCAAATAAAGAACTCAGCAGGCACGAAAAACGGTGTGGTAGTTCTTGACCTCCCGGAAGATGGTCAGATTCAACCTGCAGAGAAGGGATCCAATTTTGCAGCTTTCCGGATCCCGTCAACTTTTGAAATCTTTAAGCATGTAGGAGTTCCTTATCCGGCCCAAGGAAGAAAAAAAGCCCAGAGGGCGGCCAAACCAGTGTCAACTGATTTGAGGAAAACAGCAAAGCTGAAACCGAACAATATAAGAGAATCAAGGATGGCAAATGACCCATCACCTGTGCAAAATAGAAAAGTGTTCAAACTAAAGCCAGCCGATCAAAATCAGGAGGACCCCCCTGACACGGAATCGGTTAGCGACTTAGACTCAATTGATCTTATCGACCTTAGCACATACTCGGTGGAAGAGGAAGAGATAGATCTGTCGCCCCCAATCCAGCAAAAACAAAAAATCCCAGAGACTCGTGAAAACAGAGCTGCGGAAGAACCAAAAACAAAAGCCCTCCTTATGGACTCGTCAACATGCACCCCTCGGGCAAAGAACAAGAGGAACTTGAGCCAGACCTCTAAGACAGGTCCAGAGGGACTGAGAACCAAGAAGGATAAATTCTCACACAAACCCACGGAAGATAGGCGTTCCCCCCGGCCTATTACCAGGAAAAAGTGTGATAGTGACAACAAAAGAGCTCCTATAGCTCTAAGAGAGAGGTCGCCGAAGGAAGCAAGAGACCGTAAAGAGAGATCAAAGGCTGGAAGAGCTTCCACAGCAATCCTAAATCCGCATTATAAATCACGAGTCCATGAGCAGAGGTGGAATGAAAGGGGAGCCGGGTCGGAGGGGCTCTCACGAAGAGCAGCTGGGGATCTAGATCCTCCAGGAAAAAAAGAAAAGACTACCAGGATCTTCAAACTCCAAAGGGTCCAGGAAAAACAGGACAGTTGGATCCTGAACCGTAGAGCCCTGGCAAAACTATTTAGCGAGGCTCGTCTCTCGCAAATCAACATCACAAAGGAGATTAACATTCTCGAGCCAAATCCTAATGGAAGAAAAGACAGCTCGTATCTCCACATTGATTCAAACTATACACAGCAACAGATTTGGGGGGAAAGGTCTAGCCTCTTGAAATTGGGCTTCGAGCTGCTCTATGTCGCAGGCGGCATTCTGGGGCCCAAACCATCCCAAGAGGGTGCTTCACGAAAAGCGACAAACTATAAGGTGAACGAACGAAACTACGGTCGCCAAAGGCCGATCTCGCAAACCACGCGAAGACACGAACCGCGAAGCGAAGAGGGGGGCTTCACTAAATTTGGCAAGATAGAGGACACCCCACTAGCAAGAAAGAGTTTCCAGCAACTATCTACCGGAAGAGGCAGAAATGAGAGGGAATGGGAACCCGGCGAGAAGTCGATACCTTCTACTCGTCGAATTTTCCATCTAGTTGAACATCAATTGAGTGATAGAGGGGTTCGCAGGATGCCTCCACGTGATCTGCAGCCCTTGAATTTCAATGATCAAAATGGAGATAAGCCAGAATCCAGCAGAGGTCCACAAAGAAGCAAGTAGCCACCACAAGGATTAATCACTGACTTCTTTCGGGATACCAAGGCACCGTCGATATGGGATCCCCCCTCTCTAAAACTAGGGTCTTGGAACACTAGAGGCTACAAACATCTGACTGTGGAGTCGGACGTCGACCTCACAGGTTTCGATGTGTTGTGTTTACAAGAAACTTGGTTAAGGGAGAAACCCACTTTGGACGGTTACCATCTGATTCACTCGCCGGCCCTTAAAGAAAACATGGGCAGACCCAGATCAGGGCTTATTATCGCCATCAGATCGGGAAGTGGCCTTCACCTGAAAAAGATACTCAAAACAACAGAGTTTATATTAGCTGTAATCCTTACTTGGAACACTTCCCGTAACGTTGGTGATAAGGCCCCGCAGCTTGAGATTCTACTGGTGAACACCTATTGGAACCCTAAACGGATGACCTGTGATAATTACATCAATCAAATGGAGACGATCATCGATGATTATCTAATCTCGAGCACTGCCAACTACACGATCTTGGTTGGCGACCTGAACGTCGACTTAACCAAAGGATTAAACTCGGCTACGGAAAGATCTCGCAGATGGACAAATCTAATAAAGGCTAGAGACATACATAATCTGCTACAAAGAGTAGCCCCTAATGCAGAGGCTATTCCAACTTGGGAGAGAAATAATCAAACGGCCATCATTGATTACATCCAGATATCAAGGAGCTTTTTAGCAATAAAAGAATCCTTTGAAGTGACAAGGACTAAATACAGCGATCATAACATCGTGAGTTTTTCTTGGGCCTCACCAAGAGCAGAAGTCCGCTACACAAATGCAAATTTGGAAGTTAACCAAAGTGGCATACGGCTGAAGATGTCCGTATCTGCAATTGCTCAGTTGACACGTCTGTATAAAGAAGAGAAAAATGGGAACCTTATTGGGGCCAAGGCATCGACAGATTACGTCTCAGTTCTTTCGACATTTGCCTGTAATAAAGGAAAGAAGCAGCCAATAGCAAAGCCATTTAATCACGTATTCAACCCGCAATTAGTAGAACGCAGAAAATGGCTGAGAAGATTGAAGCGAGCAGCAGCTATCTCGGACTCTCCAGGGAAAAAAGAAGAAGCAACTCTGGCGGCGATCAACTACAAATCATGGTTAAGGTCATCGAAATACCAGCGTGCTCAAGATGACGCTGAGCTCATGCTACGAACTATTTGTGGTAAGAACGCGCGAGACTTCTGGTCCCTAATTAAGGGGGACTCGAAAGTCCTGAATCAAGCCCTTCAAAACTCAATAAGCGATGCAAGTTGGGTATCTCACTTCCTAGACCTCTATGGAGTCCCATCATCATCTAAAAACCTACCTATTCCAGTTCAGCAGACAAAAAAGATCGTTTGGGCGGTCCCGACAGATATCGAGACGATTGAGTGGAAAATTAAAAAACTTAATAGCTCCAGAGCTGCCGGCCTGGATGGCATCACGAACTATGATCTGAAAAAAAATTTGAAAGCATGGTCAATCTTCATTAAAGAGGTCTTCATGGCATGTGTCAAGCACTCTGAGATCCCACTATCATGGAAGAAAGCTCTAGTGGTACCTATTTTAAAAAAGGGCTCTAAAGACACTCCCTCGAATTATCGCCCAATAGCGCTGCTAGACTCCATAGGCAAAGTTTTTGGAGCTCTATTGTTGGACAATTTTCAATCTTGGATACTTACATCAGCCCTCCTTGATCCTTTACAGGGAGGATTTGTGAAAAACATTGGCACGACGGTAAACATATTGGCTTTGAGCACACTGAAAGCCAAGGTTTCAGAGGGACGGCCTAAGATATATATGGCTTTTATTGATTTGGTCCAGGCCTTCGACCATGTGGATCGAGGACTACTCTGGGAGAAATTATATCATCATGCTTGCCCATCTGAGATTCTGGATCCAATAAAGGCCCTGTACTCAGAAACCTCAATGTGTGTATGGTTAAACAATCTGGGCCGTCTCTCCTCCGAGATCAAGACAGAGAGAGGCGTTAAGCAAGGCTGCCCTCTGGCTCCGGCCTTGTATAACGCCTACATAGCGGATTACAAGGAATACGAGGAGAGAGTACAAAGCTTTCCCCCGACATTGGGAACAAGCAAAATAGCGCGCCTGCTGTATGCAGATGATATTATTCTCATGGACCTTACACAAATAGGCCTCCAGAGACAGATTAACAATCTTAATGCCTATCTCAAAGAAAACCATCTCCAGATGAATTTCGATAAAACCAAAATAATGACGTTTGGAAAATCGTCTCGTGATGCGGAGAAATTCGTCTGGGCAGTGGACAACCAACAGCTGGAAAAAGTGACTAACTTCAAGTACCTTGGGATTATCTTAAACAAAAGCTCAAAAGAAGTCCCAATGCAAGATAACATACTGACTAAAACTCGCCTTCTTGTAACCCAGGCAAGAGCGGTAGCGACCAAATACGGCCGTTTCACATTAGTGCCAGTCCTGACCTTCTACAGAGCGAAGGTAGTCCCCACTTTGACGTATGGAGTTGAAGCTCTACCCAATTTACCATCGAACTTTTGGGAAAAAGTGGAGGGACTCTTTTGGAAACACCTGCTCAGTCTGCCGCAGTCGCTCCCTATTGTATTAATAAGGAGAGAGTTGTCACTTCAATCGCTGAGCTCCATTGTGGCTCGAAATGAAATCATGCTCTATCGAAAAATGCTACTACCCTCTCCTCCATTGATACTAAAGGAAATACGTCAAGAAATAATAACAGGGTCGTGCAAAATGCTGTTGGACTGGTCACTAAGAATGACAACCCTCCTAGATTGGGCAAGCAGCTCCAGTGACGAACTCATTAACAATCCGGTAAAGGTGAAAGTGTGCATTAAGGAGCAAGATTGGATTGACACATTGGAGAAGGCATCGACCTCGAAATTGATATCCGACCTACCCTCAATTTGGCAGAAAGTTAATTCTACTAAACAGTACTTGTCGAAATGTCCTGACAAAAAAATACGAGAGTCTTTCCTGAGAATTCGATTGAATATTATTCATACAAAGGAAGTTCTGTTAAGAAGGAACAAGTCGGAAGAAAAAGGGTGCAGATTCTGCGAAATTGGGGACGAGGTGGAAACTATTAAGCACCTGTTAATGAACTGCCCGGCCGTGCTGACAGCACGCACACTACACCTCGGTCCTCTATTCAGAAATCTGCAGTTCTACGATGAAGAGGAATGGTGGTGTCGCCTAATCAGCGGAGAAAAGACGTCCTGGGTCATAGCAGTGGTGGGCTTTTTCCATGCTATTGGCCTAATAACTCAATAAGGAAGGGAAAGCAAATGGAAATCATGGCTCGAAAATCTTCTCTCTATTACTATTGTGGGAGATCAGAGGGAAACACCATGACTTTTGCAGTCCTCCCCGTCCTTATTTCTCTCCTTATCCTCTTTGTCTGCTGTTTTCTGTCTTCTCTTCTGACTGTGAGATCCCTTTAACATCAAGGTCTTTCTCTTTTTTCTTCTCTTCTTTTCATCTTTTGACTTCAAGGACTCAAAACCTTGTAAAAATTGTTCTATACAATTAAATCAAGTATAAAAAAAAATACACCAACACAAGCTTGGAAAGATTCACAGAATCTGTATTACAACACTGAACAGTTTACAAAACAAAGTACACAAATAGCTATTTGGCCGTCAGTACACCACAGAGAACACCAGCAGGTTCAATGTGAGCAGTAAACAGGAATTGCTAGCTGGACATCAGCATATTTATACAGTTTCTACGTAAAGATGTCCAGCCTCTTACGAGTTAATCATGTACTGGGCTAGGGTCCGCGCCAGGTTGATTCCTAATTTACATATCTCGTGCATGTGGTTTACTTCTCAATACATTTACTAACAAATACTATTATTCTCTGGGTTTAGCTTTACACTCTTTACACATTTGCTTCATGCAGGTCAAACAGATGTTTCGCGTATGATGTTTTAAATAGCATTATCGTTCTTGTATACTTGTAGGTTAACATCATTGATCCAAATAATCCCCTGATCCCGAGGTCAACAAAGGACAAGGTCTACATGACCCTAACATGTAGCCTGCAGGCAGGTTGGAAATTAACTCGCCTACAGAGGTTGAAGAGGTTAAAGTAAGAACAAGAGAACACAGGTCGGCCATTTTAGGCCACAGGGTCACTTTGCACGACAAGCCAAAATGGCGGCTTTAACCTAAAATGGAGGCTTGATTAACTTAAGGTCACGACCTTGCGATGCGGATTTCCTCGCAAAGGCCAACATATACAATGAAGACAAAACAATATTATATCAGTTTTGACACCTTGGCTCTGAGTATTGTATGTCACACTGTTTATGTCAGGACACATGCTGGATCCCTCTAGTAAACTCTCAGAACCATGAACCATTCTCCTTAAGCGTGTCGAACATTATCCAAGTACCGTAAACTTATCAGGCATTTTCTGATGTGTTTTCAACAGACATTGTTCAAGCTCTTCTGCCCCACAGACCTGAGGATTGCACTATTGAAACGGACCCTTCCGCTGTGATTCCATTTGGGAGAATGTTTATATTATCCGAGCCTTAAAAGAAGGCCTTACGTGAGTACCTGGATACCAACTTAGCAAATGGAACCATCCGGACTTCAAAGTCCCCTGCAGGTGTGTCCTTGTTTTTTGTTCCCAAGAAAAACACAAGGGAGTTACGACCTTGTTTGGATTACTGTGGTCTTAACCAATGTACCCTCAAGGACCGTTATCCATTACCACTCATTTCAGATATTCTGGAGGCTGTTTGAGGAGCTGTTATATTCACCAAACTCGACATTAGGGGTGCTTACCATCTCATTAGAATTAAAGAGGGTGATGAATGGAAGACAGCCTTTAGAACTCCTTTTGGCCAATTCGAGTATTTGGTCATGCCCTTCGGTCTTGCCAACGCTCCTGCGGTATACCAATGATTCATGGACAGAGTGTTCTCGGATATGTTGTTCCTTTTTGTTATCGTATACCTGGATGACATATTGATTTATTCTAAAGACCCTCAGATTCATGAAAAGCATGTTAAGACAGTTCTACAGCGATTACGAGAAAACAAACTCCTGGCCAAACCTGAAAAATGGTTATTCCATACCCAAACCATTCACTACCTGGGTTTTGTACTCAGTCCTAAAGGAATTGGAATGGACCCTGGCAAGATAGATTCCATACTTTTGTGGCCGGCACCTACCACTGTGAAGCAAATACAATCCTTCTTGGGACTTCATTCTTACATTTTCTGCAATTGTACAACCCATCGTGGCTCTTTTAAAGAAGGATACACAGTTTGTTTGGTCTACAGAACTAGAGAAGTCCTTCCAACATCTAAAAAGGAAGTTCACTGAAGGTCCTATCCTAGCCCAACCCGACATAGATCGAATCTTCCTGGTGGAAACCGATGCTTCAGACTATGCTATTGGGGCAGTCCTAAAACAAGAATTTGAGGACAAGATGGAACATCCAATTGCCTACCTATCCTGTACCTTGACCCCAAGTGAATGCCATTACTCGGTCCTGGAGAAGGAACTTTTGGCCATCCGACAAGCATTCACTGATTGGCGTCATTTACTCCTGGGAGCTACATATCCAGTGCAAGTATGAACAGATCATCGGAACTTACAAGTATTACAATCCCTGGAGTGCAGAAACAGTCGTCAGGCCTGTTAGGCCTTCTTTTTTGCACAGTACCAGTTTCAGATCAACCACCTTCCTGGAATCAATAACATCGTTGCTGACGCCCTGTCCAGACGTCCTGACTATGAATCTGTAGAGGTCAGGGCATTTCCCAAGATGTTTCCAAAAACTGTGTTTGTGGTACAAGCTAATTGCCTCCTGGAAGACATCATGCCCATACTCCTTCCTCAGATCTCTGGAAGGAATACACCCAGAATAATCATTGGAACTTGAATACAAAGGATGGTTATCTCTTCAAGGATCAACTACTGGTCATCCCTACACAAGGACTGAGAAATAAAGTCATGAACCTCTGTCATGATACCTTCCATTCAGGACATTGAGGCATCACTACTACCATTCAGCTCATACAGAGAGAATCTTGGTGGCCAAGAATGACCACTGACATAAAGGACTACTTTCAATCCTGTGCTGTGTGCAATCAAAACAAACACGATAATAGAAAACCTGCCGGTCTTCTGCATCAACCTACATTACCAATACGTCCTTGAGAGTTCATCGCTACAGATTTTATTGTGGAATTACCACCATCCAGGAGATATCCAACCATAATGGTTACAATTGACTTGTTTACCCATACAGCTCATTTCACACCACTGTTCAAATTGCCCTCCTCACTTGAACTTGCCGGGATATTTATTGAACACATATTCAGACTTCATGGATTACCATCCAAGATCATCTCCGACAGAGGTCCCCAGTACATATCCCAGTTCTGGAAACAACTCTGTCAAATACTAGGTATTCAGCGAGCATTGTCTTCAGGGTATCATCCTCAAACTAACGGGGTCACAGAAAGAACCAACCAGACTTTAGAGCAATATCTTCGCTGTTTTGCTAGCAAGGTCCAGGATGATTGGTCACTATTGATTCCAGTAGCTGAATTCGCTTACAACAATTCAGACCATTCGGCCATCAAGACAAGCTGTTTTTTTCTGCAGTCAAGGATTTCATCCTTCAGGTCTACCATCAATTTTGACATATCCTACCCCAGTACCAGCAGTAGATTCCTGGATCAAAAAGTTGGTGAACGTTCACAATGATGCTAAAGAATATTTGGAAAAGGCCAGGATAGCTGTTAAATGATATGCAGACGTTAAGTGAAGACCTAGCCCTTCTTATTCAATAGGGGATGAAGTCTGGCTATCCTCCAGACTCTTTCCTCGACATCTACGACCTAACAAACTGGCTCCCAAGTTTTACGGAAGCTTCACCATCAAAGAAATCATTAACCCAGTGGCATATCGACTTCAGCTCCCAGACTCCTGGAAAATAATTTATCCGGTCTTCCACACCTCCTTATTGAAGCCATATGTACAATCCAATCAGAAAGTTTCTAGACCTAATCCTGTGCTCATCAACGATCAAGTCGAATTTGAGGTCTCCAGGATATGTGATTCCAGGTATAGATGAGGTCAATTACAATACTTTGTGGAGTGGAAAGGATATCCCCCTAGTGAGCGTACATGGGAACCAGTTTCTAACATGAATGCTCCTCGTCTACTGAAAAGGTTTCATCGAATACACCCAGGCAAACTAGGCGGATCCGGGCTCAGGAGGAGGTATGCTGTCATGAATGGCCGGGTTCGACCCTTCTGGACTTCATGGTCCTTGATGCACCACGGCATTAACTCTGCAACCCATCCAAAATGGCCACCAACACAGAACTGCGTCGGTCTAGCCTTTGCGTGCACTCGCCAGCTTCCTAGAAAACCGGCACACCACCGTGGCTGCACGTGTCTCAACTCTACCCCTATGAGTTCCTAGACGTGTTCGAGATCGCTCCCTGTGTATCGTGCTTTCTATTTTCCTTAACTCCTGGAACCCCCCTTCTATTCTTTACCCTTTGTTATCCCCCTTCCTGTATTAATCGCCATTGTTCCTGGATATTCGAACGCTACTGGCGTGGCAGCCGGCTTCCACGCTGGAACCCGAGGACTCATGTTCCAGCTTATACAAGTCACCGTCGGTGAAAAAGAAAGAAGCCACATCCCGGAAGAACACCAACAAGGATAATAAGGTAAGAAAGAAGGGAGCTTCTGACGATACAGGCAGCACAAAAAGACAATTAAGCCCTCTGTGCTGAGAACAGGGGACTCCGGAGCCAGGTGGCAGCTCAAGAGAAGGTAATGGAGTTAGGTCAAGCCCTGATAGCAGAGCAAAAGGCTCAGGCCTTAGCCTACCATCAGGAAATAGGGGCTGAGAGGGAGAGACTTGAGCTGTTAGAAAAAGAAAATGCTAGGCTGAATCCAAACTTGAGGGATCCCGAACAAGGAGAGAGGGACAGGGCCACCGCTTATATCATTGTGGTGCCCTCTGTACCAAGGGCCTCAAAACCATTTACTACCTTGTATGCACAAGTTACTGCTAACTTCATGTCCACCGGTTCACAAGAACCAGTTATCATGAGGCAGCCAGACTCTAGTAGGCCCAGCATGATTGAACAGGCAGGTCACCGCCCATCAGAGATTGATGGACGGGTGTCCCTGTACAGATACCAAAATATTATGGCAGATATATCTGATCAGGAAGACTCCTAATAGGAGAAACATCAGGGAGCAACGACCTGCAGAAGCATCATCTACAAAGGGACCATTTGGTTCGCTTTGCAGAAAAAAAAGAGCATGAAGTGAGCCCCCAAAAGAGTATTCTGAAAACCTCCACCCAATCAGGGCAGTGGGGGGCATTCTCCTGGAAGCAGGGAGGAGTCAGATGACTACTCTCCTGTGCGAAAGAGGGAGTCCAAGGGGAGTGACCCAGAGAGCCCAAAGTACAACCGGGGAGAAGATACTAGGCCCCACCATTCTGAGAGCGACTTACAAGCTCAAAGAATTAGGGAGTGCCTAGAAGATAATGAGGGGACCTCAAATAGCAGCAGCTCTGAGTCTGAGGATGTATGGACTCAGGTGGACTCAGGTGATGTGGCAAAAGAAGGCTAATAAACAAAAGAGACCTCTGGTGAAAGACCCCATTAAGCACAAAAATGCCAAACATTCTGTCTGGGAGAATCTGAAGATATATGAACAAATGATTACCTCTTTTCACATTAAAAATAGCCAGAATTGCATAGAATTTGCCAAATGGACATTCTCTCCAGGAGGCCTGCAAGGCAGCCTACAATCTACAGTGTGGAGAGGATAAGGCCCCAAGAGAATTTGTGCAGGAGCTAAAACAGGCATTTGCGCAAACCACTAGGTGACACAGCTGGTAAGAGATTTTCATGATAACATGAGCCAGCACTGGGTAAAAGAGCAGGCTACCCGGATCTACTGTTAGTCTAAAACACGATTACCTCCGGCCTAGCCCCTTATGGGCGACCACTTGCTAGTCTCTAAATCTACCTCGGGGCTGTGGATCACTATGCCTCCCCTGCTCTTGTATCTCAGGGCGATTGTGCCCTGTGTTACTCCTAAGTTACTATGCTATGGACACACAAACATGAGACACAAAGAAAACACATGAATTGATTCAACAATAAAAACACTTTTATTTATACACAGCAATGCATGATGCAAACACTACTATAATGCAAATCTCAAATTTGCACCTTTTATGCTCTTGGTGCAAATCTACAATGCAATGCAATAACTATAAGCCTTACAGGCTTCTAATGCAAGCGTTACAAATGCCATATCATATCATATCATATCATATCATAATGCCATATCATAATCTAATAGCAACATATCCAGTGTAGTCATACACATGGCAAGTGTCAGCATTCAGCATTCCTCTCCAATCCACACCAATCCACACCACCCTTCACACTTTCTCTCTAAGACAATCCCTGTCTGATTTCATGATCTATCATGTCACCCAAAGCCAAAGCTCTGTGTGAGTGTCTGTCCTAATTCCCCTTTGGCACGTGTCTTATTCAGATCAATCAAGGCCTCATATCAGCCATACGCCCCTCTTTCCACGTCTCTCCTCTCCAGCTAACTCTGAAATCAGCCAGTCAGTCAGGGACAGGCCTCTCAGTGGTCTGGTCTTCCTGCCAACTATTTACCAGATTAATCTCATCAGAATGCTTCCCCAAGCCTCTGAACTCCCGAAGCCATCCGATTCTGCTGCACCCAAAATACTTCACGAAGCCTTCATCAATGCCACTTCCTTTCATTCAACTCTCGATCTCATGCTAACCAAACATCTCTCTCTCATCTCAGAGTCAGCTCCATCCATATCTCAAATCTCAGGGTCAGAGAGCAGCATACACTCCTACTGCTCAGTTATATTGTCAAATGATGTACATACATCTCTATGGTTACATTAAGCAGTCACTCGTTCACTCTGTCAGCATTTCTAAATCCGAGCAGTGCCTTAAAGTCTGTGATGCAGTGTGTGTACTGCGTGCTCTGTCATCATGACATGTGTACATCATATCTTGTACCATGCTATCTGTGTTACGTGTTACCATACCATCCATCTCCCATATTCCTCTATTCACTCCAGTGAAATCCCTCTCTCTGTCTCTCTGTGCAAAGCACTCCCTGCATGCTGCCCCCACCTTCTCTGTCTGCGAACACCAGCCAGGGCCTGATAATACCATGCCCTTCTCCACTCTCCACTCAGACAAGAGTCACATTATCACTCTCTGAACAACCAAACTGTTTATGCATTCCTCGTACACTGTAACTCAAAATATAATTCTGCAGAACCAACTGGCGCTTCTCTTCTGTCTGTCTCATTCAGGATGGCATAGGAATCATAGGCCTCATGCATTCTAGCGTTTACTCTCTCTCTCGCAATGGCAAGCGCTATACATAATGTCTCAATGCAAACTGTAAGTGCACACTCATGCGTGTCTCTAAATGCATACATAATACATAACATATCTCTACATGTGTCTACATGTCTCTACCAAGGCACTTCAAATATAACAGGCCTCTTTCTCAAGCAAATGCAAATGGCTACATAATATGTGGATAATCTAATATCACTACTAATCAGAATGAATGATGGATAACTAAATCCCTAAATGGGTAATGATTCTCTAATGATAATAAACCAGGCTTCTCCATACAATCTCTGGTTTCACAAATTTCTTCTCTTATCATTATATAATCATTACTAACAATTTCTGTAAACATGTCTCAATGTGGCATGCTAAAAACAGCAAAGTTGCAAAGGGAAAAACATTATATCTCAATAATGCAAAAAAACAAAACAAAATGCAAGCATTACACTCTATCAGTGTCAAGCTAAAATTCAAATTTCAAATGCATAGCTGCAAGCGTGTCAGAATTCAGAATGGCATATTCAATTTTCTAATGCAATCTCTAATGTCAAATCATAGCAAAAAGTTAAGTCAAAAGTGTATAAAAGCAAAATGTTCAGAACGAAAATAAAGCATAGAATCAATGCATGTGTACTGTGGACATCAGGATGTATTCAATTCAGTGTGTCAATCACAAAATGACAATATCAAACTTTCACAGGTGTCAAAGCATTCAGTGTATACATTTCCAGTGTATTGGTCATGCAGGCCAATTAAGTTACATTTCCAGTCTAAGTTTATTTCCAGTCTAGTTTAATTTCCAGTCTCTCACTGCATGTCAGTCTGTGATCACTCAGGT
The DNA here is from genome assembly GCF_040938575.1 of Ambystoma mexicanum. Classification (NCBI taxonomy): domain Eukaryota; kingdom Metazoa; phylum Chordata; class Amphibia; order Caudata; family Ambystomatidae; genus Ambystoma; species Ambystoma mexicanum. Next base: position 1,076,100,981 of record NC_090922.1, read on the forward strand.
TGTAGCCAATCAGTATGTGTGTGCTCACATCTGTGCAAACTTCCAAGTCAGTACAGATCCAGTTCTAATGCAAAGGTTTCATCCAAGGAATGTCAACAAAGTGGGTCAACAAAGCAACGTGTTCACAAATGGTTCACAAATGCCAACAATGAGTGTGTGTTCAGCAAAACATGTATATGGGCATCAAAGCAAAGCCCAAAGTAAAAAGTGGTGTTGCAGCTGCAAACAGAACTCAAATGTGTGTGTCGTCCCAGACAATTTCCAGTGACAGATTTCAGAGCCTCACTGCTGCAAGTTCTCTCACAACAGGTGACAGATCTTTCTTCAGAGAAATCCATGCTCACTGCTGCAAGCTTACTTTTTTGATGCCTCAACTTTCCCTATTCCAAAGCTCTCCCTAGTCAATCCTCTTTTGATACCGATGTTTCATTCACGTTGCTCAGAGTGTTGCAAAATAATGCAGATGGCAACTCTCCAGTGGCAATACCATGCACTTCAATGGACCGGCATATAGGCCAAAACTGCAGATTCAGATTCAGATTCTCTCCTTCCTTGTCAGGTCATGCTGTTGCCATGCCAGTTGTTGCTATGCCAGTCCCATGCCATATCATGCCAGCTCATGTCATGCCATGCTAATCCCTGCTCTTCTCATGAGGGACCAGCCAACGTTGGATGCAAGTGCAGATTTCAAAGCACAATAGTGTCAGATCAATGCTATCTTGCTCACTCCCACAAGAGACAAAGAACTTCACTGCTCTTCAAACGTAGTTAGCATCGGGAATTCAAATGCTTTCAGCAGAGAGCGTCATCCTGCTCATTCTGCATTTCTCTTCTCTTACCTAGCCCCAAACTGGTGTCTGGTTCCACAAGGTAAAGCCTTCCAAATGGATTCTCATCTCTATGCAGATTACAATACAGCCCACAAAACAGTTTCTCTCCTTTGCTGAACATCTTTCACTCTCTTTCTCGCACAGAATGCTGCAAGGTGTCGATTTTCAAAACAGTCAGTCACGATCTTCACTTCCCATGGCTTCAGTTGTCATGCCTAGAAATCAGGTAGCAAACAGGTCTTCTGAGTACCTTGTCAGAGCACAGCCATTGACAAAGCTACACTCAAAGACCTCAAATCAGAGACATTCCCCTGAAGTGCTGCTGCAAAGCGTAGGTGTCAATTAGTCACATCACAAGGTGAAAAAAGCCAGTCTCTTTTCAGTGCTGCTTCAAAACAGCCAGGAAGTCAGATGGTGTCATTAAGGTCTGGTCAATCTTTGCAGTCGTCCTGCTGCTGGTTCATTCATGGTCTGGTCAATTCATGCGATGCAATCTTGTCAGTCATCAAGGCGATCTGGTCAATCAAGGTCTCACGGTCTGCAAAACTTGGTCGGGTCAAGGTGTCTCTCCAGGTCTTATGCAAAGAAAACAAAAGTGCAAGTATCAGTTTAACCAGTTTTCAGATGTGTTCAAAGCCAAAAACAAAACAGAATATGTTTCATTGTGCTTCAGTGCACATAGCTGGTTCTAAACTCCCCATGTCTCTCAAAGATGTCAATGCTAGTTACTCAGTGTCCCCCATATGTCAGTCAGTGTCTAATTCAGTGTGCCAGTGCAACTGTCTAACTATGCATGTCTCTCCATGCTGCATAATGCATTACTCCATCCCTGTCTTTCTCAAAAAAAAACAAAACAAAACAAGACAGCCCATTTCACATAGTTCAGAAAATGCAAATTCAAATATTGCACAACTGCATTCTTCTGTGTGTTACTCTCTGTGTCATTTTCATGTGTTCTAGCCACAGACTCCCCATTCTACATGATGTATTCACAACGCTGAATCACTAAATGTTGACAAAACAAATAGATTTCACTCAAATGGACACTGCTTCCCGCATGTGCAATGCAATTAAGATTCAATAAACATTCCTTCCCTTCTCAGCCTACTCCTTCTTCAAAACAACAGTCTGCTAATGCTGCACGATGTTTCTGCATAACGTAAACACCCGTTCTCTCCATGCAGTCAGTCAGAAAACTCAAAAAATTCAAAGAATGCAATATCTCAGAACATCCAGCTTTAGCACGATTCACTCGATTCACTTTCTCCTTCATTGCTATCCAAATTTCAACATTTTTAGACAAAACAAGATTTTCACTCCCTAACGTAGGCAAAGTACATCTGCTACAAATTCTGCCAAAAATGTCATCACAGATTCCATTACCATTCAAATCAAAGATTTTCACCATCTCATCTCTGCTCACAAACCCAGTTTGCAAATGCTTCACATAACTGCCTCCATGAAAAGGTGTCTCCAATGATACAGTTTCATAATGCAAATCTTCATAGGAAAACCCTCGATGCATTCCTCTAGGCAATTCTCTAGGCAAACTGCACATGTCTGTCAAAAATGCACTCTCCATTTCCTCTTCATAAAAAAAAACATCTCTCTGTTAAATGTGTTGCTCTGCTGTTGCTGCAATCTCTTCAGTTATTGCCGCACTATCAGTGGAACAAACTGTTTGGGTCACACTATCTCTGTTATTATTCTGAGGTAACTCTTTCTCCCCAGGAACAATATTCAAATTTTCTCCATGCACTGCTTCGTGCTTCAACCCTGCCAGGTTTTCTCTAGGAACTCTGTTCCCACCCATCACTGCTGTTGACAATGGTTTCAATGGGTAATTCAATTGGGTCTGCAAGTGCTGTTTGGACATCTTCCCAGTTATCAATTACATGTCTGAGATGATATATCATTGCTCGCAAGTCACTAATATATGGAGTCATTTCTGTTCCTACTTCTTCACTATTCACTCTCAACCCTTCCATCATTATGGTTGGTGCTGGCGAAACTTCTCAGGCATCAAGTATATGTCTAAGCCGATTTCTCCATACAATCTCTGGTTTCACACTACGAGGTCCAAAAACCTGTGGAAAACAAAAATACAAGTAAAAACCTGAAACCCGCCAACACCCCTGCTGCTGCTAAGGTGACGGAGGTGAAGGTTGCCCCCATTTTGGACCTAGAAATGGGGGGGCCTAAAAACACACCTTCCCAAAACCAGTCAAATAAGACCTTCTGATCAATCTGCAGCAGGTGGTAGTCAGGTAGGAAACCCCACCTATGTGACCTCTAACTCTGCTAATTATATCAGTCCTAGGTATAAGGGAAATAGACCTATCTTGGGGTACGTGTGGACTCCCTCAGCCCAGGGGGGGATCCAATCAGGTGAGTACTGCCCCAGGAAACTTCCCTCCTAACTTCCCTCAGGAGGGCAGTAATCCTCCAAATCCTGGGTTGTGTTTCTTCCCCTGGTACCTTCCAAACCCCAACATGCAGGACAACCTTCCTTTCTCTCCCCGTTTTCATGAGTCCAGACCAGCCAATCCGGGAAATAGGGAGGCCACAGTGGAGGATTACCAAGGGAATCCCCAGTACCTAGGGTACTCTGGGAGAAGGGATAGTTACCCTTCCCGAGAACAACTTAGATTGGATCAAAGACCCCAGTACCAGCCGGAGCGGCTGTCCCAACTAGAGCGCCAGGTCAAGAACCTAACTCAGGACCTGAGTCACATGTTGAGGTCTCAGCAGAACCCTCAGATGAACATGGCGACTCAGAACCTTTCAATCTAACGGTCTGGTACCCCAGAACAATGATGTGGACAGAACCCCGATATCCCACCGGTTCCAGAGGAGGAGGCACGGGAGTAAAGGGGGTGTAAAGCCATAGAGGAAGCTTCCTTCCTTATCTGTGAAAAGCCCCTGGACACCCCAGAACCAGAACTAAAATCTCTTGCCCCTGAAAATCTGCAACCCAGGGAACAGAGGATGGGTAGGAGAAATAAAGAAACCAAAAAAACCCCATTTTGTGGAGGAAGTCGGTGTCCTCCAGTTTGAAGGGGAAGAATCTTTGGAGGATTCTGGGAAGAAAGTCTTCTCCTTGAAGGACGGGGGAATTCCACCCAAAGAAAAATGGGTCCCAAGAGACCAGAACGTAGACTGGGTAGGTGTGGGGGCTGATTCAGAATCACCCATCCCTGAACCCAGGAAATGTCATCTGGTGAATGTAACAGAAAATTAGGGATCCCCTCACAAACCAATTCTTGTGACTGTCTCCAAGAAGGGGGGGCGGGCAGCCCAGGATCAGAGATAAAAGAGGATCCTCAAACTTCACAAACTAATTCTGGTGACTGCCTCCAAGAAGGGGGTGGCAGCCCAGGATCAGTGGAAAAATAGGATTCCCAAATGCTCAAATCAATTCTGGCGACTGTTTTCAAGAAGGAGGGACAGCACAGAATCAAGAGAGAAAGGGGAGCCTGAAACTCCCAAAATATCAGAATGCCCAATTTTGTTTTCAGATTGCTAGACTCTGACACAGAAAACTGTCCAAAACCCCACTGTGTTGGAGTCCAAAATAAAGAAATTAACCACCCAGCTTGCCCAAAATGCTCATTACCTGTGCCCATTGGAGGAGAAAGAATGTAGATTCTATGCCCCCCTCCGGGTACAAGGGCAATGTGCATTTTTAGCTCTGGTGGACATCGGATCCTAAGCCACTCTTCTTTCTGAAAGGACCTTTGAGCAGCTAAATTCAGGACGGGGGGGTAGAGATACCACATCCCCCTCAATCCCTCTTCCTGGACAACTCCAGAACTTCGACAGGAATGAAATTCCCATCAAGGGGACTGCGGATCTGGAAATTAAAATTGGGTGACACAAGGTGAAGCACCCGGTAATAGTCGTGACTCCAGAGGGAACCCCCAGTCTATTAGGGAATGACATCCTGCGGAGGTTGTCTCCCCTAATGTGAACAAGGTCCTCTGGACTCAGGCCAGCCGGCCAACAGAATTAAAACAAAGCATCAACTATGTCAGTTTAAATGGCACAAGCCACATGGTTGAACACAAATCTGATCAAATTGAGTTTAATTTCCAAAATAACCAAATACCTGATAGTACAGTAATTGCTGTAGGACAACAAGCCGGTGATGGGAACTCCTCTCCATTCTTGAAAATCAACCTTCCTTCCAGTTTCAAGTGGCATTCCACACTGGAAGAAAATATTTTGAAATTGTATACCAATCCCCAATCTGAAAACCCAAGTCCTGTAGTGGAAAGCGATGAAAAACCAGCTCAAAACATGGCTGAGATTCAGAAGAAGGGCGAACAGTTGTTCCTCCCCATTCGGTTAAATGAGGGGAGGGAGTCTGTTCTCACTAGAGTTGGCCTAAATAGTGACGAAAGTTTCATCAGTGAATCGTTATTCAGGAAACTCCCAAAAGACCAGACCCTTCCCGCTGTTTAGTCCGTTTTTCAGTGGGTATGGGGCCTGGAAATTCCCTGTTCCAAACATCTTCTGCTTAGCAGTTGTATGCTAAAACTGTCTATCCCTGGCAAAAGCATAGAGCATAATTGTTGGGTCGTGCGAGGTGTTCCCTCTGCCTTTTACTTAGGCAGTAACATCCTCAACCGACTCAAAATTAATTTGGATCCCAGTAATTGCAGAGCCCGGTCCCAACTGGAGGGTAACCCCCAGGGCCCAGGCAATCCTACAGAAAGCCTTCTGGTCAGCCCCATTGATACCATAGGCAGTTGAAGTTCAAAAGTGGAGAGAAGGTCACCACCCCAGGCCTGGCCCTACAAGATCTGCATCCCCAAAGGAGAGCTGCCCGAAGAGAAGTGGGTCCACATTAATCAGTTAAACAGTTGTCACCCCAGACACACTTTGCAGCTGATTGATGAGCCAAAGGAAAACCAAATAGAGGAGACATCTGGAGAACGAGAAGAAAAAGAAAAAAGCAGAAGGGAATAGGTAGGTCCATAGGTATATCTATCTAACAGGGAGTACTTTTCCTTATTGTTATTGCAAGAAAAATATATAATGAAACCATGGTGTAAAAATCCAAGCATGTCTTTGCCTTGTTAAGTAATGTGTTTGATGATATTGTTCAAATGCCCCATATAATTGTAAATGTATGCATTATTCTACTGTTGTAATTATTCCGGGAAGACTGCCAGTGAAAGATTCTAAAATCTGTTTTATCTATCTCCTATTAGATTACTACTTCGTTCCCTCCTAGACCAGCGAGGACCTTCCCGGTGACCTGGAAAGGGAAGCAGGAAAGGGGCAGCCGCTCCATACTCTACAACTGGAAGAAGGAAGGAAATCATGGCGTGCTGCTTCTTGATGAAAGAAGAACTCCACCGGATGAACCTACTCTCCCTCAACAAGAAGTTCCGGGAAAGCAAGGGGGGAGAGTCTCTGGGGTACATTTACCAGCCCGACAGATATCCGCTGCATCATAAAACTGCATTTTAGAAGTTACAAAAATAATGGCTGCGCTGTGACTGTTGAGAACGTATGGGGCAAGATGGAGCATAGACACCCCGAGAATGGCTGCATTTATTTTCTTCATGTGAACCCAAAGAGAAGGATTTAAAGGCAGAATGGCTCAGCGCTGCTGTGCTGTCATCTCAAGAATGTAAAACTACACAAGAAAATGTTCTGTATTTAAAATGACCTTGCACTAGTGCTACTTTCCTCTTTAAACATCACACAGTTTTGTTCTAGTAAAGCACAACCATATACATCTATTTCAGGTCGAATACCATCAAATGAGGGCCATCCCTCCCTGAACAGCATTGTTTTGTAAAATAAAGTCTGTGAAAAGCAGGGAAGTTAATTTCAGTCTGTACGGCTAGGATTCACTATGTAAACAAATTAACACATACAAAGGACTTCAAAAGAAGCTCTTTCTCTCCTTTGCCTGCTGTCATTTTCAAACAATCCTTTTCCCTGGCATATCCCTGTGTGTAGAAATTGACCAAAGCTATGAAAGCTTTCAGAAAGCAAAATGCAAGGAAAACCACATTCGGTTAAATGAACATGAGAAAAAAAAATGAACCTATGTTACCTTGCTTTGCAAAGAAATAAATTGACATTGTGAAAGCTAAATAGGAAAGAATACTATAAAATGCCCAGAAACACAACTGTACATTCGGGGAAGAGAGGCTGCAAAAACATAGGTATATTACACTCTGTGTACTTTATTTTTCCTCACAAAAAGAACTTCAACAGCCTGGTTGAGGCAGGCATTCCTGTTACACCAGTTTGGTTTAAAGGCAATTGTCGCACCTCCCCATGATTTGATACTGCCAGGGCAAGGGCCCTGTTCTATGGACTGACAAGTGTGATAATTACAGGCTGCCTCAGACTGCCTGGCAGAGATGCTCCCAGGGACAAAGGAAGATTCACACCCATGTGTTTGACTCAGAAGTGTGAGTTCCCCTGCATTCAAACTGAAGGACTTCAAAGGAGGAGTCATGGAAACCCATGTGCTAGCAGACCGAGGGAAAAGATTTGGATGGGGGGTTACAAATACCACCCATATTTGGGAACAAATCCAGCCCATTTGAATAAAAAAACTTTTTACATTAAGACATTTATTTCAGTAATCTAAAGAAGCAGTAATTTGAAATCATGACAGTTTGAATGTAATTTTTGCGCAAGTAAAAATAGACCATGTGGGTCTTCTTGACATGTAGTGGATGTGAACGGCAGTTAAAAGGCATTTCTGGGGAAAGCATACAGGACACAGATATGAAACTTGATGGAAATATGCCCGACATTGTTAGGCTTATGCATAGCCATTTGTAGAATTATAGGTAAAATATTTCCTGTGAACACTGCTAAGTGGTGCCTGAAGGGCAAAGCAGCATTGCACAGACTTGGTGTTTGAAATGGCATATTCCTTGTAAAATATGTGGTCTGCCTATCTGATTTTCATGGGGATAACAATTGTAAATATAATGGTTTTGTTTCATAACTGATTTTGGCAAAAAGTAACTGTGGTGAAACAAAGCACATCATAAAACACACTCACTAAAACTGATGTCACTTCTCTGGAACCAATCCGCCTGCAGGTAGGTAGTGACATCCACAGCCTGACCGATCCCATCCTAGAGGTATGTCCAGGTTACTTCCGCCCACATAGTAAAAATCCTCTGATGTCATCCTGCTTATAAAATGAGGAGGCATACGGAAAGTCTGGACATTCAAAAATCCAGACATTCAAAATCCAGACCTTCAGACATTCAACATTCAAAATTCACCCTGCAAGACTCCAGACTCCAGAGCCAGGCCCAGATTTACCTGAACCACCTATCCAGAACCTCCTTTCCAGGCAGAATCACCTATCCAGAACTAAACCCGACAAAAATCCCAATAATTCAGGGAAAAAGGAGAAAAGGTTGCAGACCCCTTTGGGAGAATCCAGTGACCAGACCTGTCTTTGCCCAGCTGATGCATCTCACTGTCCACAGGGACCAGGCGCCGGTTGCCTCGCTGTTCCCTTAAAGGAGAGCCTAGCTGCTGCACAGTGACCAGATCCTTGTCCTGCTGTGAATAGTCCCGGTTAGCTACCCAACTTAAGTGCATTTTGTAAGTATCACCCTCCCAGAACTAAAACTGCATACCCCGCTCTGTTACCTTGCATTATGTCCAATCCTATAAGATATCCTATAAGAGCACTAGTAAATTCTCAAATTGTCAGCATCCTTTGTGTAGCCTGTCCTTAGAAGAATCTGTGTTAGTCTCTCTGTGTTAGTGTAATTCTTTTCAAAGCATTTCAGTCCTTAGTACTATTTTGAATAAATGTAATAATTTCCCATAAGGATGAACGCGGCGTGAATAGGTTAACATTGCAAATTAACCTCCTTGCGTGCAGGGTCTTTCTTTAATAATTTAGCCACTAAAATACAGTTGCAGTAGAACAAATAATTTTGCTAACACACCAAGTTTTCCTGTGAAATTGTTTCCATTCTAAAATCCAGTTTTCCTTTCCCATAAAGTATCCCATACTGTCACCCATCAAAAGTCCCCCTTTCAATTCAGTTTCATACCTGTTATGTGCCTTTGTACCTCATCAGAAAACTGATTACCGATTTTGACTGCTTTGCTCATTTTCTTAGCTGTTTGCTTGTTTTAAACCCGTGAAAACTAAGATTATTTTTTGCCATGTGTGATTTTTACTGCACTGCTTTCCTTCCCAAAGTCGATTTTCTTACCTGACCTGTATGCATGTTGTTGAGTACCTTGCCTTGTCGCCTGTAAGATTTCTTGCTCCTTTAGTACAGCCACACAAATTCCTGTATTATCCATTCTACCACACATGTAAACTGACCTCTAACTATTCCGAATGCCATTTTGCTCATTTTTCAAGGGTTTTCAATTTGTTTTGGCCTCCCATTCTGGGGAGGTAGGTCAGTTTTCCAATCTGATTTTTGCCTCTTATCTCTGACTCCTTGCTACTCATGTCCACCCACACAAAACATGGTTAACAGGGGTATGGGCGAGTGTTGCAGTGGGAGTGCATACCAGTGGTGCTATCTAAAAGTATGACCAAAAAGTGATCTTGCTTCCATTCATGTTTGCATTGATGTAACTGATGTCAGAAAGGTAAATTAAGTGTATCATATCATTTTGCTGTGTTATTATCACCACACTGGTGATTGCTGCCCTATATTCAATCTGTTTGATTTTCATTTTAATTGTTGGCTGCCTTCTCAATGCAGAATCTGAAATTAATAAAATTGAAAGCATTTTTATTGTGCGCCCCATGCCAGTGGAAAGAGTCCTGGTCTGGAGTGTGCTGTGTCTTTAAATCCGTTTCAAAGATCTGCCAGTGCAACGGCAGACATACCCAGCTCTGAATCCATAGCAGTGAGTAGTCCTCCAGAAGCTCTCCTCCATTACTGGCCTTTGCAATCTGAGTAAAAACCTGATATCTGTCAAGCACAGGTGCTCGGGTCAGCCAGGTCTCCTGATATGCAATTTGCCTCTTTAAGTATTGTCATGGCAATGGGGTTAGTAAAAAGATGTCTGTTACCTTGCGTGTTCCAGGATTTAAGACAGAGTAGTATCTCTTCCTGCCCGTATCCAGTACTTTCAGAGGGTTAAGGAACTGGTTTAGGCCAAGGAGTTGACGTAACTGCAGCCCAATCGATATTCACCCCACCTTCCTGTCTATCCAGGTTATCCACACTCCTGGCGTCTTCACAGTTGGGGTGGACCACAATACGTAACCCTCCTTGAGAGCCAGAGGTAGCAACGTCATCAAATACAAACGGGTGAATCTCAAAACACAAGGAATCAAGGCCAGATCTTTGTGATTGAACAGGCTTTTCCACCAGCGGAGAGTTAAAGTAAATTATACTCACTCCTAATTGGTCCCCATCAGGGAACGCCACACTATCAATGTCTGATGAACCAAACCGGGATTTCAGCAAAAATTTGCAGTATGTTTGTTTGAGTTAGGCAAACCGGGAAATTAGGGCCAAGAGTACTAGAGATTTTAACTTGGACCTCCTTTTTGCCCCCCCAGAGGATCAGCCACCCAACCCTCTGTATGACTATTAGGCTTATCACATGGGACCTCATAACCCCTAGCATGTTGTAAGATACTATAGGTTTGGCTAGCGGTTTCTTTGTGGGATCGCTATTGGATTGCGTGCGCTATTTACCACTCTTAAAACCTAAAGGAAAGGTCGGCAGCAAGTAATAATCTACCCTCAAGCTTCCCACAGAGCTTGTAGCAAGTAGGCAGAAAAGATTGTAGTTCGGGAGGATATCTTGCACTCACACCATACACTTGATCAAAGTTTTACATTTTTACAAGTCCAACATCATTATTCATAAAGTCACTTCAAGTGTTCCTTCAATATGAATGTTTTTAATTCTTCTATAGAAAAACACAGCCGACACGTGTTTCGACCACCGGTCGTTCTCAAGGCTGTACAAAATGACACATTCATTCAATATATACATTTTTCAAAAACCATACCATATTGTGTCACATATCAGGTCAGGATGATGGAAAATTCATGGCATAATCAAGAATTTCAATTGGTGTTTAAAGAAAAAAACATAAATTTAAGACCACAAATTAGTGTCTCAATCAAAATATCTCTGTTTGATCAACAAAAATAGACAGTTACTATCAGTCAGCATAAAAACAATTAGACTGCAATATATAAACTTCATGCATGGTTAGTTACTCTAAAATAAGAAACTTGTATCCAAAAACCTTGTAAAGCCATTCCAACATGACCAAAATGTGAGTTGCCAAAATAAAGGTATAAGTGTGTCTTAAATCTTATTAGTGCTTTGTTAAACAGCGTTACTATAATCGGTGCTTACCCCATGTACACTCCCTATATCGCTTAAATTTGAGATCTCAACGTCAAATGATCACACTTGATCTTATGTTGAAAATTCAGAGTTCCAATCCTATATAGAGAAAACCTTGAATTATTATACTTTAGTATGTAGAACTGAAATGCCATAAACTATATTCATAAATGATTTGAAATGCTCACCCACCTGTACGGATGAGTCTATTGAGTCAAATGAGTTTTAGGCTCCAAAATTCAAAAATCACCTACAAAAAACACAATGGGCTCAACTTAGTACAAGTATCTATGAGTCCCATCTCTTTTACTTCATTCACTTGCTCTGGTAATCTCAGTAATAGGCTCCAATCTGTACAATTATATCAAAAACATCACTTCCCTCAAAATATCTTTTTCCTTTATCAGTCAAAAAATATATATGTAATGAGTTCATCTTGACCCTAGTATCAAAAAACCATCACCTTATTTAAACCACTTGTTGACACTATCTCAATCTATCACTTTCCCCACAACAGTTAAATTGAGGCACAATAAACAGACCCTTGCCCTCTCAAAATTGGCATTGGCTTATACATACCATTTACTGGGCTTGATTCCAATCTATGTTCATCTAGCTTCACAAAAGGGGGCATTACTGCCTCCTTTTTAAATGCTAAATGCGAGCGAAAAAGCAGGCATCATCGTGGTGACGTCACGCGCACGCGATGATGTCATACGCTTGTGGTCGCGCTGACGTCACTCGTACGCGATGATGTCACATGCACGTTAGTTTTAAACAAAAATTTGCTTTTTTTAATATTTAAAAAAATATATATTTAAAAATACCCAATTATCATACGCGGTATAGCTTACAGCCCATCACTTCAATTCCCAAATTGTTATGTGTTAGCCTATATCTGCCTTAGATGAGATATATTTAAAAAATATACCCAATTATCATAAGCGGTATAGCTTGCAGCCCATCACTTCAATTACCAAATTGTTATGGGTTAGCTTATATCTGCCTGCACAATTATAATGTTGACATTTTGACTAAATCCATATAGTGCTACAGGATTTTACTCCGGTGTTACACCTTTGTTGTGACTAAGTAAATATTTATTCAGGATCTTATTCTTCAATTGTATCCTATATTAAACATATGTGAATTAGTGTATTACTCATAAATGGAAGCCCAAAACAAATCTATTTCTTTGGTGCATTAGTATGTCTTTCTCTGAAAATGGTTTGGCTGATGCGCCCCCATATATAATCTTTTACTAAATGAACTAGACATTTTGTTGCCATATGTTGCATCATTCAGGTAAGGCTAGAATGACTTCACAAGCGGTGAGCATGTCAAATACTGACAGAGAGTATTGTTGGTCCTAATGAATATTTCATAGAAATACATGCATTTCATGGTCCTGGTTAAGTCCAACTATGGTGCTTTTTAGGGAACAAATTAGCTTGCATTATTGTTGCCTATGTTTGAGCCTAAGGTTACCACCCCGTTTCCCCATCTTGATTCGCATTAGTCCAATAAATCTTAAGTCTTCCTGATTGTCAAGCTGGTGTTGTAGCTGCCAGTGTATGGCCAATGGTGACTTTGGATCAGTATTCCTAAGACTAGCCAAATGTTCCCTTATTCGGATTGTCAATTGCCGAATGGTGCTACCAATGTAAAGTTTGCCACATTTACAAATAATAGCATAAACAACATAACACGTTTTACAGTTAATGAACTCATTAATCTCAATTGTCATTCCATTAGCATCAGAAAAAGAAACGCAGTTTGCATGAGCATATTTGCACTGGTTACAGTTGCCACATTTAAAAAATTCCTTTTTTCCTTTTAACCAATTTTCTTTAGTATTATCTTCCTTAACATTCAAGAAAGAAGGACTCCATTTTTGTTTGATAGTAATTGCTCTCGTGAAAGTGAACTTGGGTTTCTCAGTCAAAAAAGGAAGCAGATCCTTATCTAGTCTTAGGATGTCCCAACGTTTGGACACCATTTTGTAGAGTAAAGAGGAATCTTGTGAAAACTGCGTGATTATAGTAATATTATCTGTCCCTGATTTCTCTTTCGCACGGTCACATAAAACTTCTGCTTGACTGCACTCTTTGTACTTATCAGCCGCTTTCTTTATGCATCTCAAATTGTACCCTCTCTTTTTGAATCTTACCCTCTCTTTTTAAATCTATCCATAAGCAGATCGGACTCCTTAAAATAATCCAAATCCAAACTACAATTTCTCCTGGCTCGACAAAATTCTCCAGCTGGGATGTTGTCTATTGTAGATCTTTGATGACTGCTTTGTGCATAAAGTACAGAGTTTACCTCTGTTGGCTTATGGTATGTTTTAGTTTCAATCTGCCCATTCTTAACAAAAATGTGTAAGTCTAAAAAGTCTATATTGTGTGAACTCGCTGAACCAGTAAAACTGATACCAAATTTTTTGTTGTTGGCATATAGCACAAAACTTTCAAAAGATGCAAGGGACCCTTTCCATACAATTAGGCCATCGTCAATAAATCTTCTCCATGCGATTAGATTCGTTTTGAAAATTTCTTGGTCATAGATATGTGCTTCTTCATATTAGGCCATGAACAGGTTAGCCAGGGATGGCGCAAATTTAGCAACCATGACTACCCCTTTGGCCTGTGCATAGTATCGATCGTTAAAGATGAATACATTATTATCTAAGGTGAATTTCAGAAAACTCCTAAGCATATGTATATGTTGCATATAAGAAGCAGATGAGTTTCCAAAGGTGTAGTCTATTGTTTGAACTGCTAGATCATGATCTATACTAGTATAAAGCGCTGAAAGTAGCCAAAAGGTAGTCTGATTCCCATTTTAGAGTTTTAAAAAATTGCAAAACATGTACACTATCTCTAATGTAAGATTTTATTTTAAGGACATGAGGTTTCAACGCTTCATCCAGACACTGCGACATGCCCTCTGTGACCCACCCTATACCACTCATAATTGGTCTGACTGTTGGTAAAATTTCATAAGTCTTGTGTATCTTTGGTAGAAAATATAGGGTCGGCATAGTGGGTTCTGTATTAGTCAAGAAAACCTTTTCATCCTCTGTTAGAAAACCTCTATCATACCATACCTGTATTAGTTCCAAATGTTCAGTTATAATTCTATTTGTTGGGTTAGATTTCAAAGGGGTGTAACATTGTGGTGTATTTAGATGAGATATAGCCATGCTAATATAATCCTTAGTATTCATCACCACAATGTTACCCCCCTTGTCCGCTTCTTTGATAGTTATAGACTTATCATTCATTAAGGCCTCCAGAGCTTCCGTTTCATCTTTACTCAGATTTGATCTGCATCTCCTTCTATTATAGATTCTGTTATCCATATGCTATTCAATGAGGATCTTAACTCCATCCTATCCACGAACCTAAAAAACGCCACGCAGGTACTCACCCTTGGAGACTTCAACATGGGTTTCAACGACCCCGAAGACCAAGCTGCCATCACCACGCTTAACACCCTTACCGAGCTAGGATTCACTAAAAGAAGCCTTAAACCCACCCATGACAAGGGCAGAATACTTGACTGGGTGGCTGACTACAACTGCCTAGCTAACATTACTGACATCTCACCACTAGCCTGGACTGATCACCACCTGGTATCGTTCTTGCTGTCCACCACTAGACCTCCTCCTATGCAGCCCAGGAGGGCCCCACCCACACTCACGAGAAACAAAAAAAGTATCACGGTGGAGAGACTTATCCCCAACCTACTCCCCACTCTCAACTCACTCCCTGACAACTTGGATCCTGAGACCCTAGTTGAGGAATACAATAAAATCATGTCCACCTCCTTGGACCTAATCGCCCCTCTCAAACTTAGGCCAAGCAAGCCCAAAACACACCTGAACAATTGGTATACACCATTCCTCAAAAACTTAAGACAGCAAAAAAGAAATTGTGAAACCATCTGGAAAAGAGACCCATCAGTAGCCAATAAAACCAAATTCACTAAACTAGCAGTCCTGTACAAAAAAGAAATCATCCTAGCAAAACGTACATCCTTTGACTCCCGCATCTCCCAAGCCAGTTCAAACATGAAGGAACTATTCTCTATTCTAAAAGAAGTAGAAACCCCCATAGCACCATCGAACACCTGTACTAAAGATACGAATTGGTGTACCGATATCCAAAATGCCTTAGCCAACAAAATCGCTACGTTACAAAATAAAATATCTTGTAAAAAAGCATCCTTGAACAACCCTGCCTTGTCCAAGCCACCCGTGAAGCAGACTACAAGTGAATATACACAATTCAATTTCACCAAAGTGACCACTCTCGAAATCGAAAAAATCATCTTGTCATTGAAACCCTCGAACTGCCAGGGAGACCTATGTCCACCACAGCTCATAAAAGACGCTGCCCGCGACCTCTCCCCATTTATCACAAAGCTTATCAATGCCTCCTTCTCCACTGGGTCCATCCCAACCAACCTAAAACAATCCTGGGTATTACCTCTACTAAAAAAACCTACTCTTGACCCAGCCACCCCCACCAATTACTGACCCATAACAACGGTACCATTCCTCTTGAAAATCCTGGACAAGGTTGCCTATGTTCAAATACAGAAGCACTTGGAAAAACACCACCTGCTAGGAACCAGACAATCAGGCTTCCGACCCCAACATGGGACTGAGACAGCTCTCATCGACCTTAAAACACAGATCGACCTACTCAAAGACAATGGCCAAGCAGCACTACTCCTCCTCCTCGACCTCTCTGCAGCATTCGACCTGGTCGACCACTCGGTCCTCTGCTCTCACTTACACACGGCCGACCACTTCTCCCCCGAGGCCATTACATGGATTAGATCCTTCCTCGATGGCAGAACCATGAGGGTTTTTTCGCCTACAGATGCTGCAGACCCCATACCCATCATCTGTGGTGTACCCCAGGGCTCCTGTGTCTCCCCCACACTGTACAGCATATTTACCAAGCCCCTTTTTGATGATCTGGATCATCTCGGTATCACCTACACTAATTATGCAGATGATACCCAGATCCTCCTTCCGCTTTCTGGAGATTATGGAAAGTATTTGGCCTCGGTGAACAGGGTTTACATCATCATCCAGGAATGGATGGCCACTCACGATCTATGCCTGAATGATGATAAAACTGACCTCATCACATTAGGTACCACTGCCAGCCTAAAGAAACTAAGCCCAGCTCACTCATCCTTCATAATTGATGGCAATACGATTAAAGTGGGACACAAAGTCAAAACATTGGGATTCTACCTGGACTCCAATTTCACCTTCAACAGACAGGTGAACTCACTAGCCTCCTCCACGGCATACACGTGCAAATTGATCCGCACAGCCAAACCTTTTCTTTCTGACACCAGCTGCCTGACCCTGGCCAGAGCCCTCATACTATCCCGTTTAGACTACTGCAACGCCCTTTACCTTGGATCCTCTAAAGCCACCACTAGCAAGTTACAAACCCCTCAGAACAACGCACTCAGAGCAGCCCTGGGCATCTCAAGAAGAGATCACATCACAGCACACAGCCAGCAGCACAACTGGTCCCCTATCATAGACAAAATCTCCCTAAAAACTGCCTCGCTCACTCACAAGTCCTTCAATAACACTGCACCCATATACCTGATGAACAGATTTCACAGACTAACATCCCTGAGACCGACAAGGACAGCATATAGAGACTGCCTCTCCATCCCTAATTACAAACGCTCGACCATAGGAGGTAACAGCTTCCCGGTTAAAGCGGCTAAACTGTGGAACTCCCTACCACCCACCCTCAGAATGGACTTACCCTACCAAAACTTACGCTCCAAGATGATGTCTTGGCTGAAGACAGCCACGGTCTAACACACTGAGCCAGGCCCGACCCCCCCTCTAGTCACTTGACAAACTGGACACAGAACTGTTAACTGTATATATGTATATAGTCCTCCTTACCTTCATTTTATTGTGTTTATGCCTTGTATATACTTTATTACCTGCTTACCTTCATTTTATTGTGTTCATGCCTCGTATGTATTTTATTGTCTGTAACTAAGTTTCGCATATTCTTGTAACTGCTGCGCCCTGTTACCTTAGGGTATTCTGGCGCATTACAAATAATAAACAAACAAACAAACAAGCTTGTGTATATCCTTTAAAATTGCCTTATGGAAGGTTTCAATTACATTATCTGTTCCCAAACAAGGTGTAAATTTTATATAGTGTATATATTTTATATAGTACAAATTAATAAAATCAAAGAAGAAATTAAGGCTATGCCAAATGCGGAAACTACTAAGGAAAAGAATTATGAGAAAATGAACTAAATCTTACGAGAATATCAGAATGATATCAAATGAAGGACATTTTGAAAAATTTTCAGAGATGACAAGGACTATAGACAGGAACGGGTTTATACTTTTTGTTGTGATGTGCTTGGTTAGTCTGGTGTGGTTTGTCATGTGATTTATGATGTCACCAGAGTGCCTGTGGAATGTTGATGAATGCTGAGTGGGAGAATGCTGTGATGAGAGTTCCATGTTGTGTCAGTTGAGCCCTCCCTGGGTGATGGGTGCCGGTGTTTCTTCTCTCTGTGTCTCTGTCTTAAGTCTTAATCCTGTAACTGTGACTGGATCATAAGAACTGAAGTAAACTTATATATTAACCTAAAGCTGCCTGGACTGAGCGTTATAACAATGGCGACGAGGATTCCCTCAACATCAAGAACCCATGGCAAAGGAAGATGAAGAGAAACTAAGTAAAGACATTAAGAAGTGAAGAAGTAAATGATTCAAGACGCCTGCTGCGGGGGGTGCAGATTGAATCAGGACCTGAAGAAAACAGAGGACACCGCCCCCAGAAACCGTAAGTCCCATCACCCAGGGTCCCGCGGGATAAGTCAGTAAGAAGCCATGACATGATCCCCATAGCGCAAGAGGAGCTGCAGGGAGAAAGCCCCATTGTAGTTTGGGACCCAGGAGGTTGTCAATAAAAGCCATGATGTTTTCCCCATGGATCCCTTGGCATAAACTTAAAGGGTTCCATAGGAAATCAAAGATCCCAATGGGGTGGACTGGTAACAGTCTTAAGTTTTAATCCTGTAACTGTAACTGGATGGTTGCCCATAGTAGTCATAATGGTGGATTCACTTGTCTATGAGCAACATGAATTGGGCTCCATGCTAAAGAGATCAGCACACAAACTGGAAAAAGTGTGCCTTCTTTGTAGAGGACTAGAAACTTATGACAAGCAAGAGCGTATTCTAGCCCTTAAGGCAGGAAAAGGCTTGCCGTGGAAGACGGCGATTGCATGTAACGCGATCGGCCGTTGGTAAGCAGGAGCTTCGAAGTGCTCACTTGTTTCTGTAACAATGATGACGTCACCTCGCCATCTGAGGGTGTTGGCGAGGCTGTGGAACTTTGACTCCACAGTGTTCATAGAATCGCCTGACGTGGAAGCAGGAAGTGCGAGGGGAAGGGTGCATTGAGTAAAGGACCAATTGATATGCACGCAACGTAATTACGTCACGTGTTTTCATTCAAAGCCTATCCATGTTTGCCGTAAAGAGGAAGCGCGGTTTCCACGGTTGGCGAGGTACTTGGAAGCGATCAATGCGAAAGGTGACTTTCCGAGGATGTTGCATGGGCGATGCCGCTTTGCAAGCGGCCAACAGCTGAGGGCGTACCAACGCAGATGGCGACATTTCGAGGATGTTGTGTATGGCGATGCCGCTCCGCTTCAAGTAGTGAGGCGTTTTGCAAGCGGCCAAAGGCTGAAGGCGTACCAACGCAGGTGTCGACATTTCGAGGATGTAGTATATGGCGATGCCGCTCCGCTTAAAATACGGAGGCGTTTTGTAAGCGGCCAACATATGAGGTGACTTTTATAGCGCACAGTTTCCTTTAATTGGAGTATGAAAGGAAAAAAAAATTTTTTTGGTGTTAATGATTTTCTGTGTAGTAACACGTAGTTTTGGATTTAGTAATAGTGCGTTATTTAAGTACCTAGGATACAGGTATGGGTATGGATGCAATGCCATTTATGTGATCGTGCATTGCATAATATGTGGTGCTTAGAATAACCCCTTGAGGATTTACAGGTTTGTAGTGGCTGGAAATGCAGAGTGTATGAGCTTGGCTATGCTTGATGGTAGACTTAACCACAATTGAGGAAATTGCAGGTTGGTGTGCCAAGCGTCCTGGCACATGGATTTCCATTAGAGCCCTTCAAGGGCTGTGGACTCTTAGGTTTTAGAGCCAAATGGCTATGGACTCTTAGGCCGATATGAGTTGATGTTGGGTTTGTTATTTGCTTTGTTTTGTTTAAACCAACAACATGTATGGGTATGGGAAGCTAGGGAAAATGCAGAGTGTCATGGTTGGGCGATTAGTATGATTGGTGAGCAGTGATGTAGAATGTTAGGGACCTAACATTTTTCAAGGATTTGCAGGAAGGTGGTCTTCTGATTTGTTATATTGTGCATAGCTTAAGGCAATGCAATATGATGATGTGAGTTGGAGTTGAAGCCCAGTTGAAGCCTAAGTGAACTGACTTATTTAATTTTTTGAGGATTTTCAGGAGTAAGTTGTTGCACAACAACATGGACTATTAGGCATACGTGACAGTCAAATCTAAGTGAAGGGAAACTGCATAAGCTAAATATAAAATGTTGGAGTTTAAGAAGAAAATGTAAATGACAATGAAAAAAAAATTGTCATGTATATCCGTGCGCTTGAGGTATGGAAGTGAAGGCATGTCACTAGCATAAAATCTAGAAAGCGTATGGATGTATAAAAAAAAGATGAGTGGGTGCAACAAAATTTTTTGTACCAGAAGTTTTATGTACTAGGGATGTAGCGCGTCCCTTGGTATTAACGGTAGGAAGTTTCACTGTTTAGGTGAATTGATTAGGTGGTAGCGCCACTTAGAAGTGCACTCCATCAGTGTTTTAGGTGGCGAAGTTTAGGTCATGGAGATTGCGTTTTGAGATGCAACTAAAGAGAGGTAGCGCCTCAGTAAGTTGTAGTTGTGAAGTAAGAAGAATCCTGAGGGTAGCGCCTCGTCAGGAATTTTAAAATGGTGGTTAGTGAGAGTTGCACAAAGGTGAAGTAGTCTAGTCTAATATTTTGTTTGGAAGTAGTGCACTCTTTGAAGAGATGATTCTTATCTTAAAGGACAGTAAGCAGAAGACAGGTGAAGAGAATTGCTGGTAGGGGACGCCCTCTAGTAAATACCATATAAAGTTGAAGATGCTGTTCTAAGTGGAGAATCTCTGAGTGATTTGATTATATTTGTGCGTTGTGTGTTGATCCTGGCCATTTTTTTTTCCTGGTCAGGGTTTATTATGGGACTGGATTGTACTGCCATTGAGAAGTGTGTTTGAGAGAACCATATGTTTTTGAGATGGTCTTGGAGTTGACTGGCCAGCATCTCCAAGCTGTTTGAGGAGCTTTACACCATGGTATGGTCAGGTTTGCTTGATTGGCTTGGTCCGCCTATATATATATATATATATATATGTATGCATATGTTTGTGTATTTCTGAGGCATGCCTGTTGCTGGTTGTGTGTGAGTGCGCTGTAGAATTTTACTGAACCTCTTATCTGTCTATGGTGATTTCGTTGTCATCCTGATGACTAGTATTGCGTCGGGGTGGCAAGTAGGTGCTTCAGGGTGGCAGCCTGAAGGCTCGCTTGTGGCGGGGGCGAGCAGAAGGACCAAAGTTATTTTGCGATGGATAATGATATTGTGGGTTAGGTATAGCCTTGGATCTGGGCTGGTTTGTGTCTAGTGTGGGAGACTAGAGTCTACTCGTGGCAGGGGTGGATGGGAGGTGATCAGTGATGTATTGATGGTGTTTAAGAATGATAGGCGGAGTTCTGAAATTGCATAGTTGTGGGTTTTTCAAGTGAAACCTCCATTGCTCGTGGGTTGGATGAGACGTGCGTTGTCTTTGTGAAAATGTCTGATAGGAGGGAGATGTGTTGTGAAGCTTTTGTTGCAAGTGTGTTTTGTAAAGGGGAAGATGTGTTGTGATGTGCTTGGTTAGTCTGGTGTGGTTTGTCATGTGATTTATGATGTCACCAGAGTGCCTGTGGAATGTTGATGAATGCTGAGTGGGAGAATGCTGTGATGAGAGTTCCATGTTGTGTCAGTTGAGCCCTCCCTGGGTGATGGGTGCCGGTGTTTCTTCTCTCTGTGTCTCTGTCTTAAGTCTTAATCCTGTAACTGTGACTGGATCATAAGAACTGAAGTAAACTT
This sequence comes from Ambystoma mexicanum, assembly GCF_040938575.1. NCBI lineage: Eukaryota > Metazoa > Chordata > Amphibia > Caudata > Ambystomatidae > Ambystoma > Ambystoma mexicanum. The sequence goes on from NC_090922.1 coordinate 1,076,122,419, forward strand.
ATATATTAACCTAAAGCTGCCTGGACTGAGCGTTATAACACTTTTCAACCTAAATATGACAATATAACACCGCGATCTAGACCTAGCTCTTCCAATACTACACCTGCCATCTCAGATCCTGACTCAGAGGAAGAACTTAGAGAGTATTGACGGAACCAAAGAAGGTACAGAACCTACACATAGTGGAGGGCAAAGTTTTTTTAGAACAGATATGCAGACACAAGAAGGGGAATATAAGATTTACAAATTTAAAACAAGTCAGATTCGCAACACCACCAACAAGATCTATACCAATACCAGGTGCCACACAAGGGGCAAGAGAGGGGGCAAGCGGAAGCGGGAGTGGAAGCTCCGACGAGGATCAAGGTCGTCCTGGAATTTTGACCAGGTCGAGCAGCAAGAAACTTCAGGCGACACAGTGAAATGTGATTTAGTTATCAATTTGTCAGACAAATGCCTCTCTCATGCTGAAATTGCAGTGCTGAATAAAGGTTTTTCGTTTGCAGCGAGTGTCAGGACAGACTTTGTGAACTTTCAGATAGACATTTTTAAATTTCTAAGGAAATTGAACTTAAAGAAATTTTTCACAACTCAGGTGCAAATATTTCAGCCTAAGACCACCCTGAATCCACTGAGTTTGTATACTATTTCTGAAATTCGTAATATTACTACTTTGACCAGTTTAGCCCAAGAAACTACTGTAGATTCTGAATCCATCTGCCAATCACTGGGTGACAATACCAGACACCTTGATTTAAAAGAACTGAAGCCAAAATCAAAATGTAAACCTTGTTTGGGAACAGATAATGTAATTGAAATCTTCCATAAGGCAATTTTAAAGGATATACACAAGCATATGGATAACAGAATCTATAATAGAAGGAGATGCAGATCAAATCTGAGTAAAGATAAAACGGAAGCTCTGGAGGCCTTAATGAATGATAAGTCTATAACTATCAAAGAAGCGGACAAGGGGGGTAACATTGTGGCGATGTATACTAAGGATTATATTAGCATGGCTATATCTCATCTAAATACACCACAATGTTACACCACTTTGAAATCTAACCCAACCAAGAGAATTTTAACTGAACATTTGGAACTAATACAGGTATGGTATGATAGAGGTTTTCTAACAGAGGATGAAAACGTTTTCTTGACTAATACAGAACCCACTATGCCGCCCCTATTTTTTCTACCTAAGGTACACAATACTTATGAAATTTTACCAACCGTCAGACCGATTATGAGTGGTATAGGGTGGGTCACAGAGGGCATGTCGCAGTATCTGGATGAAGCGTTGAAACCTCATGTCCTTAAAATGAAATCTTACATTAGAGATAGTGTATACGTTTTGCAATTTTTTAAAACTCTAAAATGGGAATCAGACTACCTTTTGGCTACTTTAGATGTTTCAGCGATTTATACTCGTATAGATCATGATCTAGCAGTTCAAACAATAGACTACACCTTTGGAAACTCATCTGCTTCTTCTATGCAACATATACATATGCTTAGGAGTTTTCTGAAATTCACCTTAGATAATAATGTATTCATCTTTAACGATCGATACTATGCACAGGCCAAAGGGGTAGCCATGGTTGCTAAATTTGCGCCATCCCTGGCTAACCTGTTCATGGCCCAATATGAAGAAACACATATCTATGACCAAGAAATGTTCAAAACTAATCTAATCGCATGGACAAGATTTATTGACGATGTCCTAATTGTATGGAAAGGGCCTCTTGCATCTTTTTAAAGTTTTGTGCTATATGCCAACAACAACAAATTTGGTGTCAGTTTTACTGGTTCAGCGAGTTCACACAGTATAGACTTTTTAGACTTACACATTTTTGTTAAGAATGAGAAGATTGAAACTAAAACATACCGTAAGCCAACAGAGGTAAACTCTGTACTTTATGCACAAAGCAGTCATCAAAGATCTACAATAGACAACATCCCAGCTGGAGGATTTTATCGAGCCAGGAGAAATTGTAGTTTGGATTTGGATTATTTTAAGGAGTCCGATCTGCTTATGGATAGATTTAAAAAGAAAGGGTACAATTTGAGATGCATAAAGAAAGCAGCTGATAAGTACAAAGAGTGCAGTCAAGCAGAACTTTTATGTGACCGTGCGAAAGAGAAATCAGGGACAGATCATATTTCTATAATCACGCAGTTTTCACAAGATTCCTCTGTACTCTACAAAATGGTGTCCAAACATTGGGACATCCTAAGACTAGATAAGGATCTACTTCCTTTTTTGACTGAGAAACCCAAGTTCATTTTCACGAGAGCAATTACTATCAAACAAAAATTGAGTCCTTCTTTCTTGAATGTTAAGGAAGATAATACTAAAGAAAATTGGTTAAAAGGAAAAAAGGGATTTTTTAAATGTGGCAACTGTAACCAGTGCAAATATGCTCATGCAAACTGCGTTTCTTTTTCTGATGCTAATGGAATGACAATTGAGATTAATGAGTTCATTAACTGTAAAACGTGTTATGTTGTTTATGCTATTATTTGTAAATGTGGCAAACTTTACATTGGTAGCACCATTCGGCAATTGACAATCCGAATAAGGGAACATTTGGCTAGTCTTAGGAATACTGATCCAAAGTCACCATTGGCCATACACTGGCAGCTACAACACCAGCTTGACAATCAGGAAGACTTAAGATTTATTGGACTAATGCGAATCAAGAAGGGGAAACGGGGTGGTAACCTTAGGCTCAAACTTAGGCAACAAGAATGCAAGCTAATTTGTTACCTAAAAAGCACCATAGTTGGACTTAACCAGGACCATGAAATGCATGTATTTCTATGAAATATTCAGTAGGACCAACAATACTCTCTGTCAGTATTTGACTTGCTCACCGCTTGTGAAGTCATTCTAGCCTTACCTGAATGATGCAAATATGGCAACAAAATGTCTAGTTCATTTAGTAAAAGATTATATATGGGGGCGCATCAGCCAAACCATTTTCAGAGAAAGACATACTAATGCACCAAAGAAATAGATTTGTTTTGGGCTTCCATTTATGAGTAATACAATAATTCACATATGTTTAATATAGGATACAATTGAAGAATAAGATCCTGACTAAATATTTACTTAGTCACAACAAAGGTGTAACACCGGAGTAAAATCCTGTAGCACTATATGGATTTAGTCAAAATGTCAACATTATAATTGTGCAGGCAGATATAAGCTAACCCATAACAATTTGGGAATTGAAGTGATGGGCTGCAAGTTATACCGCTTATGATAATTGGGTATATTTTTTAAATATATCTCATCTAAGGCAGATATAGGCTAACACATAACAATTTGGGAATTGAAGTGATGGGCTGTAAGCTATACCGCGTATGGTAATTGGGTGTTTTTAAATATATATTTTTTTAAATATTAAAAAAAACAAAAAACAAATTTTTGTTTACAACTAACGTGCATGTAACGTCATCGCGTGAGCGTACATGTGACGTCATTGCGACCACGAGCGTATGACGCCATCGCATGCGCGTGACATCACCGCGATGTTGCCCGCTTTTTCGCTCGCATTTAGCATTTATAAAGGAGGCAGTAATGCGTGGGACCTCCCCCCTTTTGTGAAGCTAGATGAACATAGATTGGGATCAAGCCCAGTAAATGGTATGTATAAGCCAATGCCAATTTTGAGAGGGAAAGGGTCTGTTTATTGTGTCTCAATTTAACTGTTGTGGGGAAAGTGATAGATTGTGATAGTGTCAACAAGTGGTTTAAAGAAGGTGATGGTTTTTTGATACTAGGATCAAGATGAACTCATTACATATATATTTTTTGACTGATAAAGGAAAAAGATAGTTTGAGGGAAGTGATGCTTTTGATATAATGGTACAGATTGGAGCCTATTACTGAGATTACCAGAGCAAGTGAATGAAGTAAAAGAGATGGGACTCATAGATACTTGTACTAAGTTGAGCCCATTGTGTTTTTTGTAGGTGATTTTTGAATTTTGGAGCCTAGAACTCACAATTATAAGACTACGGGAATTTCCAATACTCATTTGACTCAATAGACTCATCCGTACAAGTGGGTGACCATTTCCAATCATTTATGAATATAGTTTATGGCATTTCAGTTCTACATACTAAAGTATAATAATTCAAGTTTTTCTCTATATAGGATTGGAACTCTGAATTTTCAACATAAGATCAAGTGTGATCATTTGACATTGAGATCTCAAATTTAAGAGATATAGGGAGTGCACATGGGGTAAGCACCGATTATAGTAACACTGTTTAACAAAGCACTAATAAGAATTAAGACACACGTATACCTTTATTTTGGCAACTCACATTTTGGTCATGTTGGAATGGCTTCACAAGGTGTTTGGGTACAAGTTTCTTATTTTGGAGTAACTAACCATGCATGAAGTTTATATATTGCAGTCTAATTGTTTTTATGCTGACTCAGTTTAATTTCATTTGATAATGAATACATTAGTGGATCTAATTGTGGAATACAGATAATAACTGTCTATTTTCGGTGATCAAACGGAGATATTTTGATTGAGACACTAATTTGTGGTCTTAAATTTATGTTTTTTTCTTTAAACACCGATTGAAATTCTTGATTATGCTGTGAATTTTCCATCATCCTGACCTGATATGTGACACAATATGGTATGGTTTTTGAAAAATGTATATATTGACTGAATGTGTAATTTTGTACAGCCTTGAGAACGACCGGTGGTCGAAACACGTGTCGGCTGTGTTTTTCTCTAGAAGAATTAAAAACATTCATATTGAAGGAACACTTGGAGTGACTTTATGAATAATGATGTTGGACTTGTAAAAATTTAAAACTTAGATCAAGTGTATGGTGTGAGCGCAAGATATCCTCCCGAACTACAATCTTTTCTGTTTACTATAGGTTTGGTGCCGTTGTGGGTCAGCCCGTCTAACACGAAGGTCAAAGGGGGGTTGTTTATACAGTACGTGTAAGCGCTCCAATAGGTGGCCCACACCGGCTGAAATTGCGGGACAGTGGTTAGATGGGAGTTTGCTTAGTATTTGATCATCCACCACCCCTTTATCAATGGCTGGGGCCCAAGTCTCATAGGCCATTGTAGTAAGTTTGGGTACAACACAATTCAAACCTCTCATCGGGAGACAAAGCGATTGAATCAAGGTTTCACGTCGTTCCACCAGGTTCATATCTCCACACTCTTTTTGGGGGTCACTCCCACTAGATCAGTTACCTGATTGCAGACATGAGGCAATGTAACGGAGGGTTGTGTTCCCAATAATATAGATAACAAGGGCACAGAATCACTCACCCCACACTTCATAGCAGTCCCCACAACCTTTACAGGAACAGAAAACTGCACCGGGATGGCCGGGGTAGAACAATCCCTGTCACCTCTCAACTCAGAATTTAGTCCCCAACTAAATATAGGGAAGCACATCAGCGCCTGATCATCACAAGAGAAAGGATCAGTTTGTAGAGTAGAATCGATGGTAAGAGGTTTTACAATAACTGATTCCCCTGAGATTCTCTCTTTAAGTATGGGAGACATATTTGAGGGAATTAACGGTTTGTAAGTAAGTATGAGGTTGTCTAACCGAGACCTTTGTTGCACAGTTGTTTTCTTTGCATGTTTGGAGGGCTTTCCTTGGGGCAATTTAGTAGGCTGCATCCCCTGAAAGCGTGCCCTTATGGCCTCTAGTTCACTCTCATGCAGCAAAGGCTCCATTAACAAATCAATAGATGGAGCATCCTTAGCAGTAGATTTAACTTTCCGTGGAATTTGCTCTATGGACAGACACTGCTCAGGCGATGAGTTGATGTTAACGGCTATGGCCAGGCCCATGGGAGACGAATACGTTGTGTCTGAGATTCCAATTATCTCATCTACATCAATGCATTGCGTATTGGGAGGCCCTGGGGCCACTTCCAACAGACCCAGGCCAGATCCTACAGGGTAGAAGCATAGTTCGGACCCAATAAGGTCCAATTTGCCATTCACTTCAGATATGAAGGAGTTTGTAGATTTAAGCTTACTCCAGATATTATCGTATAATGATGCAAAGGAACACAGCACCATATTCTAGGTAGAGACAGTTGGATGAGTCAGGCGTATTCTTTCATCAACCTCCCTTAAGGTCTGGTGCATTGCTGAATTAACATATTGGCCACCACCCTCAGCTGAAGATTCCGCTTGAACTCTGTCATGGCCGTCAGGTTCATTTGTAATTGAGTATTTATCAATCAGGTTTGTAAGGTCCGAGGAGGATTCTACCCATGATGTGTCACATGTTTGTTGGGTGACACTACCCACATTATTAAAGAGAATTGACTCTTGAGGGGCATTATTATCCAATGCCTGGTCTGCGATCTCGATAATGCTCAAATCTTTTAGATATTTATGCAGAAGTGGATTATCATGGGCCTTTATCGCAGAGTGATCCAGTATCGCCTTTCTCCTGACAGGGGGCACGGATTTAATTTCTGTACTTTTAGCAGGCGATTTCACGAAATAATGATCCAAAAATCATTGATCGGCTATAGGCAAAAACACCAAGGTCGTTTTAGGTGATTTAAGAAGAACTACTGGTTTCTTAGGGATGCGCCCCAGAGCGAGTGGACTCTGCAGTTATTACCACCATGTTTGGGGATGGAGCCGGATAAAATTGGTCATCCATATTTAGCGTCAGTTGAGGTACCACTTGTGTGGTAATTTTGCAAGGTAGTTTCTTCCCAAGCAGCATGGAAGAGGGGATAGGAGGCAAAAACCTACACAGTGATGAAGATACTTGTCTGGCCTGTGTGGCCAAGGAGAAGCACCCTGTGGTAAATGCTGTGACCGAAACATCCACTCTTTCCTGTAGAGACTGACCTAACTGACTTCAAAGGCCAGTTCTCATGTTTACAGGGTCAAGTGAGGTCACCAACATAATCAGAGCCTTGAAAAATTCAGGAGGAAAAAAGAAAAACAGAGATCCCCCGCCGGTTTCAAGATGGAGCTTTGGCAAATTCAAAGAGGAGAGGACAAATTGAAATTAGCACAGGATTACAGCTCACTTTCAAGTCATGGTATCAAGTCTGCCGCCGCATCAGCTTTAATTCACTGCTGCACAGTAGAAGATGTGCACAGGTTGAAAGTAGTCCAGATCAAAGGGATAACTACTCCCTGCAGTCTCTGGAAAACACAGTTAAGACGCAGTTGAATTAGACCCGCAGTTGACAGTAACCTAAATCAAAGGGATAAGGAGCAAGTTACTTACCTGTAACTGTTGTTCTCCAGTCTCTGGGAAATGCAGTTAGGTGTTCAGTATTTAGTGTCTGCTATAGGAGAGTAGACCAGCTCAGCAACTTACCCGCCTAAAATGTAAAACGAACAGTACCCTTCAGCCACTCCCAGACAGAGAGCTCAAGCACGTTTGAGCCCGCAGACACAGTCTGTAGTATGTCAATGTATGGACATACACCAAATGCGAAAATGGCCACAATGTGTCTTACCAGCACATGACCATTCATGTCAGTATTGGGAATGTAGCTGTCAAGAAATGTAGAGCGAGAGCAGCCCAACCAATCGACCTAACAACAAACACCCTGTGTCACTCCGTGCCAATTGTATAACAAACGGTCTTTAGAAATTCCTTCACTTACGCGGAATGATTAAAATGCCCATGCACATAGTGGTTTGAGCACTATTTGTCCCATAAAAGAACAAGCATATGACGCTAACAAATTGATTTCCACCCTGCATCCAATATAAAATGCACTGTTAAATACTCGCCCCATTGTCAAACATGCTACAGATGTGGCAGATTTAACCATGAGCCACGATCCTGACATATCCTTCTCACTTGCCTGTCTCTTGATAACACCCACTCAATCAACAAGCATGCAACGGATATTTCAGACTACATTTTAGCAAAGCGTGTAGACTTGCGACGTGGTTACGGAGACCTGACTGCATGAAGCTGCAGTTCCAGATTTTGTACTAGCTATCCCTTGTAGTTATGCCATTCATAGGGCTGATCGCTTATCAGGGAGTGGAGGGTCACTCTGATCTGTAGGTCCTCACTTCAGATACATTCTGTACACTTGTCTGTTTAGAACAACTATGACAGACTGTATGTAAAAGCATTGATGGACCCTAATACGACCATTGATTTTCTTCTGATCTATCGACCTCCCATCCCCATGCCGTGCTTTCCTGCATATTGAGATTAAATATTGGCACCCTGCCTTAAAGCAACATCCAAGATTGTACTTCTGGGAGATCTGAATTTGGGACATCAGGATAAATCAGGCTCCTTGGCCTCTGTTACTGAATTAGTCTTGGGTGATCTAGGTTTTCAGCAAAACATAATGACTGCTACCCATGATAAAGGCAGGATGCTTGATTGGGTGTCTAGCCTGAATGTCAATATTGACATGGTAGATATTAGTCTATGCCCCTGGTCAGACAATATGTTCATACACTTTAACCTTGGCTACTCACCCCAGCCAACTATGCTGGTAGATCTACCAAATATTGACTCTGCTGAAAAGATAACCACTACATACACAGACATGTTTGAAACAGTACTATATATACTTGAGCCAGAAAAACAAAGCATGTATTAAAGAAGGAGAAAAAATGCTGGTATACAGATAATATTCAAAAATTGAAAGTAGCTAAGCGTAAAGCATATGAATGTTTGAAAGCCAGCAACCTTGAAGTGAATAGACTAAAATACACAATAGCAGCAAAGAAGCACAGAAGTGCCATTTTGAATGCTACAAAAATACTGACCAGAGGATTAAAAGTGCAGATTCAAATACTTAAGAACTCTTTAAGATACTAAGAGAATTGGAGGATCCTTATCCCTCAATCCCGCCGGTTAATAAGGATAACATGTGGTGCAACTACATCCAGGAAGCCATGAAGAGTAAGATTAGCAAGATCCAGGAAGATATCCATGTTCATCAAAAATGTCATGGTCAGAGAGCACTTGCGAAAGCGATGACTCCCCCAAGGGGTTAGCGTGAATGTTCAATTTTTTGAGTTTGCCCCAGTTACAGAAAATGAAACACTCACAGTAGTGGGCCAACTTAAGCCTACTTTCTGTAAATTGGATGTGTGTCCAACTAAAGTGGTGAAAGCCTGTATGGAACAGCTGACACCCGTATTTACCAAACTGATTAACTTCTCATTTACGGAAGGCCTTGTGCCTCCCAATATCAAGCAGAAATGGGTCTTGCCCTTACTGAAGAAGCCGTCCCTCGACCCTAGCTTGCCTTCCAAATACAGGCTTATTTAAAATGTTCCATTCTTGCTTAAGATCTTAGACTGGGCTGCCTACTCACAAGTTCAGAATCATATGGAGAAACATCAGATACTCGGCCAGAGACAGTCTGGTTTCCATAGAGCACATAGTACGGAGTCCGGTTTGTTAGACCTTAAGGGCAATTTGTTGGAAATAGTGTATGGTAGACACACAGAACTGCTCATATGTATCGTCCTTTCAGCAGCCTTTAGCTTGCTCGACCACAGGATGTTGGTCACTAGGCTCATGCACTCCACCCATTTTTCATCTTCAGCAGCAATCTGTGTGGACTCCTTTCTTACAGATTGCATGTCCAGAGTCTTTACGGGTGAGTATAAAGCTGATGAGGAGGTGTTGACCTCAGGTGTCCAACAGGGGTAGTGATTGTTGCCTGCCCTCTTTAATATTTTCAACATGTCATTATTCAAGCTATTGCCAAAGGGTTGTCGTATACAAACTAAATTGACAGCACTTAGTGTCTCATTCCCCTATCAGTGGATTACACCAGAGACACTGAGTCTACCAACACAGTATATTCCATTATACAGAACTGGATGATGGACAATGACCTCATGCTTAACAATGCTAAAAGAGAGATTATGATTTGGGCACAGCTGCACATCTAAGAAAACTAAGCCCAGGATACACAGAATGTATTATGGCTGGCTGTGCCATTACTATTCTTCCCAAAGTCAAAACACTGGGTATGGTGATTTATCAGGAGCTTAGCATGAGGGCTCATGCAAGCTACCTGGTCTCATCTCCAACCTATTATCTACAATTGCTTGCTCAGCTGAGGCTCTTCCTGTCCCTGAATAATTGTGCATCAATTGCGCGGATGATCATTGGAGCCAAACTATATTATGGATCTAGCCTGCTACAAGGCATAAACAAAGGAGACATTATTTGCCTCCATATTGCTCAGAATAATGCTGTTAGAGTTTTAGAGGGATTGACCAGGGGGGATCATATCTCAAAAGCCAGAAGAGCAGTGCACTGGCTTCCAATTGCCAGTAGAATTTGTTTTCACACTCATTGTATCACACACAAATGCATGTATGGAGCTAGTCCAGGTTGACGACACCAAGGCCCTTGAGATCCAACAATCTAGTTTTATTACTTACCCCTCGAGCTAAATTGAAGATTGTGGCTCAGGGCCCCTTCACTTATGCTGCTCTGACAAAGTGGAATTATTGACCCCAAGACCAGAGATTATGTCACTCTCTTATGAAATTTAAACAAGGATTACAAACCCTTGTTTAATTGATTGACATGAACATGGACTGATTGCTATTTCATTATATTCCTCTGTGTTTTTATGTCTTCATTAGTTTTGTCTAGTGATACCATACCTACAGGCTAATCTTATGTGCTATATAAATATAAATAAATACATTTGAGGTGGAGTTTGTTGAGGTCGTCTGTGAGAGCCTCGACTGGGAAGTTCTTGAAATTATGTAACAGCTTATTTGCAGGGTTTCCAATGGCCTTGCTTGACTGGTGTGGTGTGACTAATATCAAAAGGGATTACCAGATGGTCTGACCAGTCAAGCAGGAATTGAGCGCTGTGACAGAGGGTGGGCTGGGCAGTAATGATGAGGTCTAGGATATTACCTTTACTATGAGTTGCATCCTTCGTGTGCTGTGTGCGTTTCAGAGTAATAAGTAGTCAGTGGAGATCTTTTTTCATTGACTTGGTAGCTGGGTTGCCAGGGATGTCGAAGTCACTGCAGAAGCTGATGTTGGCATACTTGAGAGAAATGGTGCTGACCAAGTCTGTGAAGTCTTCAATGAAGAAGCTTTTCTACATGGGTGGTCTGTATGTGAGGTGAAAGTAACTGTGTCTGTTGGGGAGAGCAGGTAGTGGCAGGAACGTTTTTTGAAAGAGTCAATGATGGTGATGTCCAGTTGGGTGCATGGCCATGAGGCCTAGTGAATGATGGAAAGGCCTCTTCTGATCTTATTTGGTTGTTTGGACAGTCTTGTTGTAAAATTCTGTAGCCATTGGGGTGAGGACATCTAGGACATGGGTGGAGGTGTATGTCATCCAGGCCTCAGAAATTAATATGTTATCCAAGTCATGTGTGGTGATGAGGTTGCCAATGTCTGATGCATGAAGACCTACTCTCTAACCTGGACTCTAACACTCCCTCTGTTCTGATCCTCCTTGATCTTTGTTCTGCCTGTGACACAGTCAACTACTCCATCCTCATAAACCATTTCCATGATACATTAGGCATCATGGACAGGGCACTGGCGTGGCTTACAGGGCTTCCTTTCAAACAGACCTTCCCAAGTGCAAACTGTCCTATTCTCTACTCCACCACACTCTCTACCCGTGGTGTCCCTCAGGGCTTTATCCTTTTGCCATGACTCTTCAACATCTACCTGGCCCCCCGGCCCACCTGATCTCAACTTTCCCCCCTCATTATGTAAGCAACACACAACTCTCTTTCAAGCTGCCATCCTCTATCTCCTCCTCTTCATCTCTCATACCCAACTGCCTGACTGCTATTTAGAGATGGTGCTCTAACAATGATCTCTTCCTTAATGCCAGTAAGACAGAGATCCTTCTCATTGAGATGTCTGTTCCTTGTTTTCCACCCACTCTCTGGCCAGACACCTTGGGTCCCCTTCCCTCACCCACCTGTGAGGCAATAAACCTTGGGATCATCTTTGACTCCTCTCTCTCTTTCTCTCCACACATCACAGACCTTGTTAAGAAGTCCAACTTTCAGCTCCACCTTCTCAGGGGCATTTTACCTTTCCTCACCTACCCCAAGAAGATCAACATCTCCTAGAGCCCTGGTTCTCGCTAGGCTAGACTTCTGCAACAGCCTCTTCCTCAATCTGCCTCTTTCCTCCTTTCGCCCCGTTCAACTAATCCAGAACAGGACTGCGAGACTTATCCTTGGCCTCAAGCCCAAGGACTGCATATCTCCAGCACTAAAATCTCTCCACTGGCTACCGGTGATCGCAAGGATCAAATTCAAGAGCATCTGCATCATCCAAAAGGCTGTTTGGGGCCTGGGACCTCTTTACATCCAGCTTTCCCTCCCATAATACCTCCCAGCCAGAGTCCTATGGTCCGCTGGCTCCAACTCTCTGCAGGTCAAATGTTTCTCCAAGCAGAGACTGGGAGGTAGATTTCTTTTCTCGGCTGACTCTTCCCTCTGGAACGGCGTGCCTCCCCCACTAAAACTTAAGCCAGATCTTCTTAAATTCCAGAAACTTACAGGACTTTCCTTTTCTCCTTTTCCTTCCCTCTCCCCCTCCCGTGCTAACTTTCCCCATGTTGCTGTGACTGGGGCCTGTTCTCTTCAGAGTCTTAGTGGGACCAGACCACCCCCACTAGACCACACAGCATCCTTTTACAGCACTTGCATCCTCCCTTACCCCATTTCCCCATGGCACTTGCCACCCTGGCCCACCAAGCACTGGTCCGCCCCCTTCCATGGAAGAAACCTACTCCTGCACTTCTCCCTCTTCCCCCTTCCCCTTGCACTTACCACCTTGTCAAGCACTTGCCCGATAGGATTGTCACAATTCCAATATAACCATTTTTTGTTGTTCTACTTTTGTGATTCCCATGTCTCCCCCCATCTTGTCTTGTGGAGCCTGGAAACACTTGTGTATAGGCGCCATACAAAAGCCCAAAAAATAAAAATAAATAAATGATTGGTTGCTAAGTGGACATTGGCGAGCATCAGTTTTCTTGTAGTTGTGGATGCTGGAGTGCTGATGGGGTCTATGGTGACGCGAGTGATATTGCTGAGATGCGGTGCCCATGATTTTGCTGGTGAGCATCAACTTTGGCAATGAGTGGTAATGGTAGGGATGGGTTGTTGGGAGAGAGGGGTGAAACATATATTTGAGGGAGCTTACCTGATGTTGGAGGAGCAGGTGTTCTGGGTCCTTCTGGTCCGAACAGGTCCAAACAGGAATTGCCCTGTTCTTCATCTGCCCTTCACTTTGGACGCCTGGGCGAGAAATGCTGTTGATCTAAGAGTTAAGAAAGGAAAGGAAGGGATGAGGGCAAAGCGGGTTGGTCGGACTTAGGTCAGGTGACCAGCAGCCTCCTCAATGCCATCTAACTGCAGATGGCCTGGAGTCCTTAAATGGTTGCCTGGAAGGTGCAAAAACAGGTGGTGGGCAGACTAACTGGGTAGCAGGGCCTGTTCATGTGAGCAGCAGCCTTCTCAATGCTGTCTGCCTGGAGTTGCCTTGGAGTCCTTAACTAGCTGCCTGGGAGGTGTAAAAACAGGTGGTGTGTGATGCAATTAAGTGGCAGGGGCAACCTCCTCAATGCTGTTCACCTGGGCTGGCCTGGAGTCCTTCAGTAGCTGCATGGAAGGCACAACAACAGATGGCAGGCAAAGCAACTGAGTTGCAGTGTTTAATAACATTACCAGCAGCTTCCACAATGTTCCTCAATACGTATTGGCAAAGAGGATGACATCAATCATTAATAATATGTGTACAAACACAAACGTGCACACCTTTATGTGATTTTTGATGTAATTACTGGGCATGTAAGACCTATTTGTACAACCTGTTTAAATAGCTTAATTTCAGATGATAATATCACCATCTTAAGATACTATGTAAATTCACTGAGGTTACCTAAATATACCCTAAATACCCAGTCATAGCTTTTACAGAGACACAAATGTGTGTATGTTAGTATTTGCAAACCAGTGACATTACTAATAGATATATTGAAAAGTATTTAGCACACCATGGTGGACATGATACATTTAATAAAATGAAAAATGCCTGATCATACATTGGCTGACCAAGACACATAGGAGATAAAGAACATCCAGGATGTACTTCTGCATCTGATATGGCATCCATCCTCTCTATGCATTTATGGCATTATTCTGCAGGTTGTACTTTGTGCCACCCAATATGAGCCAAAACTGCAAATGACTGATCCATCTTAATGCGTCCCAACTATTCTGCTCCATGTGGTATTATAGCACTGTATATTTATCAAGCACTCACTATGTGTAGTCCTTCCTGTGGGATTCTGCAAAAACAATCCCTATCATCATTAGAGCTTAATTTCTAAATGCATTCGAAACTTAACTCATTGTGTCTCATCAGCTAAAGTTTCTGACCGGATTACCATTCCTCTGCACTCCATTCAAAGGCAGAGACTTCCTCCACCTGGACACTCTTAACGCCCACTCAGCCAACAAACACTCTGCTGACATCTGCCTCCTTCTTGAAGACACTGACCTCAACTTTCTCGATCTCACAGAGACTTGGTTCAATGCCAGCTCAGTCACTACTTTTAACTCCCTCCTCCCTGATAATTTCCAAGCTGTGGCCAGTCCATGCTGGCAGTGGGGTCACCTTAATCTATCCTGAGTCTGTTTCTTCTTCTTTCGTACCCACCAAACTCCATTCTTCCTTTGAGAGCCTGGTTTGCAAGTTGGTCATTTCTCCTTCCTCCACTCTTCACCATTGCTACCATTTACTGGCCTCCAGGCACTACCACCCTGTTCCTCTCTGAATGGGCTGATTTCTGCTCCTTCTTACTTTCAACCACTTACAACCTACTCCTCTTGGGTGACTTGAACATCCAATTGGACTCCCCTGTTTCAGCATCCACACTTTTCATTGACCTCTGCACCACTCCTTTCCTCTCCATTCTTCCCTCCAGTAAAAACCCACTCGGCTGGGCACACCCTGGATGCCATCATCCACTCTGACCTTTCTCTTGCTCCCCCTCTGGCCACCCCTCTCTCTTGGTCAACCACTCTCTCCTCTCCTCCCATCTGGGTCCCTTTGGCCCTCCTATCACACCCTCAGAAGCCCTGTGAACCTTGTTCTCGAACATCTGCCCGAAGAGATGAGTCTCAGCTGCTGCCTTTACTTCTACCTTCACCCCCCTTCTACTCCTACCACAGACTATCACCAACTATGCTCTCAGCAACCTTCTCTCAGCCATCACCAATACTCTTGGCATCCTTGCACTAGTCATAAGGATCCCCCTGAAACCTGCCTGAAGCAGTTAAGATCATATCAATTAATTGTATAGTACTTCCATGCATTGCCACTTCTGTGTGCTGGTTGATGGGTCCGGTTTAAAGGCTATATCTATTAAATATGGAGGCTGCAGCCCATCTGTGCTACTGGGGGCCAGAGACTGGGTTCTTTTATCTATTATTGTGCTGCTGACATGTAGGTAATCCGTTTATTTACGTGGCTGCATGTGTATGATGCTCTGTCTTGGTATCCTCTACTTTCATGTCACGCATCTCTTCAGGTGGGTCTCTGCCTGCATTTTGACACCTTTCCAAGATGTCTGCCATATTGATCCAGCAGTCCTCTTTCTGTTGCCATGAACAAAGATAATGCTTCATTCATGTTTTGTTCTATATGTGAATTGTGCATTCCCCTGCAGTGCCTTTATCGGGACTTACCGATGATGCTCCCTGGTCTTTTCCTCTGAAGTATGAGGGTGGCGCTGCTCAATCCTTTAATCATGGTGGGAGGAGTGGTCTGAGCGGTTGCTCTCAGCCTCCCAGTTTAGGCCCTGCTCTCTGCACTTATATAAAATATCCTCCCACACACCTGTTCTGCTGCTACCCACTCACTGCTCCATTTGCTTGGGTTGTACTACTTATCTTCTTCTGGTGCGGTAGGTCTTTGACTTCAGGTGACCAGTAGAGAAGGGCCACATGGGAGCTTCTTGATCCGAGCTCAAGAAGTTCCTGCCATTTTGGCCTGAAGTTGGCCAAGCCCGCATCTAATAATTTCTCCTGTATAGCCACTATGTAATCAATACAATGGCATGTGTCACTTTCTGCTTCCAATATGTCTCCATGCTTGACACTTTTACCTTTTGTGAGAATGATAATAAGGTTCCTCTTTCTATGCTTTGGAATGTGTACATTTTTCATACCTCGATGGGTCTGTTTGCTGCATCTAACACTACACTCTCCTTGTGGTTGCTATTTATTAAAATGTGTCTTGTACCTTTGCTAGTACACAAGTACCCTCGTCATGGACTTCTAATGTTGCCCTTGAAATTCCAATCTTAAGAGGGTAAGGTGACTGAAAGGTAGTACGCGTGCATATTTTGATTGCTGAGTGCAGCGTATCAGGCTATGAGGTGTGATTCTATTGAGAGGGAACCGAACAGCGAATCTGCTTAGCTTCATTTCTTTGCTTTGGTGGGACCCCAAAGGTGTCTGTTCCCCAGGCCCTACAATTCCTTAAGTTGGACCTGGATTCAGGGTCAAGGAATTAATATTGACAGCATTCTCCTCTCCTGGCATCCTTTCCCAACATATAATTTAAGCAGGTAAACAAAATGATTGGGAGCATTAATAGGTTGTAGCCCAAGAAAGGCATGGTAGGCGCACCTTTTCTTAATGGCTGGGCAAGTCTAGATAATAGTACAGCAAATTGTTTGCCACAAGAGTGTCAAAAGAGTTATTGCATAGAGATGGGAAACCTTTACATTGGACAAAAACTACACTTAGCAAAACGTGTGGTGAAATAAGCGTTTACAAATAAGGTTAATTAAAATGTTAGAAACCAAATCTTGTGCAATTCAAAGTTTGCAAACATTTCCAAATGAATCATAAATATCTTGAATGGCCCTTAGATTTGTTTGCGTAGAGATTCGATTTTACTTTCGCCATCAAAATGAATGAAAGCAACGCTCACAAATTGAAACTATTGTGATACCTACATACAGAGAACTGGCTTGCAGAGATGCTATATGTTATGTTATCTTGTGCATCTTTTGTGGTGTGTGAACAACTGCCAGATGACTTCTCTGTGCTCAAAAGAAACCAGAATACAGGATCTATAAGACACAGTGTTGGTTAGCTGGAGAACAAACCCGTCTTAAGTTGTCTGTTATAGCTTTCAAGTTTAAATCAAGGTTATTCCAAATGGACACTTACAGTCTAGTGAAACCAGTGGTCGAAGTGGGCGGGAGCGGTTGGGAGCGGCTCTCTTCTAATTTCTTTTATTACATTTTACTGTTCCTATACTTTTATTTTAAAAAGAAACAGTTCCAGAAGGGTTTCGTTTTAATATAAGAGTTTCGGAAGAGGTTGAAACTTGCACTTTCCGTCCACTGCACTCAGCGGTCCCGTGAACAGCATGCACGTTTGTTTGTGGGTTTGTATTATGCATGGAAGGGGCTATGGTGATGGGGCTTTTGGGGAGCAGGGGTAGGCCAGTAGGGAACATAGTTTCACTACTTGTTTTCTTACACTTCTACCACTGAGTGAAACCTCTAACTCCCAAACCATTACCTCCTAAACTTGCTCTTCTATAAATTATCATTCTAGAAGATGGGCAGATTGTGAAAAGAGGGAGCGATGAGGATGTGTTTCAGTTTATCAGTGATACACCTGGATTCGATCCCACAGTATATTCTCTAATGCACACACTTAAACACAATTGTTCTGAATTGGCAGCCCGTGTAGAGCTCTCAAAACATAAAAGACTCATGTTCCGTGAAAGATAGAAGAGAGTATTTTTGCTGCCACTTTGTGCATTCTCTGATGACCAGTAAGTAAGTAAGCTGGCAGGGCAGGTTGTTGTCCTTTGGCATTGGAGAGGAAGAGCTTGGAGCACGACCCAGTCCTAGCTGCATTGTTCACAAGTACTCATAAGTACAATACCGTGGTGCGAAATGGCTAGCGGGGCAATCTGTTGTCCTGCGGCAGAGGGGAGGAGGAGCTTCGAACATGGAGAAGTCCCAGCTGCAGTGTTCACAAATGCTCATAAGCACAATACTGTGGAGCAGAGCGGCTGGCGGGGAAGGCTGTTGTCATGCTGTAGCTGTGCCGGTGGCTGGCTGACTTCAGAGCAGAGAAGGGCTGGTCTGATCCAGCTCATTGGTGTGATTTACGCCATAACCCAAGGACAGGTGCCTTGGAGGTTGTGGAGGAAGTGGTGAATGTGGCTTCTCTATGCTGCACTGTACCTGGTTGGTAGAAGCAGAGATAATGGAAGGTCAAGCAGCCACCAGAGACACTTGTGTAGGCACTGGAGACATTGGAATCACTGGCAACTCTCGTTGTCTCGGTAGGGCCTGTTGAGTCGAGACTGGGCTTTGGCTTTCTGGACTTTTAGGCTGCTTCATGTGTGTCGAGCCTGTTAAGTGCCGGTTGAGTCTCATCTTAGTACTGTGGCCTCAAAGTATTGGACATAAGGTCCTTAATCAGTAACGTGTCATGCATGGATAGGATGCAGAATAACTCTTACATCAAATAATCAGACCGACTCAGGAAGTTGGCAAAATCTCATCCGACTGTTTTATTCTCAATTGCCTAAAACAGGGAGTTACAATGGACATCAATGGACATTCACTTGAGCTCTCAACGCAAATCACATAAAAATATACTTAAGTACTAAAATTTGTCATAAGTGATGTCATACTCCGTGGCAGATAAGGAAAACCTATGGGGTGTTGTGGTTGGCTCAAGGGGAACATCTAAGTATACGTTCTATATAGGAATGAGTTGTGATTGGGTCTCTATAGTCAAGTAGACAACTGATGCCCACCCCTATTGCAAGTCATCTTCAACACTTACTTGACAGACAGAATGCCATTGGCTCTTAAACTATAAGGCCCTTCGTTATATGGCCTCCTATATTTGGTTGGCACGCTCATGCCATGTCTGGAACATTTGGCTCCTTAGCAGCATGTAAGCTCATGCCCAGGTGCTTTGAGGTGGACATGACTTTTGCTTCCCACCCAGTTAGCCCATCTCTCATCGCCCATGCCTTCTGCCATGCAGACTGTCTTTGAACTTGGCCTTGAAGGAGATTCTCTTCTCTTGGGAATAAAAAGGAGTATGGGTACATGCTAATCACAGTTCTGGTCTGCATGGCCAACTCCTAATTCCATCCTTGGCTCACGTGACAGGAGACTGCAATTCAGTCCAATTTATAGCATTTATTTGTCTTGATTTAATACATTTTGCACTCATGGTGTTCCTTCTTCGTACCTTAATGAGGGATAATTCAACAAATCACAGTCTCTGTTTTTCATGGATAGATAACCAGTTATTGGCTGCTTCAGTTTTGATACCAGGCCAAACAGCTTTGCCCTTCAAGTCTGCGATCTCCAGCTAATTCTTTGCTCCGACACACACAGCTCTCGATCCTTCTTTCTCCATGGATTTGCACTTCCTAAAATGGTGACACTGATGTCCAGACACTATATAATGGCGTCTTCGCCTGCAGTCTATTCACTACGTATAGCTAGCTTGTAAGATTACTTGATCTACTTGCGTTGCTGCATCTGTACAGTTATTAAACGGCTTGCATTTTCTGCAGTGCTCTTCACACGTCCAATCTTGTTTTCTGCATAAGGATGTTCAATCGATTCCTTATTTTGTCATCAGTTTCTGTAAGGTCCATACACTTACTTCTTCAGCCACCCTTCTTAGTGCGTCACTCTCATTCTTGTGACATCACCAGCTTCTCTTTCTCTTATTTTCATATTCCTTCGAGGACCTCTTCGAAGAGTTTGTCATCTCTTCGGGGGTTCATCTGGTATGGCTTTCTTAATGGATACGTTGTCTCGACTACTCCTCGTGAAATGATCACAACTACTGGTGTCAAGCATGGTGCAGTTTCAGGCTTCCAACATACAGGCAGTAGGTGATGGGACCTCCTGCAGAGGCATTCAGCTGCTCCTCTACAGTATTCTGGAAACCTGGAAGAGTTCCGCTTAGTACCCCTTAACGAAGCAGAGTGAACAAACCCCTTACAAGTTTATGGGGGTTCGGACCACCAAGAGGGAGATCTTAAGAAGGAATCAGGTGGTCGTGTGTCCAGACAGTAAGCGGTTTCACCTGTTGCATTTTCTTAACTCACTTACATTTTCCAAGATCCTCTCTGCTGTCCACGGAACTGACAAGGGGGGAGGAGATGGACTAGGGAAAGCCTCCCATGCCACTCAGGCGTTCCCTACTCTCCATGATTCTTCTTAACTCTCTGTGATCATGTGAAGCTTTGGGAGGGGGTGTCTCTTGGAGTACAATTGGTAAACTGGACTGTTGCTACCTTGATTGGAACCTAGCCAGACGGCTGAGCAAGTGCGATCATTACTTTTATTGTTGCTGACTGTCTCAGGTTTTATGTATATTTTTAGCATTAGGAAAATTGACATTTTAAATCAAATGTTTTAGCCTTTTGTGTATCTCAGGGCAAGCCATCTTTTAAAACTACTTTGTCAGCTTATATTGCACTTGGCACTTTGATATTCTTGGTACTTTGGTACCTGGCATCTTGGCACTTGGCACTCTGCCCTTTTGGGACTGATTACACCTTGGCACTTTATTATCAACTCTTGGACTGTCCCATATTGATCAGTGAAGAGGGTCAAAAGGAAAGCCTTGGACTTGTGGAACCAGAACACTGTGCTATCTGGCAAGAAATCTAACACTCTTGCCTAGACAGAGAGTGGGAGGGGGCTCCCAAGAATGATTTGGAGGTGAAAAGGAGGGAGTACTTTAAGCGATTAGACCCTGGAACACTTGATAAAAAAGCAATAAGTGCCCCTGCTAATATTCAATTGGCAGAGGAAACTATCAGTGGAACAGGCAATCCAGACATCAATTAAAATGTTGTCAATGACCTAATTTGTGAGAGTAATTTGGAGCTGGGCCCATCTGACAACACAGCACGAGAGGCTACAAACCAAGCAAAGCTTACCCCAGTCCCAAACAGTAAGGCGGCCCCTAAAAAGCTGAGCGTATCCATGGGGGGCAACAGGTGGCACCGTTGAGCAAGGAGCTGGCCCAGAGGCTAACGCTAGGAATCTTTTTGGCCTGAAGGAGACATACCCTGAATATACTTACAGTAAAAGACTTAAACTTATGGAAAGCCAGATACTGAATACACATGGCTAAGATGGACGTTAAATGAATATTGTTCTAAAGAAACTAGAGTCCATGATTTAATGAGATAGGCCTCCAGAAATAGGGAACCTTCTAATTGGAAAGGAGCCCAGTATTCAACTATTTGAGGCTAAACTGGTGTTAGACAGACCTCCCGACAGGCCCTTAACTAAGAATAAGAGTCCCATGATTTTGATTGTTAGAGGGATGGTCGGTTTACCACAAGGAATACCAACTGGGTGTTTAAATAAGGAGCTGGATGTTACTGATCTTACTAAGACCATAGCCACTAAATCTAAGGGGCCTAGAGAGGAAATAGGGACCCACACAGCATATTGGTCAATGAGATCACTAGAGCCAGGGAATAAGGGAATAGATGGGCTGGGTTTTAGGTTAAACCTTCCTCCACAGGCTGCACTCCAGGTTGTGGGGTTGACAAATGTTCCAGTTTGTTTTGGATTAAAGCCAAATAGATGATACAATTGGTTTGATAAACAAGGTAACTCATTCCATGAAACGACTATGCAATGTTGAATTCTACCGAGGCTGGAATGTCCTGATGGTGAAACTATGAACCTCGGTTGGGCAGGGGGTGAAATGTCTAAGTGTAGACTGTGTTACCATTACTTTTAACAACCTCATCAAGGTGGTGAATCTCCTTTGGAAAGGTACACATGACTGAATTGCACATTCTAAGGTTGGGATCTACCCTCTGAACCTCTTTTATATACCAGTTCAGGGATCCCAGTGACAAATGGAGCCACCCATTAACAATATCTGGCTTACCTCTGGTCTCCCTAGAGGGCATGCTTTGGGGACGTTACGTAATGAGGTTGGTGAAAACCATGCCGATACACCCATTTGCATTACAACCCTGAGGAATAGGTTCACCTGTCTGGAGACTTTAGAGAATGTAGATTGAAAGAATGACACAGGACTGGGACTGAATGTCCTTCTGGGCAGTACGAATGCCCAATTATGTAACAACAACCAGGTGGCTCTGGGATATAAACCCATTCCAGATAACGAGGGACCTACAGTTTGAATATCCTGGTATGAAATATCACTGGTTGGGTTCCAATTTTCTGGATACGGATTAGGTATCATATAATTGGAGCCACCAGATACTGCTTTTTCAAGTGACATGGCTGGTGGCTCGAATACATCTGCAGGGTTATTCTCTTTTTTGTCCCAGCCACAAAAAGCAGTATGAGCTGGCGACCACCCGGAGGACTTTCAATTTGCGTTGCAGTCACCCTTCCCTGGGAAAAGCCAAAAAGTAAAACAAATCCAACAGCAATATCAAACTCCTGAATCTGAGAGGTAAAGTGGGTCAGAGTTTAGGGCTGATTAATTTCTATAACATAAAAACAGGGAAGGGATCGATCAAAGGGAATTTATGATTTACAACCAAGTGGAGTGTTGTGGTAATGACCCCACTATTTTAGGGGGTGATTTTAACACTCGGCTGGGGACAGGAGAAGACGTCTTTATTTTGAAAGAAGAAGAGAGAGCTTTCTCTGTTCCTCCTGCTTCCCTGGCTGATACGCTAACTTCCAACAGTGCTTTGTATTTATGGGAGATTTTGGTAGATTTGGGTTATAGAGCCGTAAACAGCAGGTTTACCTCATCCTCGGCCGGGGCCTACTCATTTAATAATGATAGATTACAAAGGGTCATTAACTACATACTTTTTCCAATGATGTGGTGGAGGTGTATTTTGGATTTTGAAGTTCATAAAAGACCTGAAAGTGATCATAACACCCTAAACCTGTAATGGGCAATTAAGGAGGATTTGAATTGCAAGAATGATGGGACATAAGAGGGAACTTTATTAAGGACACAAGGACAGAATTAATGACTTGTTTACATAGTGATTGTAAACGCGGCTGCCATTATCAACGCTTTTGTAAGCTTTATCCGAGTCTGCAAAGTATTTTCAGGCCTTACTAGGGCAGGTTGCTTTAAGCCAAAAACATGGCTGTCTGATACTACTAAGGAGAAGAAAAGATTGCTCATTGGTGCATTAAAAAGGGATCTTAATGAAATTTGGCTTAAGCGCAAGGAATTTATGTCTGCTTTATCATACAGGAGAAAGGAAATTGCCTATTCCAATTGCGAAGCTTTGTGTCTGTCCTCAGAAATCTCAGACTAGACGGCATTCTGGGACATTGTATCCAGGAATACCAGAGGTCTGGACATGGGGTCTCCATACGCCGGAGGTACTTACAGCATAGGAGATCTGGTTAAAATATTATGCATAGCTGTTTGGTAGTATGGACAAGGTGCAGATCATCACAAGTGGTAACATTACAAGAGGGGGGTGTAATGGAGGGGTGTGCTGATTTGGTGACACTAAAGGGGTTTGTTTCTGTCCTCCTAAAACAAAAACCATTTAAGTTCCCAGGTTTCTGACAGTGTCTCAAATGACTTATTGTGCTCTATGCCGGATGTGTGGGCCCCTTTCCCGGTGTGTAAAGTGATTATTTGGACTGACCAAATTCCTGATAGCTGGAAAATTTGAATTATTGTCCATGTATTTAAAAAGGGTAATAAAAGCCTTGCCTACTCATACAGACCCATTACGTTTATAGATGGGACGTCTAAGCAATATCTTGGAGGGGCTGGAGTACTGGTTAACAGAAAACTGCATCTTGTCAGCTTCCCAATCAGCTATTCACCCAGGCACTGACACAATACACCGGTGCCTTAATCTCTACCTCATCTTGGCGAAGCATGTTTGAGTTTTGGATTCTCCTATCTACATGGCCTTCACAGACCTCAGTTCGGCCTTTGACTACTTTGATACAAGACTACTGTGGAAGTCCTTGTCAGACATAGGTGTACCTGTCCCCCTATTACAGCTGATAGAGTTACTCCATATATACATTATGGCCAGGATGGAGAACTCTCAGACCACGTAAAAAAGGGAGTCGGCCAAGGTTGTGTATTTGCCCCATTCCTTCATAATTTATATGTAAACATTCTAGCTTCTCACTTAGAGATTTTTGCCAACATCATTGTCCTCAGGTATGGTGACAGGAGGCTGCCAGTGTTTAGCTGATGATGTTGTTCTCCTGGCCAAGACTCACAGATCACTGCAGGCATTGATCACCGAGTATAACAAATACATGAGGAACCGGGGGCTCCATGTCAACAGCGGGAAATGTTTTACTATGTTTATCTCCGAGAAACAGAAACGAGGCCTGCATATGTTCACTGAGGGGGAAAGACTGTGGACTGCTGCTCTTCCTTTCACTATTTAGGAATAAGGTTTAACAACACACTGAAATGGGACGATCATATTTCCAACCTAAGCGTCAGGGTGAGCCAAACCACAGGGGACTGGTGGGGGTGGGGGGATCCAGACTGGCTAAGAATCTTGGATACTCTGTGGAATATATGATTAAGGTATTCGTGGGTACCTCATGTACCCCCTTATTTTGCACCCACAGGTGCCTAAGAGTGCAAAATAAGGGGGTACATGAGGGCCCCCTGTTTACAAAAATCAGAAAAATGTATTCTTGATAAGGTTGCTTATGGTCCCCCACTCATCACCTGTGTAGTCCATGCATTTGGAAACTGGTGTGACCTATCTGGCAGATATTTTTGTGGGACCTATTTCATGGTGGGCCTCGTTAGTCAGTGAGATAGCACAGTAAGCTAAGAGCACACCCCTGATATATGTGCACTGCCTGCTGTGGCAGGTTTGACTCCCGACTGGGAAAACTCAGCCTTTCATCCTTCTGAGGTCAATTAATTGAGTACCACTCTGTGGGATAATAATGTCTTCTGTTATTTCAGCACTCTGAGACCTATGGATGTGCAGCACTATATAAGAACTTAAGTATTATTATTATAGGCAGGTACTCACAGCCCTCTAACAAACGACACAACTATGATTGTAATTAACTTAAATAGGCATAAACTGATTGTTTAGCCCATATGAAGTCCTTGTTATGTAACCTCTCATTGGCTACCTACTTCAATGACCCGGGAAAGCTGAATGTTCTCCCCGAGAAGCTGGTAAAAGATAGTGCTTTGCACTTTTTAGCATCTTTAAGTGAAGATGAAATGCTGAAGAAAATCCTGGTCACGGCCTATTCACTGATAGCCCATCATAATGGTCTAGCTTTACATCTGCGTTTGGTGACTGTATCTTTGCACAGAGCACTTTTGACAAAAGCCAGACTGAACTTTCTGCCTGTTGGGGTTGTGACTCAGTCTTGGAACTCTAGCCGAGGGGAGGATACAAACTGCAATTGTCTGTGTGGTGGGCTGGAGACCCTATGTTATTTAATTCTGGTATGCCCATTATTTAATAATCTTCAGGCAAAATTGGTATTAACCTTCTTACGAGAGATTGGGATTAGGTCATGTCAACCAGAACTATTGTTTTTGCTCACCTCAAACAAGCCTGCAATTTTATTTGGTCCGCCTGCTTCTTGCAGAAAACATGGCAAAGAAGAGCTATGCTTAGGACAAACATTAATTCATTTTTACAGCTGCCAATGCAAGGCCCTTCTGTATGATAAAGTTGTAATTTATTTAATTCTGAATCTCAGTTTTATGCCTATCATATACTTAGCTTTCCGTTTTTATAAAATGTGCTAATGCGATGGCTTTAGGGATGTAACGATCCGAAATAAACTTGACGTGACAAAAATATGTTGGTAGGGCAAGAAAGACACTTTTTACAAAGTCTCTTTGGGAAATCGCCAATGTTAATAGAACTTTGATGCAGCGAGTGAAGCTGAAAAAAGAAAAGATCCTGCAAAGAGGTAAACATTTAAAAAACAGACTTCAAAACCACTGCAGCTTCAATACACTACGATGTGATAGACAGGAAGAGACGGCGAGAATAGACACGTCTCTCCGTCTCTGTATGTCTGTTTGTCTCTGCCTCTCTGTTACACTGTTTATCTCTGTCTCTCAGTGTCATTTCGCCGCCGATTTGACCACTGCCTCAAACTATTAAAAGCCATTGACTCGACCATCCCACTGATTCCACCAAATAGGAGTCTGTACATCGAACTGACACAACGCCAGTTGGATCACATGACTCAAACGTCTCGACACTGCCTTGATTCAAATAAAGGCACCTAGAAACCCAGCTCCATGCTGTTGAGCACCCAAGATAATAACTATAGGTATTTTGAAGAAGAGGCCCTGTCCCCTTGATTCACTTTAAGGTACAATAGTGACTTTCAAGCCCCTCCATCTTTGCCTGTTTGATAACAAACCACTGAACGTTGACATTGCTGCTGAAGTCCTTTTGCCTGAGCAACAAATACTAATCAACCCAGTGTGCCCTTTCATATCAAAGTCTGCATTCTCTGTGTTTCCTAATGGGGGGATCTATAGTGTTTTATTTGATTTAATTGCATGTTTTTTTTTTATAAAAGTCCCTGTATTTATAGAACCTTGAATGGACATTCGTTTGTCTTTAGTGTCACTGTATTATTTTTGTTTATGTTGCAACTGCATCAGCTCACATCCCTCCTGAAGATATAGCTTGCCTTGGCCTGGGATAGCAAAAGAGGCAAAGGAGGTATACCCGTCAGACTGGGCCTGTTTCACTTTTATGATAGGGATCACTGCAGGTTAGTAGTAGTGTGGGGCTGAGTAGGAAGTATAACCACTTCACAGAAGTAGTCATTTCATCTTTCTCTCTCTCTTGCTCTCTCTCACTGTCTCTCTCTCTCCTCGTCATGGGCGTAATTTTAGGGGGGATAGGGGTGTTTGCCCCCTCCCCCCAACTTTCATGGCACACCATTTTCTCCGCATTCATTTAGCTGGGGCACCTTTTCTTCAGATGTCATGCCCCCCCCCCAACATTTTCAGCAAAGTTACTCAACTGCTCCCCGTGTATCTCTGTCTCTCTTTCTCTCTAAGACTCCATCTGTTACAGGAGTCGCGATGTTAGGTCAGTGTTTGATACAGCCACTGCAGACAGGTGGGTGGAAGGGTGGCTGCTTTGATAGAAGCATCCACACTGATGGGGACCCATCTGGTATTTGGTGACATACATTATTATTTTGTATGTCCTGCAGGAATGTCACCTTCACACTGAGACTGCATTGTTCATACGAGCGGTGGGAGTACAGGGACTTATTCAAATGATTGAAGAAATGAAATGATTTAACTGTTC
This sequence comes from Ambystoma mexicanum, assembly GCF_040938575.1. Taxonomy (NCBI): domain Eukaryota; kingdom Metazoa; phylum Chordata; class Amphibia; order Caudata; family Ambystomatidae; genus Ambystoma; species Ambystoma mexicanum. The sequence continues at coordinate 1,076,149,761 of NC_090922.1, forward strand.
TGATGTTGTACTACTACATTATATGTTGGAGTCATAAGATATTTACACTTGTGTTACATAAAGCACATTATCAAAATCTAAAATAGCCATCTGCATTAGTTTCAAATAAAAGATTTTCAATCCAAGATGTACAGTCTGGTACACTTAGGAAGTGCCCCCATGAGAAAGGAAAAGGGGGCAAATATTAGCAATGAGAGTTTCTATCTGCTTTGCCTAAAACCAATGAGCATTTTGGGAAGATAGGAATGACCACATATGTTTACATTTGACATATTGTAATCTGAAAAAAAAGGTTGTATGACTTCATAACTAAGCACATAATGCGCCCTGAGCTTTGTGCTCATTTCATTTTTTATAACACTGAACCATTAACATTAAAGTATGGGTAACTATGTATATATGCTCATTCAAAATTTAGATGACAAAAGTATGAGCCGAATTATACATATAGGATTCCCCAAACCACTTTTAAAAGAGTGTCAAAATAATATGCAGAATGTTAGCAATTTGCAACCTTTTATGAAGATTATGAATGTCCTCTTCACCAAGATAAATAAGATACAGTTAAAGGAATAAATTCACATTTGCAGGCATCAAACTAAAGACATGTCATGTACCTGCTGGCTCAGGGATTGCCTGGCCAGTTAATGTTAATATCCCCATCACATTCCTAGCTGCAATTGAATGGAAAGTGCACTCACTACACTTGAAAAAAGGCGCATGAGAGATATGGCACAAAGGGAGCAACATTGATTTCATAAATAAGGCCCAGTGAAAAGTGATCCATGATTATTCAAAGGCACCAACCCAAAGGTTTGTTGACCCCTCACTATTCGTAGGTCACGTTTGGTTTTGCAAACGAACCCCTTGCTCCTCCCCTAATAACCTTTATGCTTTCCACACTGTTCCCCATGGCCCCTACATCCCCAGCACCCAAAGAATAGTTTTAGTTATTTTCTATTTCCAGTACAAGAGCATTCAAATATATACATCACTGTGTGTACTCATCGTGCAATGCATTGGGCCACTGTCATTCAGTGCACTTCCTTTTATGTTCATCCATTAGAGTGGGCACAGGGCTGGTGGTGGTTCAGGCAACGGAATCGATGAGGTAATGCGGAGAGAGTGAATATGGGGAGAACGTTGGTGTAGGTATGTGACATGGAGGTATGGGGCGGGTATGGATCCAGGAACCATGACTGTGACATATTTAGGAGCTATATTCACATGTCCATGGGTGCTTCTATGAAACATGGCAGGGTGTTGTTGCACAGGCCCATGGCATCATGTGGTAATGCCTCGTGGGTGATCGGCAGGTTGGCAATGGACGTCATCTGGACATTGATGGTATGCTGCTGATTCCCGCTCCTGTACACCGCCTCCATTGCATAGGGAGGAATGTCATTGTTAAGTGTGTGCTGTCATGGGCACCAAAGCAATTGAAAAAATCGGTACTGTCGTAGCTTTGCCCTTCATGACATGGATGCCATCCTAGGTGGTGTGAAGGACAACACAGGCATGTTGAAGAAGGGCTTCTAACACATGGGGCAGAACCATGAAGATGGAAGTAAGAGACACGTCATACTAATTTACTGATGGCATGTGACAGTTGTACAGTAGTGCATACGTTTAATGACAACTTTAGAGGGTCTGGCGTTGCTCAGGTTTATGCCCTTTGGATTACCCTTTGCGTTACCCTATACATCTAGGATCCTGTCAAAAGATTCCTGTTTCATCTACAATGCAACCGCGACGGGCACACCAGAATGCATGGTGGATCATAACATCCGTGCAGTCGAATTACTGCATAGACTCAATACTAAACAGGTCCTCAAGGAGAAAACTAGGAAACAGTATTCCTTCTGCTCTGGTTCAAGGGTATTCCATCCAAGTAGCAATACAAACAGTTCCCTTCCTCCTCCTGTTCCAGAAAAATATGAAAACCTATGTATTTCAGTCACACCTCGACATTACATAGCGTCTGAGGCAACTCACCAGCCACAGGGTGTCTATCTGCAACTCAACCCAGTGCTACCATGTTCATTTCCTTTCTACACACACTACTGCATTATTGTTTGCCCCTAACAGTGTTGCCTTTTAATGTTACCTAAATGCTGCTTTACACCAGTCTGCTGGTTCCAATCTAGTTGTGAGCTTTATAAATATAATAATAATAATAATAATAATAATAATAATAATAATAATAATAATAACAACAACTATTTGGATGTTACCCCATAGGAGCTCCAGGAGGTGTATGAGGCTCTGTCGGTCAAAGGGATACAGCTTTATCCTTCTCAGATCTGTGAGACTCTGCAGCATGCTGCCTTACCCTCCTCTTCATCCTCCTTTTTAAGGCCCCTCCCGTCCATTCCAGTATGTATTACTGCCTGTCTACCGCTACCTCAGATTGGGCCATGAGCTCCTGCACATGTTGGCTGCTTGCTCTATTACAGGGCATAGTGACGTGTGGGGTGCTTCCACATCCCGAGGGGGTGTTCTACTCATGTGCAGATGATGGCAGGCACCTGCGCCTGTTTAGGGTGTATGCTGATCAGATGGTGGGGATTGTCATTCTGCTAACCTAATCCTGAGAGCATGACACCTGCAACATTTAATGTCATTGGTGTCAACGTACGTATTACATAAATGCATGTATGTACATGTAATAATATCTTTGATGATATAAGCAGTCTTTGGTAGTGTTATACTTGATAAATGCAGGCATTTTTTTGCATTCACTGCTACATTGCTTTCATGTATTTATTTAGTTATTGTTTGCTTGATAGGCGGTCACACAGTAAGAAAATACTGTTTCAAAGCACCCACAGGGGAAGGGAGGGAGCAGGAGTGGGAAATACATTGAAATACATAAAAAAACTAAATATTTATTAGCAGTGGGGGAAAAGAATGGAGGACAAACCTACTATGCCTTGTGAGTATTCTGAATGTGCAAGTGTAGCAAGGAAGAGGGCGGGTGTATGTGCTGGGGAGTCTGAGCTCATGGGTGAGCCAGAGATGAAGTGCTAGGAATGTTGAGTGCAACACGTCCTGGTACCAAAGGAGTGTAAGTGTAAGCCTCCAGGGCAGAGGGTATAAGTGCAAGTGCAGTGGATAGAAAGGAGTTTGGCCGATTGGGTGTCTAAGGAAAGGGCCCAGAGGATGCATAAGGGCCCAGGACACCAATCACAGCAACTGTGGGATTAGCAGGGGAGAGAAGAAGGGAAGGAGGGGGTAAAGAGGAGAGTCTTAAGGAGCTTCTGGAATTAAGTCTTGCTGCCCTATTCTGGATTAGCTGGAGGGGTTGCAGAGTGGATGAAGGTAGATTCAGGAGGAGGCTATTGCAATATTCAAGGCTAGAGAGAACCAGGGCTTGGATCAGATTGAGCCTCTGGGGGAAACTGAGAAAAGGGAGAATTCCTTGAGAAGGAAGAGGTGAAAGTGGGACTTATTGGCAATGTCCTGAGTGTGAGAGAGGAAGGAGAGAGAGGAGTTGAAGATGTATCCAAGATTTCTGGCTTCAGAAGAGGGCGCAGTGGGAGAGCCCAAAGGGGAAGGCTAGAATGGACGACTGTCTTGACAAGCACAAATTAAACAGAAAAGGCACCAGCGCTTACCTTTGATTGAGCCCATGTTTTCTTTCCAAACTGCCTGACAGCGTACCATCTGCATCCAATCATTAATGTCAAAGCATTAACACATTTAGTAGGCGAGGAACAAGACCACTCTTATCTGGATAGCACCAATTGCATTCTCAGCAAAAATCAACGATTCTTACGACTATACAGTTATCCTTATCATAATCATTGCACAATTGAACACGCTAGACAAAAAGACCTCTTTCTCCGATTGATTAATAATTACCACGTTAGCAAGCCCCTCGGGGCCAGGGTCTATAGATTTGCGTGTGTGTAATCATGGCCAACACATCACAGACATTTACTAAAAATTCCAACCTACTAAATATATTGATATTTAAGAGATTACAGCTTATTAATGTCTCAAACCAGGTTACATCACATGTGCTCTATTGTACATCTCCCATATGATTAATTTGGACTACTTTAGTCTTTTCATGGTATTATTGTTGTGCCAGTACGTCTTTTGCATACTTTGATGCTATCACTTTTAACATTGTGTTGCATGCATATCTTGCTTTGTGGGGAATTATGTCAAATTAACCTGTCATTGTATCATTGTTTCAGAGGTTTTTCTCTGTTTTAAATATGCATACATCCCTGGTGTTTATGTAATTAATTCCTGATTGCAAGCCTTAATTCCTGCTGTGTTTTGTTGTTGTAGCTATACCATACTCTCTCACAGGTGATTTGCCTCTTGTTCACCAATAAACCAAAAGCTGTCCTTATCATTCTTATTTGATTTGAGTACATTGCATGTGAGATGTCCAGTTCCCCATGTGGGCTCATAACATCAACTATGGAACACATATAATTGTAATGGCTCACACCGTTTTATCAGACCTAATGATATGATTTACAGGTTTACTAATTAAGTAATGCCTCGAGGCCCATAGTTACAGGCCCCAATCATGACCTAAATTGGTAATGCCCCCCCTGTGTGGGGCTTATTACTATTAGTACTTCCGCCTGTAAAACCAGAGTACTAACAGTCTTTTTTTTTTGGTTGTGAGACACCGTTGGCATTTCGCAACTGAAAAAATAAAAAAAAAGGCCGGCACAGGACGAGGATAAGGGACTGTTAATGACTGCAATCAAGCACTCCCACTAAGTCAGTGCCTTGTCTGGGATTGCTCAAGGGAAGCCCTTATTTATATATTTTTATGTCCAGTTCGTGTACTCTGGATGACAACCCTTATATAACACCCCTCTCTTAGAATCCCGCTGACCCCACTGAGCCAAGAAGTAAGTTTGTTTTGCAAATTTAAAAGGTTTATTTGAGAATTAAACTATATATATATATATCGCACTTTTATAATAAATTAATAATTGATATCACACTTAGACATATGACAGTGAGTGATCAACAATGGATGATGAGATACTAGCACACTGGGTAATTACTTAGGAGTAGTATAGAGGATAAGGTAACTGAGAATGCTTTATATGGTACAAGGAAATGCAAGGTGGAAAAGAAGCAACACAGGAATAAACTTGATATGATTTCAGCAACACATAATATAATCACTTTTCCTCTTTTAGCAATTCAGCCCCGCTCTATGCAATGTAAGGAGGTGGAAGTGACACACACAGTCTTCAGGAATACAATCACAGTACAATCCCAATTCAGTTCCCCCCTAGCAAGCTTAGATCAACAGGGATGATTTTAAACACAGGCAAAATCCTTTTAAAGGTGGTGGCAAGAAGGGAAAAATATGCTAAACATTATTTTAATTCCCTATAGGAGTTTCAGGGTGAGTGATAGCTACTTTAAATTAGTTCAGGATCACTTTAGCAATGCTCTATGAATGATTGTCAGGTTGCAAACGAATTTCAGCAAAGGAAACAAAAGACAAATATTTTTACACGTGGCTGAAATGAAGCGAAATGTCAAATCGCGGCAATTTAGTCACGTGCGTCGAGAGCAATTACGGAGGAAGTATAAGGACTAGAGCTTGTTGGTATAAGGAGTAGCAAGTCGGTTTAGAGCTGGTTGGAAAGCTTAGAATCTAAGCTTCAAAATACAAGTTAGGTCTCACTTTTATCATAAACGGTTCAAGAGATACGGATGATTTTGTGGAGGTAGATTTTCAGAAATGAAATTTTAAAGTTTCAGAATGACAGAAGACAGTTTTGCTGCTTTAAAGTCACAGAAGGACACACAATGCTATGGTTTAGTTCTAGATAGGTTAAAATAGTTTGACTTAGATTATTTTAAACTAAGAGATTGGTTTAGCACAGTTCTGGCTTGGTACTCAAGCTATATGTTGGACAGGAATGCGACTTTGTCACGGGTCGGGTCAGGATTTGCTGCGGTTCTCTCACTACGGACGGTCTTTAATACCGGTTCTCTGGTTACAGCAGTCTGGCACTCGGCGCTTCACAAAGGTCTGGTCTCTGGTTCCGGGTACAGCTCTGGTTTCTGTGTGTTTCTGGCACAGGGTTTTAGGCCAGAATCAAACAGCTCAGCTGGCTGTTTTACTCTGATGTGCCCCTTGGACGTCTGGAGTGAATCAGTTTGCAAAAGATTTTGAGGCCTGCTGACAAATGCTGAAGTCTGAATTCAAAGTTCTGGTCTCTGTCTGGATTTGAAGTCTAAGTGCTGGATCTGGTGTCTTCTGGCAAAACGCTCCGCAAGAAATCAGCTTGAAGTGGGAAGTGAATGTCCCTACCTGTCCTGCACAGTCTCCTTTTATGTGTTTAGAAAGTGGGAGGGTCGGCTCATCTTCTATGCCCAACCCTCTCAACTTATCATTGGCCAGTTCCTCCTCTCTCCCTTAATTAGGGGAACTGGGTTATGAGTCAGAGTGATGAGGTAGGTTTATGGTCAGAGGATCCTCCCCTTGTCAAATTGCACACAAATCTGTTTCTGATCCGAATACATATTTATCTATGTACCATTTTTCTAATATTATACGTCCAGTTAACATATTTTCTGTAGCACCAAACCATCCGATCCCTGTCTTTGTAAGATGTCGTGTCCACTTATGACAGAATTCTGCCCTTTTCATCCAGATAACGACCTCTAAACCTTTCCAGATTTTACACAAATGTGCACCAGGCATAGGGGTTTCAGATGATAAAGTGTCAGATTTTTAACATGCATACATTTGGAGTAACAACCTTTTTTTCCGCTACTATCCCCAAGAACATACCACAGGGTCCTAACACCTCTTAAAATGTGCACAGAAAAATCCCAAGAATGATGATGTTATTTATATAATGTTTACAAGTCCGCACTATGAATTATCCATCTTTTTAAAATTATGCTCTGGCCCCAAAGGGGTGTGGTTTTCCAAAGCACATGGTGGAATTTCTGGTTTATCCACTTCCCCCAAGCTCAGCTGGCTCACAGATGCAGTGCCCCTCCCCGATTCCTTCCAAGAGGAAGCCATTTACGACCCCCCTAATTTAACATTTGCCTGGGCCAAGGACAGTGCTTTGTTTAGTTTCCTGTAGTCCCCAGGTGCTCCTCCCCTAATTCAATCAGAGAGGTGTCATCTCCTTTTGGCAGGGGCAGCAGAATGCAGCCAGGCCTGGGAACAGAGCTGCTGATCAAGTTTCAACTCCTGTCAGGGGTGGTTGTCAGGCAGAATTCAATCTCTTTAAGCCAGGCTTCAGCTAAATGTCACTTTGGTATCCAGTTTTCTACATTCAAATCAAACTGACAATTTTTACACATGCAGCTAGAACGCTGATTCTAAGTTCAAAACTATGACATTTCAACAGTTGCAAACTATGTGACACTCAACAATAGGTCACTCATTTATTTTAAACATTTAGATTTTAGTGTCTTTCAGTCCAATTTCACTTCAGCTGCTGACATCCACAGCTTAGCCAGTTTTGTTATAAACATTGTTTTGGGCTCTTTCTATGCACACAAGAATACATTCTGCCAAATGTCTGCTGGTGTTCATTGAGATTTTTGAATATCTTGCGATGTTTAAAATAGGCATTTTTAGCTTGCAGTTCAGAGAAACAAAGGTGATTTCAAAGCACTTTTTTTTTAGCCACCGGCACTGCTGTTTTTCCTTTGGCACACATTTCACTCATGGCACTCCTGGCCCCTCACGCTCGCACTGGTGGGTGGCAGGTCAGGCGACCATTTTGCTGTGCGCAAAACTGCACGGTTTTCCAGGATTCTGTCGCAAATGTGGGCTTTTCTGCCCTCTTGGATTTCCTAAGCCCACAGCACCAAGTGTTGCAGCATAATAACTTGAACGTGGGCCCAGACACCCAACAAGCCCCCCCGCCCGACTGCGCTTTGATTTCGAGTCGAGGGGGAGTCGGGTGCAAAGGATGTTTTGATCCACGCGTTGGTATGTCCACATCCTCTTCTTCCAATTCCGCAGATGGCACAGTTCAGCATCTTTTGCTCCATCCGGTTGGATCGATCGGTTCTCCTCGCCGGTCCTGATGGGAATATTGGGCGGTACCCTGGGCCCCTCGGATCTTTACTCCCAGTCCCTGGGTCGTTCTCCTTGGTCAGTCTCCATGGTTTCATCTCTCCTAGGATGATAAAGCAAAAGCGGCAATACCTATTTGTAGACATTTCTCCCCCACTATTGATATAGTGGGGCGGCATATACATTTTATAGTCAAAAACATGAACATATACATTTTCTTTTTAACTCAGGAGGCAAGAACATATTCAAGAATCATAGAATTTTATAGGCTATATGTGGGATATGGTGTCCAGTCAACTGGTCTACAACAAACTGGTCGACTGCAATTTGGTCGACACCATTTGGTCGAATGCCAAATGGTCGAATTTTTTTTTTTTATATATATATGTGTTTTGTGGGTTTTCGTGTGAGGAAAAAAATAAAAAAGAAAAAAAAGGGGGTTGGGGGGGGGACCCCCCCAAAAAAAACCAAAAAATGGGTAAAAAAAAAAAAAAAAAAAAATTCGACCATTTGGCATTCGACCAAATGGTGTCGACCAAATTGTCTGTTGACCAAATGTTTTTGACCATTTGACTGGTAACCGTGGGATATTTTAGTGTGGAACTGAATTAATCTGGAGCGGTCCCCTCTGGTATTGCAGAGGACTACTCCAGTTGCTGCAGAGTGTGCCTGGGATGGCAACACTTTAGCTGATTTATATGGACCCACTTGTCTTCCCCTTCTGCCAGACTACCTTTGGGGATGCGGATCTTATAAGCTACTGGGGAGATCTTGTCTATAATTTCAAACGGTCCCTTCCATGTAGGCAAACATTTTCGCTGTTTGGCCTGGTTCCTTTGAAAATTGTATAGATAGACCCGGTCTCCCACATTATTTACTTTCCTGGAAATTTTCAAATCGTAATGGGTCTTCATGCTATCAGCCGATCTTTCTAGATTCCGCTGAGCATAGGCAAAAGCATATTGGAGGTGTTTCCTTAAATTCTCCACATACTCATGAGTTGTGGAGGCATTGATCAATGTCTGCTCTTGGGTCCTGTAGAGCAAATGCTTGGGAAGCACCATCTTGTGTCCAGTCATCAGCTCAAACGGTGACATTTTGGTTGCAGATGAAGGGGTAGATCTGATGGGCATTAGGACCAGAGGTAATCGGATATCCCAACTTGGCCCAGAATCTGCCACAAACTTTTTTAATATGCTCACAATGGTCCGGTTGTAGCGTTCAACTGCCCCAGAAGAAGCTGGCCGGTAAGCAATATGTAGCTTCCTTTTGACCCCAAGTATCTCCCACATCTTTGTCATTACCGCGCTGGTAAAATGGCTACCTCTGTCTGACTCAATCCTTTGAGGTAGACCAAAACGGAAAAAGATGTGGTTAATCATCAGGACAGCTGCTGTTTCTGCCTTGCAGTTTGGAGCCGGGAGACATTCCACCCACTTGGTAAACAAGCATGTGACGTCAACATGTACTTGTTTCCTCTAGACGAGCGAATTACAGGGCCTACGAAGTCGATTTGCAAATCTGACCATGGCAGTGTCATCCCCCTCTTTTGGAGAGGTGCACGGTGTGTGAGGGATGATGGCTGAAATTGTGCACACACCGGACACCCCTTCAAGTATTGGTCGTGGTCCTGCCCCATGTGTGGCCAGTATGCAACCTCTCTTAAGATCTCAAGTGTTGTGTGAAACCCCCTATGACCGGCTGTGGCTGCATCATGGGCGTGACTTAACATCAGGCTTCGGAATGAGGTAGGGACCACCCACTGATCATGGCCAGCTTGGGATTTCCTTACAAACAAACCGTCTTGGATTCGGAACATCTTTGGACATTTCATCAACACTCTAAGGTCCTCCTTCCCAATGTAATCGGTATCCGTCAGGGGAAAGTTCTCAGGGTCCTCAATGTGTTGGTAAAACTTACCAATTATTGGATCCCCCTATTGAGCCGTAATTAAATCAGCATCAGGGGTCTCCTTACTCCATTGTGCAGTTGAAAGATCCTTTTGAGCATTTGTCTGGGACCTGGTGATAGCAGTGACCTGGATTTCCCCCAACAGGGACTCTATTTCTATTAGATCCCCTTGGATGGCCCCGGTTTTGGCCAGCTGATCAGCTAAGTCATTTCCAGTTTTGTCTCGTCCCTCTACTTTGGAATGACCCTTGATCTTTTTCCAGTAGATGGTCATCCCATTCGAGGTGACCAGGTCATCAATGTTTTGGATTAACTTCCCATGTTTCAAGGGTTTGTTATTAGCACATAACATTCCTCTAGTTTTCCAATTGACCAGGTGCTCCACGAACCCGTTCCGTACATAATCCGAATCTGTGATTATGACCAGTTCGTGGAGTTGATGTTGGACAGCAGTGAGGATGGCTTGATGCACCGCCATCAACTCTGCTACCTGACTACTTCGGGGACCAATTTTGTACCCAGCGGAGGGTTCTGGGGACTCATCCACCCATGCATTCCCTACGCCGGCCACCAGTTCTTTTTCCCCGTTGTTGTCAACATGGTAAGAGCATCCATCCACATAGACAGTGGGCATTCCCTCACACTTGTCTTCTTCAAAGACTTTGTGTGGGGAATTAAGGTATGCCTCCATGTTGTCCTTGAGTTTTAGACTTTCGTCTTCGAGACAGTTTTCTCTGGCACAATCATGCAAGTCAGCCAGACCTTGCGCAAGGGGATTCTTCTTGTTTTGGCCATATCTGACCTCCACAGAAAAGCCTTGCATTGACAGAATCCAGGAAGTAATTTGGGAATTACTCACATTTCGGCCCGGATTCTGTCACTTTGGAGGTATTGCAGAGGCTGGTGTGGAGTCTCCACTATGATGTGTTCCCCCTGGATGAACGGGCGGTAATTCTTCAATGCCCACACCGTTGCCAGGAGTGCCTTTTCACAATCGTTGGATTTTTCCTCCACAGAGGATAAAGTTTTGCTCGCATAGGAGATTACTTTATTGACCTTGTCATGCTTTTGGTATAATACTGCCATCAAGCACGTATTAGAGAACCCTGTCTCCAGGAAGAACTCCTTGTTTCTGACAGGGTAAGCTAGGGAAGGCGCTTGTGAGAGGCTTCTTTTGAGTTGTCTTACTGCCTCGGATTGTTCTGGACCTCATTCCCACTTGACCCCCCCTTCAAAAGATGAATCAGGGGTCTGGTGATCTCTGCGTAGACCTCAATGAACTTTCTGCTGTAATTAGTCAGTCCAAAGAGGCTCCTTAGTTCCCGCAGAGTTGTGGGATCCTTCAGTTTCTGAAGTGCTTCCACTTTCTTTTCTTGGGGACAGAGAACCTGAGGAGTAATCTCATGCCCCAAGAAATTAACACAGGTTCTACACCACTGTGCTTTCTGAAAGGAAAGTTTTGCTCCGGTGGCCCTCAACTGTGTCAGAACATAATGGATCTCCGCTATGTGTTCTTCCACAGATGAACTTTTGATGAGGACATCATCTACATAAACCAGGTTACCCCTCGCACCCAGGTCGGGCATGGCCTTATGTAGGAAATTGTTGAATTAATTGCCGGAGTTGAGGTATCCGAAGGGAGTTCGGGTCCATGTGTACTGCTGGCCCCCAAAGGTGAAAGCCAGTTTGTATTGGTCCTCCCTACTGACAGGCACGGTCCAGTATCCATTGGTCAGGTCTATTGCAGTGAATACTTGTGACCCCTGAATCTGGGCCAGCCCATGGTCAATGTAGGGCAGAGGCCATCAGGAAGTATGGACCCGTTTGTTGAGCTCCCTAAGGTCAGCACAGAGTCTCCACTGGACGTTTGACTTCAATATTCCCAGCACCGGATTATTGAAGGTGCTGTGTACTGGACGGATTATTCCCCGGGACTCAAGGTTCTTAATTATTTCAGTAAGGGACTCCATGGATGCGAGAGGCAAACAATATTGCTTCACAAACACTGGAGTCATTCCAGGGTCCGTGGGAATTGTTGTTGTGTGGATGTCGGTGCGACCACAGTCATATGAGTCTACCGCAAAGAGATCTTGGAAATCCAAGAAAACTTGTTTCAAATTTTGCTTCTGTTCCAGAGTCACGCAGGCATCAGCTAGGTTGACTCTCTCTTCCACCATCTACCTGAAGCCTGGAAAGACTTCTGGTTTTGCTATCTCAGCTGCCTCCTCCAGCTGGGTGGAGAAGTCCCTGGTCAGAGTGCTGATTTGGACTGGAGGCTTCAGGTGGGAAAGGCAGCCCTCATAGACCTGGAAAATCACCTCATCCCTTCTGAAGTCAAAAGTCACGTCTTCCTTACCATAAGGGCAAGAAGTGTACACCAGGAAGTTCCCCCCATGCCGGGTAAAGATCCTGTCTGGTGTTGTATTGTCATCACTGTCACTGTCAAAACAGTCCTTGGGGATTGGTCCTAACAGTTCATTTCCTAAATCAATGGAGAAATATCGGTCATCAACCGCCATTCCAATAATGGTGCCTGCGGCTAGAGTAATACTCTTTAAGTCGCTGTTATCCACCTCTATTGGAATGGTGTCATGTTCTATGTTGACTAATGGTGTTGGGTTTACCCCTAACCCTTGCTGTTGGAGGAAAGCATTTAGATTAATATAAGCATCAGGGTTTTTCAATTTTTGTCCTCTTTTAACTTTCACTTCCAGGGAGAATTGTCGGGTCCTTTCTGGGATGGTGACTTCCTCTTTAATCTGAATTTCAACTGCATAAGGTAGCAATTGGGCTGACCTAAATGCCTTTTCTGGATCATCGAAGCCCATGGGATTATCTGCTAACCGGGACCAAGCTTTGAAGTTTATTAGGTCCAAACTAATGGCAAAGCGATTGAGAATGTCACTGCCTAAGTAAAAGGTGGCAGTGACGTCTCGCACGACCCAACAATTATGGACTATGCTCTTGTTGCCAATGGAGATTTTGAGCATACACCTGCTTGGCAGGAGATGTTTGGAATTGGGTGCTTCCAGGTCCATTTCCCATTTGTCTATCAGTTTGAATGTGGGAATGGCTGGATTTTTTGGGAGTTGGCGGAAGATGGCTTCGCTGATGAAGCTCTTACTGTTGTTCACACACACTCGGGCGAGAACAGAGTCCTTCCCATAATTTAACTGAACAGGGATGAACAACTGCTCTCCAATTTGCTGAATATCAGCCAGGCTCTGAGCTGATTTCACATCTTTCTGGACTATAGCAGTGGGAGTGTCTGATTGTGGATTGGTAAAGAATTTCAGAGTGTTTCCTTCCAGTGTGGAATACCACCTTAAACTGGAAAGAAGGTTGATTTTCAGAAATAGAGAGGACCCCCCATCACCAATCTGTTGTCCTTCTGCTATTACTGTCACGTCTGGACTTTGGTTGTTCTGGAAGTAAAATTCTACTTGGTCAGATTTTTGTTCAACCATGTGGCATGTGCTGTTTAAACTAACATGGTTGACACTCTGTTTTAATTTTATTGGTCGGCTAGTCTGGGTCCAGAGGACCTTGTTTACGCAATCTATTAGGGGTGGCAACCTTCTCAGGAGGTTATTCCCTAGTAAACAAGGGGTGCCCTCTGGAGTCACTACTATGACCGTGTGTTTCACCTTGTGTCGCCCAATTTTGATGTCCAAATCTGCAGTCCCCTCGATGGGAATTTCCTTCCCGTCAAAGTTCTGGAGTTGTCCAGGAAGAGAGGTGAGAGGAATACGGTACTATTCCCCCCTACCTGAATTCAGTTCATCAAAGGCCTTTTTGGACAGAAGGGTAGCTTGGGATCCAGTGTCCACCAGTGCCAAAATTGCACCCTGCCCCTGTACTTGTACCGGGGCATAGTATCTTCCCGCCTTCTCCTCAAGGGGGCACAGATAAGGCACATTTTTTGGACAACTGGTGGGCTAACTTTCTGGTTTTGGACATGGCGAGAGAAGAGATTTGGGCAGAATTCTGTGGAGAGTCATGGGAATCTGAAAGAAAAAGTTGGCAACTGGATATTGATGCGGTTTTTGGTTCCCCTGGTTCCAGTTCTGGGCCACCCCTCTCTTTTTGGAGGCAGTCACCTGGATAGGTTTGAACCAGGGGTTTTCGGTCTTATTGGTTCTGGGATAGAATGATGGGCGGCGACAGCTCAATCCCCACATTTACCCAGTCTGGGTTGGAATCCCTTGGGACCCATTTTTCCTTGGAAGGAGTTCCCCCATCTCTGAAGGAGAAAATACTTTTCCCAGGATCCTCTGAGGATCCCTCTCCCTCAAATTGGAAGACCTGTACCTCCTCCACAAAATGGGTCTGTTTGGGTACTTTGTTTCTCCTACCTCCCCTCTGTTTCTTGGGTGGCAGACTTTCAGGTGTAGGAGATTTTGTTTCCGGTTCCTGGTTTTCCAGGGGCTGTTTACAAGTTGGGAAGGAAGCTTCCTCCAAGGCTTTACACCCCCCTTCCCCTTGTGCCTCCTCCCTGGGAACCTGTTGGTTATCGGGGTGCTGCCCCCGTCATTGTTCTGGAGCACCAGGCCCAGAGTTTGGGGCATTCTGCGCTGGCATGCTCATCTGAGTGTTCTGTTGCACCCTCAGCATGTGACCCAGATCCCGTGCCTGGCGCTCAAATTGGGAAACCCGCTCAGGCTGATACAGGTTTCTGTTTTCTCCCCTGGGTTGATCCCGGGAAGGGTAGCTATCCCTTCTCTGGTAATACCCTGGGTTGGGAAGATTTGGGTAGCCATCCACCCTTGGCCTCCCCTCTCCCAGATTAGGTTGTCTGGGCTCAGGGAATTGGGGAAAGAAGGATGGATGGTTTTGGGGTTGGAAGTTGGGTGGATGCCTGGGAAAAAAGTTCTGCCCAGTGTTTGGGTAATTTCTGCCCTCCTGTGGGAAGTTAGGAGAGAAGTTCCCCGGGTTAGGCGCTTGACTGGATCCCCCCCTTGGGCTGGAGGAGTCCACACATAACACAGGATGAGTCGGTTTCCCTTGTAGCGGGGACTTACATAGTCAGGGGAGCGGGGGACCCCATTTGTGGGACTACCTCCTCGACTCCCTGTCTGTGACTGGCCCGAGGGCCTTCTGGGCTGTGAATTATTTGGTGCAGGCAGGTTTTTAGACCCCCCCATCTCCAAATCTAAAACGGGGGCAACCTTTACCTCTGCCACCTTGGCAGCAGCAGGGGTGCTGTTGGTTTTGGGTTTTTTGGCTGATTCTTATTTTCCACCGGTTTCTGCACCTCATAGATGCGGGTGGCTTGCTCAATGACCCAGTCTAAAGATCTTTTCTCGTGAAAATCTCTCACGAGCTGGGTCATTATGTATTTGGAGAGAGCATGGAAAAATGTGTTGACGAATTCTCTGCTGTCGGTGCGCACCCTTCTGGTCGTCTGCGCAAAGGCACGCTTCAATTCTTGCACAAATTCTTGTGGTGCCTGATCCTCCCCACATTGAAATTGTAGGCTGCCTTGCAAGCCTCTTGGGGATTTCTATGCACAGAAAAGAGTTTCAAGATGGCCGCCCTATAGGTGGACCATCTTGAATGATTTTGGTCCTCCAGCCCCGCAAAGAAACTGGAGTATTCTGGGGAGAATGTCCATTTGACGTACTGGATGCAGCTACTGCTGTCCTTCAAATGGAAGGTCTCCATCATTTGCTCAAAGAGCTCCAAGTGTTCAAACACAGAATACTTAGAGTTCTTGTGATAAGGCGTGATGACACTCCTGATTGCCTTAATCTGTTTTAAGGGGTCCTTAAGCAAGGCCCTTTTTTGCCTTATTGGCCTTTTTGGTTCGGGTCACCCTGGTCCATTCATCCCCCGACTCAGAAGCACTGCTCCCAGAGGTGCTCGTCTGATCTTCCAGGTTTTCTTGGATTCTGCAAGCCTGGGAATAGCTGGCAGAATGTGGGGACCCGGTCTCCTGTGTCCTGTGATGCTCAGAGGAGTCTTCAGATCCCTCCTTGCTACCAGGATTTGCTGGGTACCCCCCACTGACCTAACTGGGCAGAGGTTTTCAGGATGCCCTTAGTGGGCCTACTCTCCTGGGGTTCCCCACTAAATTGCACTGTGCTTGGGTGCCCATACCCGGATGCCCGCCCATCCATTCCTGGGTAGGACTGGCCTATGAGCCCCATCCTTTTGGCTGGATAGTAATCTGCCATACCTGTGGCCCTGTGCTCATGTGCGCCAGGGGACATGGGGGTTGCAGAGTCCAAGGACTGGGAGAGATGAAGGCCTCTGGTACTAGGGCTCCTGAGGTTATGCTCAGGTGTTTCCCTTTCCCAGCGAACTTCATCTCTATCAGCCCCTGCTCCCTGTTGCAATGCAAGAGCCTGCGCTTTCAGTTCCTCAGTTAAGGCCTTACTAGACTCTATCAGTCTCTCCTGCATGGCTACCTGTTGCTGGAGCCTATCATTGTGCTGACAGAGAGCCTCATTCTCTCTCTGTGCTTCCTGGTTGGTCCCGGAGTACTGGGCCAGTCTTTGCTGCAGGAGGGTTACCTCCTGAGTCCCGTCCCTACTGGCCTGCTCCTTTCTTGCCAGAGCATCTTCCACCCTCCTGGTGTGCTCTAACAAGTTCTGATGCTCTTTTTGGAGGTCACCCAGCCCCTGGAGGGCCAGGTGATTTCCTTCAATTTTTTCTTTGAATTGGCAGACTTCCTGGCCTAAGGTGTCCCTTTACGGACTAAGAGCCTGCATATGTGCCGCCAGGTCGTCCCTCTGCCTTTGAAAGGCACCAGGTTTCTGGCGTTCTTGATCAAACTCTGCTTGGGTATCCAGGTCTTTCAAAATCAATGTATTGCTTTCCTCTTTCTCTCTGTCTAGTCGGATTTGCAGGGTGGCTACCTGCTCTGTGCATGCCCTGATAAAGTCGAGTTGTTGCTCCAGCTTTTTCTGGCTCTGCAGTAGGGAGTCCAAACCTTCTTGGTACTCCTTCTGCAAGGCCAGATATCTGGTATCCTGGTCAGCCCTTTCCTGTTGCAGGATATCCATATCCTCCTTCATTTTAATGATCTATTGTCTACTCTCGTTTTCTGACTCCTGGCTTCTGTGCAGCCTCTGCTCAGAAGAGACCAGGTCAGATTGGACCTTTTTTTAACGCCATCTGTTGCCTATTTGCCAGATCTTGGCCTTCAGCACATTTGTCCGGCATGGCTCCCATATATAGATACAAATATGCCGCTATCCTGGCAATCTTATTGTGTTCATCTTTGGCCTTAGGGGCCATATAAAGTTCACTCAGGGCCACATGTAATGGACCCTGATCTCTCCACGTATCTGACCCAGTTGTAGTGACCTGTTGTGTGATCGCTTGCAAGCATACATTTTGGTCCTGTTTAGACCATTCACCTCTCACAAACAGTTTATGTAAGAGGTGCTCCCTAGCTATCTTCATATCTACCAAGGTCGTCATTCTGGAACTTGATTTCCTTCCTGACTTACAGAAGTTTGTATTTTATTTTGTAAAACAAACCGTTTCCTTAGAGCGTTCCTTTGAGGAGTGCTTTACAGCGTAACACAGCGTGGTGATCTAACCGGATATGTATCCTGTCAGCTGGCACACTGTATTAATCTGCACAAGTGATAGATCTAATCCAGAATCCCCGGCTACGAGCCCCCACTTTGTTAATGACTCCAATCAAGCAGTCCCACTAAGTCAGTGCCTTGTCTGGGATTGCTCAAGGGAATCCCTTATTTATATATTTTTATGTCCAGTTCGTGTACTCTGGATGACAATCCTTATATAACACCCCTCTCTTAGAATCCACCTGACCCCACTGAGCCAAGAAGTAAGTTTGTTTTGCAAATTTAAAAGGTTTATTTGAGAATTAAACAATATATATATATCACACTTTTATAATAAATTAATAATTGATATCACACTTAGCCATATGACAGTGAGTGATCAACAATGGATGATGTGATACTAGCACACTGGGTAATTACTTAGGAGTAGTATAGACGATAAGGTAACTGAGAATGCTTTATATGGTACAAGGAAATGCAAGGTGGAAAAGAAGCAACACAGGAATAAACTTGATATGATTTCAGCAACACATAATATAATCACTTTTCCCCTTTTGGCAATTCACCCCCCCTCTATGCAATGTAAGGAAGTGGAAGTGACACACACAGTCTTCAGGAATACAATCACAGTACAATCCCAATTCAGTTCCCCCCTAGCAAGCTTAGATCAACAGGGATGATTTTAAACACAGGCAAAATCCTTTTAAAGGTGGTGGCAAGAAGGGAAAAATATGCTAAAAATTATTTTAATTCCCTATAGGAGGTTCAGGGTGAGTGATAGCTACTTTAAATTAGTTCAGGATCACTTTAGCAATGCTCTATGAATGATTGTCAGGTTGCAAATGAATTTCAGCAAAGGAAACAAAAGACAAATATTTTTACACGTGGCTGAAATGAAGCGAAATGTCAAATTGCGGCAATTTAGTCGCGTGCGTCAAGAGCAATTTCGGAGGAAGTATAAGGACTAGAGCTTGTTGGAAAGCTTAGAATCTCAGCTTCAAAATAAAAATCTCGCTTTTATCACAAACGGTTCAAGAGATACGGACGATTTTGTGGAGGTAGATTTTCAGAAATGAAATTTTAAAGTTTCAGAATAACAAATGACAGTTTTGCAGCTTTAAAGTCACAAGAAGGACACACAATGCTATGGCGTAGTTCTAGATAGGTTAAAATAGTTTGAATTAGATTATTTTAAACTAAGAGATTGGTTTAGCACAGTTCTGGCTGGGTACTCACACTATATGTTGGACAGGAATGCGACTTCGTCACGGGTCGGGTCAGGATTGGCTGTGGTTCTCTTGCCACGGATGGTCTTTAATACCGGTTCTCTGGTTACAGCGGTCTGGGTCAGCTCTGCTCTGCTGGTCTTGCACTTGGCACTTCACAAAGGTCTGGTCTCTGGTTCCGGGTACAGCTCTGCTTTCTGGGTGTTTCTGGCACAGGGTTTTACGCTGATGTGCCCCTTGGACGTCTGGGGTGAATCAGTTTGCAAAGGATTTTGATGCCTGCTGACAAATTCTGAAGTCTGAATTCAAAGTTCTGGTCTCTGTCTGGATTTGAAGTCTAAGTGCTGGATCTGGTGTCTTCTGGCAAAACGCTCCGCAAGAAATCAGCTTGAAGTGGGAAGTGAATGTCCCTACCCGTCCTGCACAGTCTCCTTTTATGAGTTTAGAAAGTGGAGGGGCGGCTCATCTTCTATGCCCAACCCTCTCAACGTTATCATTGGCCAGTCCCTCCTCTCTCCCTTGATTGGGGGAACTGGGCTGTGAGTCAGAGTGATGAGGTAGGTTTATGGTCAGAGGATCCTCCCCTTGTCAAATTGCAAACAAATCTATTTCTGATCCAAATACATATTTATCTATGTACCATTTTTCTAATATTATACGTCCAGTTAACATATTTTCTGTAGCACCAAACCATCCGATCCCTGTCTTTGTAAGATGTTGTGTCCACTTATGACAGAATTCTGCCCTTTTCATCCAGATAACGACCTCTAGACCTTTCCAGATTTTACACAAATGTGCACCAGGGATATGGGTTTCAGATGATAAAGTGTCAGATTTTTAACATGCATACATTTGCAGTAACAACCTTTTTTCCGCTACTATCCCCAAGAACATACCACAGGGTCCTAACACCTCTTAAAATGTGCACAGAAAAATCACAAGAATGATGATGTTATTTATATAATGTTTACAAGTCCGCACTATGAATTATCCATCTTTTTAAAATTATGCTCTGGCCCCAAAGGGGTGTGGTTTTCCAAAGCACATGGTGGAATTTCTGGTTTATCCACTTCCTCCAAGCTCAGCTGGCTCACAGATGCAGTGTCCCTCCCCGATTCCTTCCAAGAGGAAGCCATTTATGACCCCCCCCTAATTTAACATTTGCCTGGGCTAAGGACAGTGCTTTGTTTAGTTTCCTGTAGTCCCCAGGTGCTCCTCCCCTAATTCAATCAGAGAGGTGTCATCTCCTTTTGGCAGGGGCAGCAGAATGCAGCCAGGCCTGGGAACACAGCTGCTGATCAAGTTTCAACTCCTGTCGGGGGTGGTTGTCAGGCAGAATTCAATCTCTTTAAGCCAGGCTTCAGCTAAATGTCACTTTGGTACCCAGTTTTCTACATTCAAATCAAACTGACAATTTTTACACATGCAGCTAGAACGCTGATTCTAAGTTCAAAACTATGACATTTCAACAGTTGCAAACTATGTGACACTCAACAGTAGGTCACTCATTTATTTTAAACATTTAGATGTTAGTGTCTTTCAGTCCAATTTCACTTCAGCTGCTGACATCCACAGCTCAGCCAGTTTTGTTATAAACATTGTTTTGGGCTCTTTCTCTTTCCAGATTTAGTATGCACACAAGAATACATTCTGCCAAATGTCTGCTGGTGTTCATTGAGATTTTTGAATATCTTGCGATGTTTAAAATAGGCATTTTTAGTTTGCATTGCAGAGAAACAAAGGTGATTTCAAACCGCTTTTTTTTTTTAGCCACCGGCACTGCTGTTTTTCCTTTGGCACACATTTCACTCATGGCACTCCTGGCCCCTCACGCTCGCACTGGTGGGTGGCAGGTCAGGGGACCATTTTGCTGTGCGCAAAACTGCACAGTTCTCAAGGATTCTGTCGCAAATGTGGGCTTTTCTGCCCTCTTGGATTTCCTAAGCCCACAGCACCAAGTGTTGCCGCATAATAACTTGAACGTGGGCCAAGACACCCAACAGGACTATATGTAGTCCCTTCTTTGTTTCCATAGCAGCCATTGAAAAAACAATTAAAAAAGTAAACATATAAATTGCCGCCATGACATAGGAGATGGGACTACATATAGTCCCTTCTCCCTTTCCATGGCGGCCCTTGAAAAAAGAAAAAAACAATTAAAACAAAGAAAATGCCTAGCATGGAAAGGAGACAAGGGACTACACATAGAAGGGACTTCTCTCTTTCACAGCTCCTTCCTATATTCCAGTCACACACTGGCTAAGCCATTTACCCTGCACAAAAATAAGCCTTCAGAGACAACAGGTCGGGCCATGGGGTGAAGTTTGTTTTCAACACCGGTAAGGGTAGGGCACAGTTTATTGCAGTTGTAAATAGCTAGGATGCAAGAGCCAGGCTTGCAGAGGGGGAAGACATTTGCAAATTTTGCCCAGAGACCCACATAGATCACTTTGCTTTTGCATGAGTGGATTTCTTCTTTCTTTTCACACAGCATTGTTTTTTAAATATGACAGTTGAAAGTACAGGGATGTTTCTTTCAGTCATTAATACAAATACATGTTTAATTATCTGTTGTTCGTTTTTATGCCGAAAAGTGGGTCTGAGTTGTCAATGTTGCACCACCTTTTGACGGGTGGCAGTTTTAGTGAAAATGCTGCATTTATCTCTCAGCCAGCAATGTGATGTGCCTTTCCAATTTGCACTTTGATTACCTCAGTAGAAAGACACCCACATAGTCTGCCATATTAGGCCCATTTTTAGTGTGATGGTTTTTGAAGGCTGGCAGGTTACTTTTCCAATGGGTCTTTCAGTTCTGCTTGTTTGGGCTACTGATTAAGCCCCACACTCCATGAGCTGAAAAAAGTGTGGAAAGCCCATCATTGTTGTCTTTTTGCTTCTCTTTCCAGGTGCTGGTGACTGCCTGCCATTTGCATGGTTATCATCACCACAGTCTTAATCATCATCAACCTCATCAGGAATGGGCACATTGTGTTGTATCGCACTAACATGGAGCACATGGCCCCAATGAGGCAGTCCTTCTATGGTGGGCACTTAAATCCACCAACAGACATTTGAAGACGCACCAGCAATTCTTCAGGCCCTGCAATGTTTGCTCAATAGTGCTGCAGCTTTGGGTGTGGGCAGCATTGTAGTGTTGCTGCCTGAGGTTAAATGGATTGCTTACATGTGTCACGAGTCAAGTGCATGTGTGGTATCAAGAGTCAGGATAGGGGATAGGAGAGCCATGATATTCGCACATGCATTTAGTGAGCATAATGCTTGAATCCCCCTTATGCAACACATTTCATACAGCATTTGTTTAAGTGGCCATGGCCACGTACAGCAAATATGCTATTCAGCAGTAAACAGAAGAAAGGTGAAGCTAATGCGTGTTTCTTGGAGTGCACAATGAATTTATATACAGGCCACTGTGATAGTCTGGTTACAGGGAGGGGTGTTAAATGCCACAACAGTATAGCAAGTCTATATGATTGTGGTGTGTCATGTTCCCTTGCAAGTCTCTCAGACATCCGTATGACATGTCTAAACGGGGAACACCTAGTCCTGTATTTTTCTTTGCATTTTGTTAGCTCTGGTACTTAGTGGTCGAAGTGTACGAAAAGAAGTAATGGAACTATGTTCCCTGCTGTCCTGCACCCACTCCCCTTAAACTGCATGGCCACGCCCCCTCCAGCACAAAATACAAACCCCCAAACACTTGCACCTGCTGTTTAAGGGAACGTTCAGTGCAGTGCACTGAAAGTGCAAGTTTCAACTTCTTCCTACACATTTATTTTAAAATGAAACCATTCCGGAACGGTTTCTTTTTAAAATAAAAGTATAGGAGCTGTAAAAGGTCATTTTAAAAAGTAGAGGAGCACCCCTCCCGACCGCTGCCGACCGCTCCCGCTCACTTCAACAACTGCTGGTACTGACTTTCAAATGGGTAAGCCGTACAGTATTATACATCCCAGAGTGAAAGTAGTGGTAGAAAAACAGGCTGTCCTACTCACGTGTAGAAATATGAATTTGAATTATCCAAATATGTACAAGTGTCCCATCACCTCTGCGAGCTGTCACCCATATGTGTGAATAGCGTTATGAGGTAGGGTAACATACAGGGTTAGTGTGTGATTGTTTGCATTTGTGACATGGTGGGCTTTCATATCCATACCCAGCAATCATGCCTGACATTGTTGTATTCCCTGAATCGTATAAGCAATGATAAGTGTAAGATTGCTTGGAACTAATTGGTCTGCATTGGAAGCCAAACTGGTGGGCTCTGGGACCCAGGGGGAGCCTTTTCCTGGTGAACGAGTTGTGCGTGCCAGTATAACTGCCCTTGTTAAAAGCGAATGCAGAGCAAATCGGAACTAATTGTTTAGCATTTTGCAATGGGAACTTTGGAAGGGAAACTGGTGTGCTCTGAGAACTAGAGGTACATGGTTCCTGGAGAATATGCTGAACGTGCCAGTATATGTACTGTGTTGATGGCAAATGCGTAGTGAATTGAAAGTAATTTGTTTGCTTGCAGTCTGCACTGGAACCCTTGGAAGGGAAACCGGTGTGCTCTGAGACCCAGAGAGACATCCTGTGTGCGGTAGTGTATCTACTCTGCTGACGGGTAATGCAGAGCAAATTGGAATGGATTGCTTTGCAGTCTGCTACAGTCTGATGCGGGAAGCAGGGAAGAGTATCCGGTTTTTGATTTAGTTTTTTCTGTTTGGACTAGACATAGTGGTGGTCAGAAAAAATAATGGGTCTTTGAGGCTTTGTATTGATCTTAGGCATTTGAGCAGCATGGTTGTGGCAGACAGGTTTCCTCTTCTCAGAATAGATGATTTGATGGTGGGAGTATCTGGCTCAAAGGTGTTCTCTATACTAGATCTGAAGTCGGCCTACCATCAAGTTGAATTACATCCCAATTCCAGGGACCTTACTGCCTTCATAACTCCAATTGGTTTATTCAGGTGTGTTCATATCCCATTTGGATTGGTCTCAGCTGCTAGTGTGTTTCAGAGCATTATGCACAGATTACTTGAAGGTGAGAAAGGGGTGATGTGTTATCAGGATGATGTTCTTGTGTGTGGGAGTGACGAGAAGGAGCATGATTATCGGTTGAAGTTAGTTCTAGACATTTTGAAGGAAGCAGGTCTCACGGTTGCCTTGGAAAAATGTACCTTGAAAGCCAACAAGGTGGTGTATCTGGGCCATGAGATCACTGGAGAGGGAGTCAAGCCCAAAGAGGAAGCCATTGAGGCCATAAAAAGAATGGAGGAGCCCAAGTCTAAAGGGGACATGCTATCATTTTTGGGCCTGGTTGAGTTTTATGGCAAATTTATCAAAGGCTTGTCAGAAATGTCAAGGAACATGAGATTTCTTACCCGCAAGGGAGTAACTTTCAAATGGAATGACCATTGTAAGAAAGAATTTCTGATGATAAAAGAGGCCATTGTCAATGCTCCGATTTTGAAGATATTTGAGGAAGGTAGACCTACCTTGCTCTTCGTTGACGCAAGTGATTATGGTGTTGGTGCTGTTCTGATGCAAGAGGATCAGACAGGTTTACAGACCGTGGCTTTTGCATCCAGGTCTTTGAAGGGACCAGAATCTAGATACTCTGTTGTTGAGAAGGAGGCCCTGGCATGTGTTTGGGGAGTTGAGAAGTTTAAAAGGTTTTTGTGGGGGAGGAAATTCACCATTTGCACAGACCATAAACCCCTGGTTGGAATTTTCACAAAAGGTGGTTTGGAGGGAGTTTCAAGGCGCATAATGAAATGGGTCACTGCATTGCAAGGTTTACAGTATACCATGCTCCATGTCAAGGGGGAGGTTAATGTAGTTGCAGATGCATTATCTAGATCTGTCCAGAGAGAATTGTCGAGTGGTGATGATGATTTTCTAAATTCAGGGGAGAGTCCAGAGATATTCCAGGTACATGATACTTTAAGGAAGAGTGAGTGAGACGTGTCTTGCACTGAGGATGATGTATATCAAAAATTACTTACACTGGTTGTGGAAGGTAAAATTAGGAGTCATAAAGGTGAGATGAGTGGTTTCGCCAAGGTAAAGGAGGAGCTATGGGTTCAGGATAGCTATTTGTACAAAGGTCATCAGATGGTTGTTCCAGTTGGTATGAGGAAATCTGTTCTGGAGTTAGCCCATGTTGGGCATCTAGGCCTTGCCAGAACGAAGGGTTTGATAAGATCTGAATTTTGGTGGCCTGGTATCAACAAAGACATTGAGGAACAAGTCAAAGATTGTGTGGAATGTGTTAAGGGGAACAAAGGGTTGAAGATGCAGAAGGTTCCCATGATAGTGAGGGAGTGTCTGCGTGTCCCTTGGGATGAAATTGCTTTGGATCTCTTAGGTCCTTTTAACATTGGTGGTGGAAGGGATAGCTACTTATTAGTAGTGATGGATTTATTGTCGAAATGGCCAGAAGTATGTGTACTTAAAGACATATCTAGCAGTAGCATAATGAGATTTTTGGAACAACTATTCTGGAGAGAAGGGTTTCCTAGGAGGTGTTTGTCCGACAATGGACCTCAACTTGTTTCCAAGGAGTTCAAAGAATTCTTGGATAAGCATGGAATTGAGCAAGTGAATACTTCTTTATATCACCCTCAGAGCAATGGATGTGTAGAAAGGTTTAACAGGACTTTAATGGAGGCTATCAGGATAGCGGTAGCTACTGGAGGAGATTGGGTAAGAATGGTGATGGAACAAACTTTCCAGTATAGGTTAACTCCCCACAGTGTCACAGGTGTTACTCCATTCGAAATCTTGAGAGGTAGAAAACCGAATACTCATTTGTGTCCAGGGTGGATGGGTAAATAAAAAATGGTGGGTGTGGATATAGAGAGTGTGAAAAGGAAAATATTTGAGTCTGGAATTAGATCCAAGGAGATGTATGATCAGCGGAATTGTTGTAGGGAACTCAAGGTTGAAGAGGGTGATTGGATTAAAGTTAAACTCCCTACCAAGGTTCGCAAAGGAGCCTCATTGTTTTCTGAACCCAAACAAGTCATGAAATATTTGGGTTTGTCAGTGTTAGTCAAGGGAGGAGGAATTTGGAACAAAGAAAGGGTGGCTCTTTTCAATCAAGAAAGGGCGACTCTTTTCAATCAACCGTAATTCTTCTCCAATTGCATGCTAGAATTTTTCTTT
The DNA here is from genome assembly GCF_040938575.1 of Ambystoma mexicanum. Lineage (NCBI taxonomy): Eukaryota > Metazoa > Chordata > Amphibia > Caudata > Ambystomatidae > Ambystoma > Ambystoma mexicanum. The sequence goes on from NC_090922.1 coordinate 1,076,175,653, forward strand.
GTCTTTCATTTATGGTATTTCATATAATGTTTTATCTGTCAGTGTTTTTGCCAGCTTTCAAGTGTTTAACAATTAATTCAAGTTTTAATTTATTGGAGCTTCGTCAACATTGTTACTTGTTTAGGTTTAAGGAGGAGAGGTGTTAGGATGTGCATATAATGCTTTATCTGCCAGTGTTTCTGCCAGCTTTCAAGTGTTCAACAATCACTCCACTTTGCATGCTGTCACCTTAGTTACCATAGAACATACAAATGCATTATATGTATAGAGTTCTAGAGTGGAGGGGATTGAAGAGGCCAGGGTGAAGAGGACGGTTGTGAGCCTCCTGCTGGGGGTCGTCCTTTGTATCTACTTAACCTTTTAATAAAGGTCTTTATGATACATGACTGGGGGTTTGAAGCCTTCCTTCTATCATAACAACTGGTCCCTGAGCCTCCCAAGCTTCAATTATTAGTTTTCCCGGTTTTTTATATTTAGAGAAATGCAAATTGACTTGAACCTTTCTACTACTTGAAAGATCTTGCACAACATACGTGTTCTCTGTGATTATAAATTAAGTTGTGTTTTGTTGTCAGCACTCCTGCTTGATCAACAGAAAAGACTTCTGGGAAATGCATTTTCAGCCTCACTCACAGAAGCTCCAAACGGACAAATGGAATAGAAAGCAAATCATTTTGAGAGACATAATTTACGTGGCTAGAAACTTGGAACTCATAGTGAGATGGGCTTGATTGATGACCAAGATAGAAATATTATGATATAGTTGGAAAATGTACCTGCCGTGACTTTGGTTTCTAATTTTATCTCTTAGGATAGCGACTCTGATTATTTTTTTGAGGGCGGGACAGAATAAAATAACTCCTGCTCTTTGCAAGGAGCTCAGGTTGGCCCCTAATGACTGTTATTTATTGAGCACAGACCTAGCTTCGAGAAGCAACAGAGCGCTGTGCAGAGATATACAACAGTACAGGTGCATAACAGAGTGCTTTTCAAAGGTAGCAACAGAACCGATATACAGTAGTGGGTAGGATACAGAGGGAAACTGAGGAGGTGTGCAGATGTACAGGGTGGCGGGGAGGAGAGGGGCAGACAATGTCAAGCAAGTGGTACAGGGGCGACGTGATAGATATTCCTTTTCCAGACAGTAGATTCTCTTGGTATCCCAGATTGTATAAAATTAATGCGGCGTATATAACGTGTTTGCATTGATCCCACGTGATATAAACAATTTGCTGCTTTTGTGCATTTGGTGGCAAAGCTGCGTATATCTCGAGGGGCGGGGCTTGCCCTGAGCTCTGATATTCTAAGATTGTCCAACCCCCACTATATACACGCTAGTTATTCTTTCCATGCCTTTTCTATTGCAGCCCCTCATGTCTGGAGTGCCTCCTCGCACTCCATTTGTCTGCGCCCTACTTAGTCTTTCGAAAAGCTCTTATAAACCCTTTGTTTTCTCTTGCTTATTCGTGCACTTTGCATCCGATTGCATAGTGATCTGTTAGCGCCAGGTTAGGATGCGTTATATACATTGACTCAATAGATGAATAGGAAGTTGTGAAGCAGCGGCAGCTCTCAGCCGCGCGTATTACTATTGGCAATCTGTCACTGGCCTTCAGCTTATTGAGAGATGAGAAAGGCAGCATCGTTCTAGAGGGCAGATTTCTGCACCCTCGCTAGCATAACTCCAATTATTGATTTTTAAAAACATGGTTAAGCTTAAAGAACTTCGAACGGCGGGTCTTGTTAGCAGCAGGTGTTTCTATGTACTGCTTCGATGAAGGGCATATGTTAACTGTTAATGAATCGTATTACTTATCACTTTACTCATTAATGTAAAAGGTGGAGCTCCACATTGTCAAGAGCTCAGGCTGGTGGTGGTACACATAGCGCCAGTACACAAGTTCATGCAAAGAGTTGTGATCGAGCAGTATTATACTCCATGACGTGTGCACAGATGTTTCGGCTGAAAGGGCACGTGTAGTGAACACTCCCTGGTCCTTTGAGAAGTGGGTGCTTTCTTCCTGTTCATGCCGAGGATTTGAAATGTTCCTTCGATCTAAGAAGTGGTCTATTGCTGTAAATCACGGGGATTTCCAGTAACCAACTGCGCCATTAGGCGACCTTCTACTCCAGTAGAAAAAAACAGACATTCGTTTTAAATGTATCTGCCTCCTGTGTCTGCCACAAGCCATCCAGTGACACCAAGATCTGTACAGTCAACAGTCCATACAAGTCTTCACCGTCGTTTCATCGGTGCTCTGTTCCATACCTGTAATTGGATAAGGGTTGCCTGGCTGCCAAGATATCGGCATGGTAAAGTTTTCTGCAAATCCTTATTAAGATGCCCCGTGGAATGACCACTCATATCAGAACTTAGACCAGCAATTCCAGCAATCCCAGAATTCTGCAGTTTAAAAATGAAAAACACAATGCAGATTATACCACTGTAGCCATTTACAATCTACTGGCATTCCCTGCTGGGTGATTTGCATGCACAATTAGATAATTATATCAGTGCATACGTCCTTTACCATCTTTAGCACAAAATAGCACTTTGGTGAACATTTGTCGAGGGACTTAGGTTCCTCACCGGAACTGAGAAACCTCCATGGTTCTTGCACAGTTGATTAGAAACACAAAAAGGTGTGTTTGTGTTCACACGCACAAACACACCCCACTCCTGCGACTGAGTTAATAATTATACCATAATTCAGTTTGGATTTTCAAAAAAGGTCACAACCAGATCACAATTTAGAAGAGATTCCCAAATTTTGGTTGCGAAAAGCCCTTTAACTTGATAATTATTAGTTTAACTGACGCTCTAAGCTGTGAACTTTAATGGAATTACCATTTGTGTTTTCAAAATAATAGCTCAACTTTAGCTTATGCCCAAATCTGAACCTCTAAATAATTGTGTCCTGAAAAGAAACAGCCATGTATTGCATTTAATTTACTAGAGTTCAATTGCTGGTGATTAATTGTGGTGTTTGTTGATGCAGTATGCAAAGTTCCAGCTGTGTAAAATCTATGTTGCTGTTATTAAGTTGTTTTAAATATGTCACTATATGCCAGCACTAAGACATTAAAGGGAATTTTAAAGACAAAAGGTTGCTTTCTGTTCAGTGTGCTGCAGCATAGAGGAGCAGGTGGATGCATGTTCCCTAACACCCGCCCCCTCACCGCCGTCAAACTGGAACAGCAGGGGAGGGGCCCTGTATGAGACTCCATGTGTTATGCCTATACCTCATTGAGTGTATGAGAGATGATATGCACTCGGACAACTGCATCGAATGCACCCGTGAACTGAAAATGTGAAAGGATGCCGTATGGAAAGATGTCAGCATGCACCATTGGACATCATTGAGCACTGAGTGAAATTTGATGAGGGTAGAGTGATATCATAAAGAAGATTTACGAAGCCATGCTGAAATGATATCAAAATAATTAAGAGTGACGATGTAACTTAAGCGATAATAGAAACATGTACAAAATGATAAAGTAATCATGAACGCAAAAGAAGATAGTGGGCCTCATTACGACCCAGGCGGAGGACCATGGTGCTATAAGCACCATGGTCCATGCCGGTGTCCGCCATGGCGGAATGGGGAATTACCACCCCTTTCCGAGGTTGGTGGGGCAGTAATTCCCCATGCCGCCATGGCCCTTCCCCATTCCCATTTTTGCCCCATAGGGCTCAATGGGAATGGGGAAGGCGCTAATAATGGTACCGCAAATTGCGGTACCGTTATTAGCGCCAAAGTCCCTTTGCGGGTCCCTACTTTAACGGCTGGAAAAACCAGCCGTTAAGGTCGGGTCACGCAAAGGGACCTCGTAATCAGGCGTTAAGGGTTTAACGGCGCCGACACCATTTCCGGCGCTGTTCAACCCTTAACGCCAGGGTCATAATGAAGCCCAGTGTAACTTGCTGACCAATAAGTTAAATATGCAGTAGCGCAAGTTAGAAAAGATATAAAGAAGCTTGCTATAGAGGAATATATCACGTTGCAAGGATGGCCATTGTTTGAAAATGCACGCTGGCTTGTGTAAATATTCAATTCAACTACCTCAGAAGCTGATCAGAATGGAAGAGTCAGGAGATGCTGGAAGAACAGCTTTGTGTGCAAAACAAAGAGGAGTCGATGTTGGCTTGGGATCAATTTATTTTATTTTTAAGGAATAGCTGTAAAGCACAGAGGGGGGTAGACAGATGAGTCATGTTCATGAGACATATTTCTCTACAATTAAAGAAGAAGAAAACATCAGCCAGAGACAATTATTGGACAATTAAAAGTGTATAAAGTCTATGCAAGGTAGAGTGAGGAAGTCTTTAGGAAGTCTTTAGAGGCCAAGAGGAGCTATGACACTCAGTATAATTAAATCAAATAGCAGTGAATAAGAGGCATAAATCAACAAATTCGTGGTCTCTTTACACGTGACTCAGAAGTCGAAAACAAGGGCTATTCATTAAGCTTCGGATGAAGATAGTGATGTGCTTTCACTCCCTTGAATATCCTAGAACAGAGGACAGGCTACAAGGTTAACTACAGATGGGAAACCTTGGCTCCTGGCCGGACTGATGAGAGATGATGGACTCATTGGGAAAGTGGGGAGTAATTGGACGTGATTCAAGCACCTGGGTTTTGGTTTTCTTACATGCTGCTAGCTGAGTCGAAAGTCCAAGGTTGGTTGAGAATGCTAACCAATTGTTGGGCCCATGGGGCCACCTGCTTTACAATGCATAGACCAATCTGCAACCATTTTGTTAGCTATAATCAGTATTATACATATGTAGAGGTAGTCTGAGGGTTGTCTTAGAGACAAGAGACAGCTAATGAAGTACTAACCCCTATACCTTCTATAAGTAGACATGTTCCCCTGACCAATCCCTCCCGCTAATATGTTTTCATAGTTTTCCATGTCGGATGACGTCGTAGATGACGCATATTGGGGAATAAGTCCTCTGTATGATCAAGTTTGTGTGTGCCTCTGCAAGCATCAATTCGATGTCTGCCAGATGATCCTGCTTCATTAAATTGAGAATGAAGTAGTACTTTGCAATATTCTTTGAGTCTGTCTGGATTTTCAGTCTCAGATCTTTATTGGTAATTCCATCTAGCAGAAGAGATGATTCAATGTGCTAGAGCACATGTTGGTAGTGGTGCGGGTGGTTTAGGTCTAATCGACCTGGGCCCAGAACCAGATTCTCGCACTTTTGGCTTCTCCCACCATTAGCCAGAAGACTGAAGAGCTTCCTGTGGAGAACGGTGTGCAACAAATCACATGACAAAATATATGGTTGGCAAGTTCCCCTTTGATGAAATTCCTGTCCGGTCTCTACAGGTGCCCCATGGATGGAAGGCGAACTGGTTGTTTGACAGAGAGTCAATGCCGAGGGACTCATGCTGAGCCATGGATGTATGCAGAACATCGAAAGTGATAATATATATATATATATATATATATATAAGCGGCCCAAAAATATATTACATGGCCTGCAGTAGCCATGTAGTTATGGTTAAGTTGCTAAACCCATAGGAAGAGCACTTTTTGGGCCGCTTATAACTTCGGTCCCCCTGGACGAATCCTCACCAAACCTTGCAGAGAAAGTATATGGTACACACTGAAGTGTTTTGCATATAGACTGAATGGAGAAAAACTATGCTCATGCCTACAGCCCAAACCGCTGGATGGATTTTCACCAAATTTGCAGCAGGAGCGACAGCTTTGTCCTGAAAGCATGCTTTTGTAAATTTGGTGGGAATCTGTCTAGTAGTTTTTAAAAAAATGACCAAAAAGTAGGTCCAAAAAATGTGTGATATCTATGTCTGCTCCGCTGATACACTTCCCTGTTTGCTCCGCGGACAGGACTCTAATTGGCTTAGAGGGCAACGTGGTGTCCACGTACATCGGACGTGCCCCCTGATTGGATGGTGAGAAGCGTGAAATGTGTCCGATTTTTGGAAACACCCGCCATCGTGGATTTGCAGATAGCGGGCTGTGTCCGCGGACATTGCGGTAAGAACATTTTAAAAAACACAAAATTGCACTAGTCAAACTTACCAAATAATCTCTGGGGAGCTGAGAGGTGAAGAGGATGTGATGGGATATGGCTGCAAGAAGCAAAAAAATTGGTGTTTTTTGCTGCGAAAGTTCGCGAACGGTCCTATGAAGTTCCCGGACACCTCTGCATTACAGGGTTTGTGAAAAGCAGTTCTTGGATGGCTTATAACTTTGGCACCACTTAATTAAACTGCATGAAATGTTGCACTTATATTCTTGACCTGATTCTGAAGGAGTCTGTACGGTCGGATTCTATCAAGAGGGAGCGAAATTGGAGGGGGGGATCCCAAAATAATATAAAGGCTTATAAATGAAGTGCCATTTGACAAATCTACACTTAATTTGGGGAACTGATAGTGGATCTAAGTATAAATGCTTTTGCAAAGTTTGGTCAGATTTTGTTAAGCAGGTGCAAAATTAGAGGGGGGTCCCAAATTATTTTAAAGGCTTATAAATGGGGTGCCATTTGTCATCAATGATATTTGTGATGTTATCTTTGATGTCATCTTTGGTGTCATGGGTGTAAGTCTTAGCAGTGCAGGGTGGTGGCGCGAGTTATGGTTGCTTAGCTTACCATTAATGGCACATTTCAGCGGTTTTTCGATTTTACTTGTACCATAATGTCCTTTTAACAACTTTTTTGCTGAATTTCATAGGTTTTTAGTAGGTTTTTAGTAGCCCAACTTAACCATAACGTTCCTTTAACACCGTTTTTTCATTGAATATATATATATATGTATATATATATATATTGCAAAACAAGGAGGAAGAGGCGAACCGCACTCCCGCAGGCACAAGAACTAGTGCCAGGTTCAGAAAAATGTCGGACAAAACACAACGGACACAGTAGAAAGAATACTGGTGTCTTTAATGTTTACAAAAGGATTTAAAAAATGCATTGTGCAAAACCGAATGCACAACACACAAGCAGCACATAGAAAACAAAACAACAGCAGGACACCTAGGGGCAGCAGCCTGCAAACAACGGATTTCGCGCTATACTAAGCTCCCGATCACGTAAGGGGGAGCGAGATTAGCAAAGGTAAATACCCTTCTGAGGTGCAGTCCCTTAGCTATGTCAATGGCAACAATTTGTTAGGAAAACATGAGGAAACAAAGCAGCCATATTGGAAAGGGTTAAAATTACAGGTAAAGTCAGAGAAGTGAAAAGCACAGTACATAAACTGATTTGTTGCAGGTTGAAAGTGGTCCTGACCAGGAAGTAAAACACTGTGTGGGCCACAATAGTCCCAACATTAAGTCCTAATCCTCAAAAAAATAAATAAAACATATTAATATGAGGGACATACTAAATATAAATGCACAGTGCATTATAAGCAGTGTAATAACCGGATTTGGCCAGACCACTATGATGTAGTAAACTTGAAATACCCCACTCGGAATGACAATGTGCCTGCAGTAGCATAGATGATAAAACGGCCAGATCCGTCAGATGGCAATGAAGTGAACATGTACACTATAGGTGACCCATGAACCCCCTGTGGAGAAACAATTACCATCAGCAGTAGAGTCAAGTCACATGGGAGTCACCAGCATATATGAGCAATAATACCAAGGCCTAAGCATACAGAATAAAACCCGCAAATGTTCAATCTGTCCCATTAGATAAACAAGTCATATTAGTCCCAACAATCAGGTAAAATTATGATAAACACAAGCCAGCCAAGAAAATGGTCAGAAGTTGGAGCTAAGCCAACAAGAATAAAGATGTCAGCATAGCTGTGCAAAAGGCAAGTTATTATGTGCAAAGTGCAAAAAATAGCAGCTGGACCATGAAATGTCTATGTTCAGTGCAAAAAAGCAAAAGGAATAGCCAGACAAGAATGTGTATAGCCCCCCTCAAAGTCGAGGATGTCTTAAAGTGCAAATGCATCAACACGTATGACTGTGCGAACTGGCAGAATAGCAGCCATTCAAATAAAGTGCAAGTGCATCAACAATATGAATTGTGCAAAATGCAAAATTAGCAGCCATTCCATCAAAGTGCAAGTACATACGCGGTAATAACAATCGAAAATATAAAAGACACACATGGCCAGAAGCTATAAGCAGCATGTCAAATTAAAACCAGGCCACCGGCTGTACAAGTACAATCATGAAAAATAGACAATTCCAAAAAACAAAGGGAAAACCATAGATGTGTAAAGGACTGTATGTGAGCCATCAGAATAAGCTAAATGTTATAAATAAAGTACTCCCCCTATAATGCAAAATAATCAGCTAAGACATGCAGGGACAGAAAAGGAAATTTGAAAAAAAGGATCAATAAATCAATACCTGCATGAAACCAACAGAAGTGAACACAGGAATCATGAAGTTAAGAAAGTGTCTCACTGGGAAAACAGAGAAACCCCAGCAAAGAAAAACAAGACAGAATGGCAAGAGAGACAGCAAATTGACTACAGCAAATAAATTAAGTACCCAAAAAAGTATACAACTCCTCGTCTACATTGTGACCCCTAGGGTATTTGGTGTCAAGATCTAAAATAAATCTGGTTTCAAGTTGTCTCAGCTTCAAAATACGGTCACCATCCCTTGGATGAGGAGGTACATGTGCCACAGCAAAACAAGTTAACATTTTCACATCATTGTAATGTTCGGATTTAAAATGTTTTGCCATGGGGTATGTCGGATCAGAGTTCTTAATGGCTCTCAAATGTTGTAGAATTCTGAGTTTCAGTTTGCATGTGGTACTGCCAAGATACCACCGCAGACAAGGGCAAGAGAGCACATAAACAACGAACGTGGTATCACAATTAATGGATTGACGTATCATTTGCTGTGTTTGTGTAATGTGATGCACAAAAGATTTCTTGGCAGTTGCATGTGCACAAGCTTTGCACTTCATGTATTTGGTAAAGCCCGTATGTGAAGCTGGAAGCCAGGTATTAGAACATTGAGTCTTGCCCCCCGGAGGTAAAAAACTGGACACAAGTTTGTCCCTTAAAGAAGGCACTCGTTTGTACGTCAAGATGGATCGATTGCCCAAAATGGGCTTCAAGTCATTATCCAAGGTAAGAACATGCCAATGCCTTTCTACAATTTTACGAATATCATTGGAAGCAGTATCAAATGTGATGATGAGTCGAGGATCATCATTAATGGCAGCCTTGGGACTGGTGTCATACAGTAATGTGTCAATGTGTCCCTAGACATATCACGTGCTCGAAGATATGCCATTCAATCGTTCTTTTATGATATCCCTGTTTCAAAAAATCCATAGCTGTCTGTGCACAATGATGATCAAAACAAGCAATATTGGAACAATTACGGCGATACCGAATAAATTCACCGTAAGGGATGGATTTTTTGCAGGGTGTTGGATGACAGCTGTTCGCATGGAGTGGTAGACCAGTATTGGTTGGTTTCTTATGTAATGCTGTGCTGATGCCTGAATCATCCATCATTACAGTCACATCCAAATACACAATCTTTGAACGACTATGGCATTCGGTGAAGCTAAGATTGGCTTGATTGTTGTTGATACTTTTGACAAATAGCAGCCAGTCACTTTCGGTACCGTTCCAAATGATAAACACGTCATCTATATACCGCCACCAAGAAATAATCTGTGTCGGAAAACAAGATAATAGTAGATCAGACAAGAAAGTAGCCTCCCACCACCCCATTGTGAGATTAGCATAGTATGGTGCAAAAGTACTGCTCATCGCAGTCCCCCTTACTTGCCGATAGAAGCATCCCTCAAAAAGAAAAACATTGTTGTGTAAACAGAATGAGAGCATGTCCAAAATCATAGTACTGTGTCCAAGGTAGTTTAAAGAACGGGTGTCCAAAAAATATTTACATGCAGAAATACCAATGGTGTGGCTAATAGATGTGTACAAAGAAACTACATCCAAAGTGGCCAAAAGTAAACCTTCCTCCCACGGTGTATTAGTAACGTGTTGTAAAACGTCCTTAGTATCCCTCAGGTAGGAAGGTAACACTGATACAAATTGAACAAGTGTTTCATCAATAAATTGGGCTAGGTGTTCCAATAGTGAGCCACATAAAGTGACAATAGGCCTACCCGGGGGACTAGTAAGGCATTTGCGCGTTTTAGGGAGGAAGTAAATCGTAGGTATGGTATAACATGTTGGAGTGAGGAATTTAACAAGATCATCCTCCAATAGATCTTCATTCATCTACCTAGTACATAGAGCAATCAAATCTGTCCTGATTTCTTCCGAGGGATCTTTCAACAGTTTAGTGTAGCATTGGCGATCATGTAGTTGTCGATTGGCCTCTATGACATATTTCGTTCTGTCCTGGATAACAACATTGGAGCCTTTGTCGCCGGTTTGATGACAATATTGGATAACAATTGAAGTTCATTCATAGCTTGACGTTGGGCAATTGTAAGATTCTGTTTGATTGTGTCTTTTGACAAAGTTTTCTGAGGTCATCAATACAGAGATCATGGAAAGCCTCGACACAGCCTCCAACAGGAAATTGAGGGTTGAATCTGGATTTGTTTTTAAGCTTGGTCAGTATATCCCAATTGGGATTGATGTCAAAATCAGAAAAGTCAACATTCATCGGATCATATTTATCATCATCGAGGCATGCCAGATCCATGAGAGAAGGGATGTCCGAAATTAAGAGATCAGTACCGCCAGTACGTAATGCAGGACGCTTTATAGTGGCAGTGGTATCCGCAAAGAATTTCTTGAGCTTAATTTTACACATAAACTTATCAAAGTCTATGCGTACTTGTGCGTAATCATAATTCACAGTGGGACAGAAATTAAGACCCAAAGATAAAAGCGAAGTCTGGGATTTGGTAAGGACGTGGGTCGACAGGTTGATAATTTGACAGATCTTCATATTGTCTATTATTGGTTTTTGGCCCCAGAGCGCGTTGATCTGCCCTGTTGCTGCGCCCTTGGACCGGTTCCCACGTCGGCCTCACCGGATGACTTTTTTGCCTGTGATTTCTGTCCTCTTCCTTTTGGCTTCCCACGGCCTCTGCCTCTTTTTTAATTTTTGCCATTCTGACATAAAAGTTGCATTTCATCTAAAAAATTCATTTTAGGAATGGGCTCGTCGGTCTCAGATGCAGAGATATCTGACTCAGAAGTGGCCGCGGCCAGATCACCAGACTGGACAGGTGTTGACTGTGTAGCATTAGCATTAGTAAACAGTTGTGCAGTGAGTCCACTGAGTGCACTACTGACAGTATTGTAGAGGGTAGGGATGAAGTGCACCTTCCATGTACATGGATACTGCAGTGTGTGAAGTAGATCAGACAAGAAAGTAGCCTCCCACCACCCCATTGTGAGATTAGCATAGGGTGGTGCAAAAGTACTGCCCATCGCAGTCCCCCTTACTTGCCGATAGAAGCATCCCTCAAAAAGAAAAACATTGTTGTGTAAACAGAATGAGAGCCTGTCCAAAATCATAGTACTGTGTCCAAGGTAGTTTAAAGAACGGGTGTCCAAAAAATATTTACATGCAGAAATACCAATAGTGTGGCTAATAGATGTGTACAAAGAAACTACATCCAAAGTGGCCAAAAGTAAACCTTCCTCCCACGGTGTATTAGTAACGTGTTGTAAAACGTCCTTAGTATCCCTCAGGTAGGAAGGTAATACTGATACAAATTGAACAAGTGTTTCATCAATAAATTGGGCTAGGTGTTCCAATAGTGAGCCACATAAAGTGACAATAGGCCTACCCGGGGGACTAGTAAGGCATTTGCGCGTTTTAGGGAGGAAGTAAATCGTAGGTATGGTATAACATGTTGGAGTGAGGAATTTAACAAGATCATCCTCCAATAGATCTTCATTCATCTACCTAGTACATAGAGCAATCAAATCTGTCCTGATTTCTTCCGAGGGATCTTTCAACAGTTTAGTTTAGCATTGGCGATCATGTAGTTGTCGATTGGCCTCTATGACATATTTCGTTCTGTCCTGGATAACAACATTGGAGCCTTTGTCGCCGGTTTGATGACAATATTGGATAACAATTGAAGTTCATTCATAGCTTGACGTTGGGCAATTGTAAGATTCTGTTTGATTGTGTCTTTTGACAAAGTTTTCTGAGGTCATCAATACAGAGATCATGGAAAGCCTCGACACAGCCTCCAACAGGAAATTGAGGGTTGAATCTGGATTTGTTTTTAAGCTTGGTCCGTATATCCCCAATTGGGATTGATGTCAAAATCAGAAAAGTCAACATTCATCGGATCATATTTATCATCATCGAGGCATGCCAGATCCATGAGAGAAGGGATGTCCGAAATTAAGAGATCAGTACCGCCAGTACGTAATGCAGGACGCTTTATAGTGGCAGTGGTATCCGCAAAGAATTCCTTGAGCTTAATTTTACACATTAACTTATCAAAGTCTATGCGTACTTGTGCGTAATCATAATTCACAGTGGGACAGAAATTAAGACCCAAAGATAAAAGCGAAGTCTGGGATTTGGTAAGGACGTGGGTCGACAGGTTGATAATTTGACAGATCTTCATATTGTCTATTATTGGTTTTTGGCCCCAGAGCGCGTTGATCTGCCCTGTTGCTGCGCCCTTGGACCGGTTCCCACGTCGGCCTCACCGGATTACTTTTTTGCCTGTGATTTCTGTCCTCTTCCTCGTCCTTTTGGCTTCCCACGGCCTCTGCCTCTTTTTTAATTTTTGCAATTCTGACATCAATGTTGCATTTCATCTAAAAAATTCATTTTAGGAATGGGCTCGTCGGTCTCAGATGCAGAGATATCTGACTCAGAAGTGCTGCGGCCAGATCACCAGACTGGACAGGTGTTGACTGTGTAGCATTAGTTTTGCGGAGAGAGTATATATTACACAGTCCGCGGTAGCGGGCGTGTAGTTATGGTTTAGTTGCTAAACTCATAGGAAGACCATTTTTTTCGGTGGCTTCTAATTTCGCTTCTAATTTCACTCCCCCTGGAGAAATTCCCATCAATTGTTTTTGGCAAGATTGGAGAGGTTTCGTGTGGGGGGGGGCAAAGTTATAGGGGGTCCCAAACTTTTTGTTCCCATAGACTGAATGGGGAAAAACTTTGCGCACGGCTACAGGCTGAACGGGTGGACGGATTTGCACCAAATTTGAGGCAGGAGCAGGGGATTGGGTCAGAAAGTGTGCTTTTGTGTGTTTGGTGGAAATCTGACCAGTACTTTTGTTGCAAAGAACTGAAATGTATGTTGTCAAATATGTGTGATATCTGGCTCCACTCCGCGGACCCATTTCCCTGTTCGCCTCGCGGACAGAAGGCTCATTGGCTTGCAGTATGCCGTGATGTCGACGAACTTTGGACTTGCCCAGTGGTTGGCTGGAAAAGCGTGCTGTGCGTCAACATTTTTGGGAAACGCTGCCATGGTGTATTGGAGGACAGTGTACCATCGAAAGGGACTGACAAACATAATGTACGGCGTGTGGTGGTGGGAAGAGGAGATGGAAAGGGTGGGGGAGAGAGAAGTGGTTCATCAGAAATATGTGATTATTAGGTGGACAAAAATGGTGGTGTGCCTGCAGTATCCGTGCATACTGTGCCAAATCACTGGTTACTGCACAGGCCCCAACCACGTGTGGTAAATGCAAGTAGCCTTTGTTACGGCAAAATAGCTCATGCCGTGACCTCTTACCGTGCTGACTGGTGGTACCTGAATAGCAGATGTGGAGTGCATTGCAAAACATATATTACGCCATGTGGTGGTGGGAAGAAGGGATGGAAAGGGTGGGGGAGTGAGAAGTGAATCATCTGAGATATGTCAATAGGTGGACGAAGACGTTGATGGGCCTGCAGTGTCCTTGCATACAGCGCCAATTCGCAGGTCTCTGCACATCCGCCTCCCATGTTTGCTGCATGCGGAGACCGATTTCCGTGGTGACTGGTGGGAGCTCAGTTGCAGAAGGGGAGTGCATTGCACATGACATGCACATTATAAGATAGTGTGTACTCCGGTGTGTTGCATGGATGGAGACCTTGCAGCGACAACTATGTGCCGTGGTTGGAATTAGTTTTCACATTGTTCCCTTCTGTGTGGTATTTCAGCATTGCATAGATGGTTGATTGCATGGGTGTGGCGCTCCTATGCACATCCTACAGTGTTTAATCCATAGCTGCAGCTACTGGAGTGAACAGTTGTGCAGTGAGTCCACTGAGTGCACTACTGACAGTATTGTAGAGGGTAGGGATGAAGTGCACCTTCCATGTGCATGGATACTGCAGTGTGTGAAGTGGGCACAATTTTTCATTAGTGTGTGCATAGAAGTCGAGATGGACTAAACTGCATATCACATCGGATTGCGTAGTGTCCATTGCGTGGAGTGGTGACTTCTTTACTGCGGTATCACGTATCGCTTCTCTGTACTGAATAGAGAGGTGGGAGATGTACTATGTGAATGAAAGTGGGCATGGGTGCCGGAGGCTGTGTTATGTTTCCATGAATAGCTGCATTATGGTGTGGAGGTCAGTTAGTAGTGGTGGTGGCTGTTGTACGTGTGTTCAGTGTGGTAAGTAAGCACATGATGGTATGCATGCCTGCATTATGTTGCGGTGGGTGTGGGAAATGCCTAGACTATTGGGTGCATGGCCAATGGCCATAGGCCATGCACCCAATAGTCTAGGCTGTGCCCACTCCCACCACAGCAATGCAATTTACACTGAATCTGTCACAGACTTCTCACCTTTACAGAATGGTTGTGGATCACATAGTACACTTGGTACAACACCAGAAGTCAGCTGACATGCAAATACTGTTGCTTGGTTGGGTTGGCAGTAACACCATTTTATGTGAATGAAAGTGAGTAGGGGCTCCGGAGGCTGGGTTAAGTTTGTAGATTCTGGTAGAAGGTGAATCTTTCTATGCATAGCCGTAAAACAGTGCCAAGCTTGGTTAGGAGTGCCAGTGGCCGTGGTATGTGTGCGGATTGTGGTTCTTGATGACATGTTGTCATTGTTAGGCAGAATCATATCCAGTACCCTTTGGGAACACCACACACAATTAAGACTACAAGTAACAGTACAAATTCACCTTTGGTACAAGCCTCTACTACAGAGTAAAGTGGTAGCGATGGCTGAGCAGCCAGCTTATCTCAAGAGTAAAGTGAGCAGTATCAATAGACACACAAAGGACAGCAATTACTATGGTTCAAACAAACACTGACTCAAGGTTTGTGAGTAAAATAATATACATTTATTTACACATCCGTTGTAAAACAATTGACTAAGTAAAGCAGTCGAAAAATCACACTCTTAATATACTACACAACCCCCAATCAACTCTGGACAAATAAAGGCTGAAAATGAAGTGTGAGCAAAATGGCACTCCAGCAATTTAAAAACGGAGGGAGAGACAAGGTTATACAAAATGATGCAGCACCAACAAGTAAGTAGGCAGGGCAATCTAGAAAAGGCTTGCTACAATGAGGATTCAAATTAATAGGCCCAGGCCAATGTTAATGGTTCAGAGTCTTTGGAGAGGATCACACAGTTCACAGTAGTTCACAGTTAAGTCTTTGCCAAGAGTTCGAATCGAAGTTGGTCGGAAGAAAAGTTACTTTAAAGAGTAGAGAAGGACAAGCCCTCAGATTGGCGAAAGATTTAAAACACGTTCACCGCGGTCCTACAGAACGAACAACCGGGTTTGAACAGTACCTTAGAAGAAGAAGACTGCTGTAGTCGAGGAAGAAGTCCTGGCAGATCCTGCAGGCTCACGGTTCCTGAAGAGACTGTCAGACTGACACGAAGTAGGAAGACTGGAGGGTCCTGCACTGACCAGGGAAGAAACCAGCAGCAGAGCAAAGCAATGAATAAAAGGTGCGCTCCTTAAAACTCAAACAGGGTCAGAGCCTCCTGGCTATCCGGTTCACTGCAGCGATGCACAGCAAATTCGAACAGGGGAGGGAGGCCTTGCTTGGTGTTTGGCAAACTGGTTGGTCCCACCAGCTCAAGGGAAGAAGATTCCTTGCAGATCTTCTCTGTCGTCGAAATTTGGAGATTCAGACCCGCAGCAGAGCTTCACCGGGAGGTTCAGTCATGGTAGGGGTCCTCTTATTTCAGCTTCTCTTCGGTTCTCTCGATCCAGTGGCGACTCTGCCTTCCAAGCCCCAGAGACCTGCTTTTTATGCAGTTTTCCCCCATTCACACAGCATGGCTGTCAATCACACAGCAGGGTGGCTGTCCTGGCGGGACAGTCACCACAGCCAATCATACAGAGTGTGTCATGGGTCTCCAGGGAAACCCTGTGCAGGGAGACTCAAACACCTCCCTCACATCCTGTCCCCCTCAGACATTCATGCGCCTAAGGAGGGCTTCTGTGCAGAAGCCCGCCAAAGGACGGCGAACAAAGGAACCAAACCTGGTTTGGCATGCAGAGTAAAACCTGAGAAAGACCTTTACAAAAAGAAATGGTGAATAAACCAAGCCGGAACCAAATAAAAGTAAATGGGGTCCAGCGGATTTAAGTTTGAGGCTACTAACAGCCTAAAACAGTCCCAAGGCTATTTACATAGACCGCGGTAGGAAAAAAAGGGTAGATACCACTGCCACCAGCAAAATCTTAACGAAAGGGCAAGGAAATAATGTTCCAGGAGAGACAGACAAAAAGGGATAACTATTAACCCTTTCCAGTACTCTATAGAAGGCTATTTACATAGACCGCGGTAGGAAAAAAAGGGTAGATACCACGGCCACCAGCCAAATCTTAACGAAAGGGCAAGGAAATAATGTTCCAGGAGAGACAGACAAAAAGGGATAACTATTAACCCTTTCCAGTACTCTATAGAAGGCTATTTACATAGACCGCGGTAGGAAAAAAAGGGTAGATACCACGGCCACCAGCCAAATCTTAACGAAAGGGCAAGGAAATAATGTTCCAGGAGAGACAGACAAAAAGGGATAACTATTAACCCTTTCCAGTACTCTATAGAAGGCTATTTACATAGACCGCGGTAGGAAAAAAGGGTAGATACCACTGCCACCAGCCAAATCTTAACGAAAGTGGAAGGAAATAATGTTCCAGGAGAGACAGACAAAAAACGATAACTATTAACCCTTTCCAGTACTCTATAGAAGATAGTACTGGGTCTGTAAATTTAAAAAGACTAATAAAGTCAATGGCAACTTTTACATGTTCTGAGAGACAATAGTCAGTCCAAGAATATGGAGTTTAAAGTGGGAAGTCTGAAAAAGACAACCCTGTGTCACTGCAATAAAGCTGCTGTGTGACACACAGTAAAAAGATGATGCAGCTCCACAGTCTATAAGCACAAAAATGTTCAACACACACAACAAAACACATGTAAGAGTGGGAAAGAAGGCTCAAACTCTTACCAGGTGAAAAAAAGAAATCCTAGAAATTCAGCAAAGCTGGTGAGGGACTCAGTAGGTTAGGGAAATTACCCATTCTGGAGAATTCTCCCTAACACTCGCCCTCCTCCCCCCAGACTAAGAGACAGGAGGGTTAATCTATTAACCATCTCAAGGGTTGGTGGTCCGACTGAATCACAAAAGTAGATCCATACAAGTATGGTTTAAACTTCTTCAGAGACCACACAATGGCAAATAACTCATGTTCTATGGTTGCCCACCTTGTTTCTGGTTCCTTCAGTTTCCTACTGATGAAGCAATTGGGGTGCTCGCTACCTATCTCATCCAGTTGACTAAGCGCTGCACCTATACGTGTATTGGATGCATCTGTCTGCACAATGAAGGGTTGGTGGTAATCAGGAGTGCTCAGGACTGGAGCTTGACAAAGGGCTTTCTTCAGGTGTTCAAAGTCTTGTGTGCACTTCTCATTCCATCTAAACGTTTTAGGGAATTTTGGAGAGGAGATTACATTCAAAGGAGAAACTATGGATCCATAGTTCTCAATGTAATTCCTAAAGTACCCAGTGAGGCCTAGGGAGGCTCTCACCTGGGTTTGAGTAGTAGGGGTGGCCCAGTTTTCTACAGCTTGTACTTTGCTAGGCAATGGCATTATTTCACCTCCTCCTACCTCATGACCAATGTAGACCACTTTGATTTGACCAATTTGACATTTGCTTGCCTTTATGGTCAGATGGGCCTGCTCAAGATCCTGCAAAACATATCCTAAGTGATCAACATGATATTTCCAAGTAAGGCTGAACACTGCAATGGCATCCAAGTATGCCATGCAGAAGTCCTCCATCCCATTCAGAACTTGATTGACCATCCTTTGGAATATAGCAGGTGCATTCTTTAATCCAAAAGGCATAACCTTTAACTGGTAGATGCCTGCTGGGGTTGAGAATGCAGTTTTCTCCTTGGCATGGTCTGTCAAGGCTATTTGCGAATAGCCTGACATCAGATCAAATGTACTGAGGTACTTAGCTGCACCAAGTTTTTCCACCAGTTCATCTGTTCTTGGCAAAGGATGGGCATCAGTCTTAGTGACTGCATTTAGAGCTCTATAGTCCACACAGAATCTCAACTTCTTGGATCCTGCCTTTGGTACTAGAACAGCTGGACTAGACGATGGACTTGTAGAGGGCTCTATAACCCGAGATCAAGCATCTTGTGGACCTCTCCTTTGATGTGGGATCTCACATGTTCTTACATTGTGTAACCTCTGCTTTTCACAATTAAACAGTCACCAGTGAGAATATCATGCTGGCCCCAAGGGGTCAAGCCTGGTGAAAGTGAAGACAGGGAGGAAAACTGATTTAACAGAACCTTGCACTCCTCCTGTTGTTCAGATGTCAGATTAGAAGAAAGATTGACTTATTCTATGTTCTCATACAAAGGTTGGCCTCTGAGTAGGTCAGGTAGAGGTTCACTCTCCTCCTCCTCTTGAGGTAAAGCTAGAAGCAAAGCTCCCACTTCTGGTCTCGAGACATATGCCTTCAAAATGTTGGTGTGAAAGACTCTGGGAGCCTCCTTAGGTCTGCCTAAGTCCACCAAATAGTTCACCTCTCCAAGTTTACCCACAACCTTGAAGGGCCTATGCATTTGTCCTGCAAGGCCCTCTGCCATGTTGCTACCATAACTAGTACAAGCTGGTCTTGAGTAAACTCAACCATGATGGCCTACTGGCCATGCCAATGTTTGACCAGAGCTTGACCTGCTTTTAAGTTATCACTAGAATTGGTCAGGTTGATAACATGTTTTTCATGGACCAATAGTAACTTGAACTACCAGAGACTAACTAAAGTGGGTCTTTTCACGTTCATCTGGTCTGGCCTGTGCGAGTAAATGCATGCACGGAATGGAATGGCGAACCTGTGGATCTTTACAATGTCATGTAATCTGGCATGCTTATGCTTATGCTACAGCTAAAGTTGCTATCAAACTCTCTACGCACTGTCATATGCATTCTTATGCATTCCGGATATGGTATTGGACACATATTGTATTGTGTATTGGACACATTAAAGATATTAAGAAAGCGCCATATGGGCGTCCTTGCAACCACTGTCCAGCCCCATGAGGGAGCAGGTGGGAGCGGCTACATCCATGCACCTCCATGGCCAGAGACGCAGGGCTCACACTACCAATTATGTTTGCATGTTGGTCTCTCTTTTTTGACACTTGTACAATGACCTTTGCAAAATGGAATCCTTCTGCAAGGCTGCTCTGCAGTGATTGGTGTATGGATTATTGTGGCTGGGGTTGTTTTTTAACTATGTGACATACATGCAGCGCAAGGTATGGGATGACAACATAATGACTGGCGTCGATGGGGAGGAAGGTCTTTGGTCAGGTGGCTCGTAATTCAAGCTGTAGCGGCAAGATGGATTTCTAACATGCTATATTACAAAGCTGGACTTAGATGGGAATGTAGATTTGTAACATGATTTTAAGTTATATGTTTTGCTGCATTATAATTTGCTTTACTGTTTTATTATGTTACTGTTTTCATAAATCTTTTTCTTTCTTTTTATTTTAGTGGGGGTAGGCGATCTTTTTTCACCTGTTACTTTAATATTTGGGATGCTTTTAAATGTGATTCAGGTTATGTGTTGCTGTTAGGTTCCTTAGAGTATATATGACTCTTTTTGACTTTGGTGTTTTCTGGTTGGGGATATCTATATATGATTGGGTGGGGTACCGGGGGTGGCTTGGGGTTTGTTAGTTCTTGTTGACGTTGGATTCACACTTCTGTAGGTGGGGGTGGCGGTGGGTTTTTGATTTTTATAAGTACAGATTTTTTTGTCTGGTTTTTTGTTGTCTTCTCTTTTTCCTTGCAATGCCGTCTGAGAGGAGTGACCAGTTGTCTGTTTCCTCGTGGAATATCAATGGTCTAAATAATCCACTGAAAAGGCAAGCGATTTTTAATTGTCTGAAAGATATGCACAGTGATGTATATTTTCTCCAAGAGACCCATTTACTGTTAGAGGATGCTAATATGCTGCGCAAAGGTTGGATTGGGGAATTTATTGTCTCGTGCTATTCATCCAGGAGTAGGGGGTTGCTATTTTGATTCGGAAGAATTCCCCGATTAAGGTCTTGAAATCTCGCACTGATAAAGGGGGTAGGGTTATCGCGCTCTTGGTGGAAGTTCAGGGAGTTCAGTATATTTTTTGCAATGTTTATGCCCCTTCAGTGGATGACGGCACATTTTTTGGAACAGTTGCTCAAATGTTACAGGATTTGGCATGTCAGAATGTGACTTTAATTTGGTTATTGATAATGTCAAAGATCGCAGTGGACCTAATACTGCTTTCAGGAGAGACCCGACTTTTTGTTCCTTTAACTCACTTATTTCTGAATTTGCATTA
Organism: Ambystoma mexicanum; assembly: GCF_040938575.1. NCBI lineage: Eukaryota > Metazoa > Chordata > Amphibia > Caudata > Ambystomatidae > Ambystoma > Ambystoma mexicanum. Next base: position 1,076,196,442 of record NC_090922.1, read on the forward strand.
GAAGACTGTTGGAGATTGCTTCATGATGATTTGAGAGAATATACGTTTTATTCTAGCTCTCATGGTTCACATTCTCGTATAAATATGTTTTTCACTGCTGGTTCAGCAACCCTGAATTTGAAAAGCTGTGAGATTGGTTGTATTGCTGTCACTGACCATGCACCTGTGTTTATGACCGTAGATTTACAGTTTAGTACTCCTAGATCATTTTGTTGGAGAATGAACACCTCAATTCTTCAAGATGAAATGATTGTGGAAAAAATCAGATCTGAGGCTGATCATTTTGTTGTGGAAAACAGGACAGATGGTATTGCTGTTGGGACAGCATGGGAGGCATTTAAATGTACAATGAGGGGCTTAATTCTGGGTTTGTCCAGCAGCAGGAGGAAATATATGGTGAACAAAAGTATGGATTTGGAACAAAGTATCAAGCGACTTTCAAAGGAGTTGATAAATGACTCTGTGAACATGGAGAAAAAGAGAAGATTGAGGGAGTTACAGAGAGAATTGAATGAGACTTTGAAAATAAGGTCTGAGAAGGATTTGTTCAAATTGAAATGTTCATATTTTGAATATGGTGAAAAATGCGACCATTGGCTTGCCTATAGATTGAGACAACAACAATCAGAAAGATCTATCACTTCTATCAAAAATGAGAATGGTCAGGTGACTTGTGATCCGAAACTGATTCATGAGACTTTTAAGGAATATTATAGGAAGCTCTATCAAAGTGAGTTGGGTGTCAATGGATTGGATGATTCCTTTTTTAATGGACTAGAGATACCTAGAGTGAATGATTTGGAGAAAGCTATGCTGGGTGAGGCTTTGACTGTGGATGAAATGAAAACTGCGATTGGGAAGTTGAACTCGGGCAAGTCTCCGGGTCCGGATGGTCTGCCTGCTGAATTTTATAAAATCTTACCTGATTCAGTGGTAGAACTAATGCGGGATATGTTCATGGAATCCAGGGTGGGAGGTTTGCATCCTGCTTCTACTAGTCATGCCATTATATCAGTATTTCTAAAAAAGAATAAGGATGGCTGCTTGACTTCAAACTACCGTCCGATCAGTTTGATTAATACTGATAATAAGATTCTTGCGAAATTATTGACCCTTCGTTTGCAGAATCTTCTTGTGAAGTTAGTGCACACCGATCAGTCAGGCTTTGTTCATGGTCGGAGAACATCCAGCAATATTAGGAACCTATTGTTGTTGATGACACCTGCACAGGATATGGAAGATGATGTTGCAGTGCTTTCCTTAGACGCGGAGAAAGCGTTTGATCGCGTTGATTGGAACTATCTTTTTTCAGTATTGCGTGCTGTGAATTTAGGTGAGGAATTTATTTCATGGATTGCCTTGCTTTATGCTTGTCCGACTGCTGCCGTCAGAACTAATGGGCAGTTATCAGACTCTTTTGTACTGCAGAGGTTTACAAGGCAGGGATGCCCTTTATCCCCCCTGATATTTGTTTTGGCCATGGAACCACTGGCGATTGCATTGAGGTGTGATGTAGGGATACGGGGTCTGAGTTTTCATGGGGCCAATCAAAAGCTGTGGTTTTATGCGGATGATCTGTTATTGTTGTTACGGAATTTAACGGTGTCCCTTCTGGCCTTGTTGGATGTTCTGGACAGATTTCATGCGGTGGCTGGATTTAATGTCAACTGGACTAAGTCTGAGGTTTTACCTGTTTCTGGATGTTGTGATAGGAACTTGGTTTCTGGATTTGGGATTCGGTGGTGTGACAGAAAATTAAAATATCTGGGTATATGGCTGACCCCACTGGTGGATGAGATGGTTGTGGTAAACATGACTGAGACTTGTAGAGAATTAGTATTTTGAGGTGGTCTTTACTTCACTTGTCCCTATGGGGCAAAGTGAATGCTATAAAAATGAATGCAGCCCTGAAAATTAACTATGTACTAGGTATGCTTCCGATGAAAATTGGCAATCATTTTTGGAAGAAAATTGATGGTTTGTTGCAGTCGTTTTTATGGGATGACAAGCCGCCGCGGTTAAAGTTATGGAAACTTCAGCTGCCAGTGGAAAAGGGAGGTTTGGGGGTGCGGAATTTCAGGGCATATCATCTAGCTTTTTCAAGTCATTTCATTGTGCCCTTTCTGATGGAACAGCCTGATAATTGGGTAATTGCAGAGGCAATTTTGTTGGGCCCACTCCCCCCAAGGGCGATTCTCACGGCGACGAACAAGTTATGTTAGAGATGATCTCTGACAGTCTTTCTGAGAGATACGTGGAGAGAGGTTCATGAATTATTGGGATCGGTCGCTTCTAAGACTATTCATGCATCCATTTGGTTGAACCCGCAGATTTCTGTTGGAGGTAAATCTTTATTCTGGCCTGATTGGTTTCTAGGTGGAGTCCATTGGATTGGTGATGTGTTGGTGGATGGTGAGTGGATTGGTGAGCGTGAGTTGCGAGCGAAATTTCACATTGATAATTTCCGATCTGACGACTTCAGAAAATTAAAAAGATGCATAGGTGATGTGGTGGAACAAGGAATCTCAATGGTTAATCTCTTTCTTAGAGAAAGGGAGCCAGGTGGTGGCTCGATTGCTAGCAGGATATACAATTGTATTGTGTCTGCTTATATGGAGAATTCTGATTTGAGAGATGAATGGGAAAGGAGATTGGGGTGTGAGATTTCACCCGAGATGTGGTTGGATATGTGTGCGAATATTAAACTATGTGCTATTGATCTGGTGGAGCGGTCAAGACAGATAAAGATCCTCAATAGAGTGTTTTGGAGCCCGGAACAAATGTTTTAGAGGGGGTTGATGGACTCAGATGATTGCTGGTGTTGTGGGAATGGGCAGGGGAGTTTGGAACATCTACTGTGGGAATGTGTGCGTGTACGGGGATTTTGGCATGATGTTTGTGGTGCCTGTCTGCGTGTTTTGATTTGGATGTTGAATTGGATTTTATGACAATGATTTTGGGAGGTGGAGAATTGCTGGAGGATCTCTCTGTGTCACGGAAAAAAATGTCTGCTCCGTGGTGCTAGTCTGGGGAAAAAATTGGTTCTGCGGGGCTGGAAATCACGGATTGCACCAGTTTTTGAAGATTGGATTGACGGGATGTCTACCCTTGCGTCCATGGAAAAGGTGGTTTTTAATAGGCAAGGGAAGTTGAGTATGTATGGAAGGGTTTGGGATGACTTCCTGAACATTTACTAGATTCTTGGTGGTTATAAATTTATATTGTTTTGCTGTTCCATGTATATTTTGTGGTTCTGTACTGATTAACTGATTTACTTGTTTATCTATATGTAAACATTTCATGAATAAATAAATAAATAAATAAAAAGTTATCACTAGCTTCTGCCATCATGTGTGACATTCTCCTCCAGAGACCTATCACATAGTCAGGCACACTGATTGGCTTGGGGGAAGGAGCATTCTCCAACCACTCCTTAATCAGGTCCAATGGATCTCTGACTGGATGGCCATAGAGAAGTTCAAAGGGACTGTAACCTACTCCCTCCTGAGGGACTTCTCTATAAGCAAAGAGAAGGCATGGCGGTAGAAGTTCCCACTTTCTTTTAGCGGGTTCCTCTAAAGCACCTATCATGCTCTTCATAGTATGATTAAACCTCTCTACCAGTCCATTTGTCTGTAGATGGTAGGCTGTAGAGAACTTGTAAGTGACACCACAGTTTTTCCACATGGCTTGCATGTAGTGGGACATAACATTGGATCCCCTGTCGGATATCACTTCCTTAGGAAACCCTACTCTGGTAAAAAGACCAAGTAGAGCCTTAGCCACAGCCTGAGCCATAACAGTCCTCATAGGTATTGCTTCAGGATACCAATTACCATGGTCTACTACAACCAGGATAAACCTGTTTCCTGAAGATGTGGGAAGGTCAAGGGAACCAGCAATGTCGGTGTCCACCCTTTTAAAAGGAACTCCCACCACTGGGAGAGACACCAGTGGTGCCACATTCTTGGCTCTCCTCTTGCCAGAGGTTTTGCAAGTGTGACAGCTCCTACAGAATTTGTCAACTTCTGAACCCATCTTAGACCAGTAGAAGTATAGGGAGAGCCTTTCCTTGGTCTTTTTGAAACTCAAATGATCAGCCAAAGGTATCTCATGGGCCAACTGTAGGAACTGGAGTCTGTTTCATAGGGGCACTACAAGTCCTTTGCAGTCCCCAGGGATAGACTCAGTCGGTTCACTGTAGAAGTGGTCATCTTCTCAGTGCAACCTATGCCTCCCAGGTTCTTGCCCATCGAGTTGAGAAGCTGCCTGTAGGCAAAGACCTTCAAGAGTAGGACACTCTCTTTGTCCTCTGCTGAAGTCTGCCCTGTTCGGTCCATCTTCTGCCAGTAAAGACTGCAGCTCAGGGTGGTCAACAGGATCCAGATCTCCAACTAAATGTATGTCTTCTTCCAGATCTGACTCTTCAGAAACTGGATCAACCACACCGGGATGTACCTCACACTCAGCCTCAGCAGGTGGAGGAGTCACAGGTGTGCTTTGGACAATCTTGGGGATATCCTTGTTGGTAGCACAGGGGTGCTATCTGCTTTCTTCTTGGAGGTCTTTGGTTTCCCCTTTGCCCTTTCTTTCCTGAAATAGCAATAAGCAACTCCTGTGGGGTGGGGATGATAGTTTCCTCTATCAATTCCGCTGGAGAGCATCTCAAGTTCCTCTCCCTTGCAGGCCTAGTGAGCTCCTGTTTCCTTTTACTGGGAGGCCTGGGGGCACTAGACACAACTCCAAGAGTGTTCAGGTCATTACCCAACAGGACCTCTCCCAGGCATTTCACTCTGCACACTAACAGGTATTTTGACAGTCATATCATTACACTGGATGAGAGCTGATAACTGGGGAACCATTTGCACAGGGCCTCCAGCTAACTTGGTTAGGCATTTGGGTGCCTTAGCAACATCCTCTACCTTGAAAAATGATTCATCAACCACAGTTATGCTGGCTCCAGTGTCTGTGAAGGCAGGGGTCTCCTGGCCATTAACAAGAACACTATCTTTATAATACTCTTCAGTATTATCTGGGATGGAATTATAGACATCTAAATTATGTTGCTCCCATAAGCCCAGGGATACTAAAGAAACACTAGCTGAGACTCTCATGGGTTCATCAGCCAGTAGGCAAAAGTCTCTACTTGCCATAGGTACTCCATCCTCTGGGGAGAAGGCTAAGGAGGCAGTGTGGATCCCTGAAGGTTTACCCTTACATCTGGGATCCCCTTCCACATGGTCAGTTGACCCACAAGCATAACATTTCCCAAATGTTTTGATGAATGGGGGTTTGTTCTGACCTCCATCTGGTTTGGGTCCAGATGGTACACTAGCCTGATTCGGGTTCCCTTGTGGCTTACCCTTATTGTTTTGTTTGGGGCCCTCTTTTGGATGGAGGTATTAGAATTCTCCTCGTTATCTTTCTTTGGCCGATTTCCCTCATCCTTCTTTTGAGTTGCCCCAGAATCCTTGTGAGTAGCCCTGTTGGCAACCCACAAGTCAGCAGCCTTAGCTAACCTCTTTGGACCTATCTCCTTAGAATCAATCCATTAGAAGTGCTGTCTGAGCTCAGGAGAGTAGGCATCATAAATTGACTCCAACATAATAAGATTTCTCATACCTTCATAAGTGTTTACTCTGTAACCCTTAACCCAACCATCTAAGTTCTTCAAACATTCACATACCCTGGTAGCCCAAGGGGTAACATCATACTTTTCGAGAGCCCTAACCCTCTTAAGGTACTGGGAAGGGGTCTTCCCAAATCTAGCAATTAAAGCTAGCTTCACACACTCCAAATCCATCCTATCCACCTCCCCCAACTCCATCACAACATCATATGCAACAGTGGGTAGCCTAGAGAAGAGCCAAGGAAGAAACTGATTCCCTGTATTGTCTTGAATCCCATGGTTATATTCAAACATTGGCAACCAATCAACCAATCCAAAATATCAAGCTTAGCCTCATACATACCAACAATTTCTTTAGGCATACAGGATCTCTTAGGGCTGGAAGACCTAGAAGATTCTGGGAGAGAAGCACTTTCAATAGACAACTCTTTCATTTCTAAGGCATGGTTCATCTCCATTTCTCTGAGCTTACGTTCTTGATGATTTTGTTCAGTTTGAGCATTTATACATTTGAATTCCCATTCAAGCCTCATCTTTTCTAGAGCAATGAATTCAGGACTGAGTGTAGGACCTGTAGGGGTCCCATTGGCCAAAGGTTGAGTTTGCTGAGCAGGTAGAGGAGCAGTAAGGCCTACATTGTGAAACACATCTGCCTCATCTAACTCATCCATAATAACAGATACATTATCATCCTCATCATTTTCCACATATGCTGGAGGGGCAGGTATTTCAGGCCGACTCCCCAGACTTTGTTTCTCTAATAACCTTTCAATTTATTCTGACTTTTTGCCTTTCACAGAGAGATTCCTTTCTCTACACAGATTGTTCAGATAATCCACAGTGTAACTAAGGAGGGTCTCCTCACTGTAGCTTTCCATATCAGACATGATTAAAATTGCTTTTTAGTGATGTTTAGCCTTGTGGTTAGTTGATCCGAGGTAATAGCAGCACTCTAAGTGTAATCACTCGACTTGATCCTCACTGCTGTACACCAGTGATAGGCAGAATCATATGCAGTACCCTTTGGGAACACCACACACAATTAAGACTAAAAGTGACAGTACAAATTCACCTTTGGTACAAGCCTGTACTACACAATAAAGTGGTAGTGATGGCTGAGCAACCAGACGTATCTCAAGATGTAAGTGATTTCAACCCAGCACTTCACCTAAGTCAATGCCTAGCGTGGGATGCACAATTGAAACCCTTAATTATATATTTTTGTCTATACGTTCTTTTATTTCTGAATGATGTACCCTAACATCAGGCCCCTCTCTTTGAAAACCCCCCCTCCCCCCCGGTCTCACTGAACCAGGAAGCAGGCTGTTTTGTAAAGTTAACAGATTTATTTTATGGATTTCACAATATATATGACACACTATTTAATATTTATACAAGGATCACCAATGGGGTGATGTTACAATCAACAATCTCTTTAATCAGAAGGAGTATGGATAGGAAAAATAATGCAGCATAGAATAATACTTTGTGTGGGTTCAGTCAAATGCAATGTCACTCTTTCCCCCTGCACACTACTCAATCCCCCCAATATGTAAGATAAAGAGATGGAAGGAGAGAAAACAGGCTTCAGGAATACAAACTCAACAAATACAGTATTAACCCCAATTTCCCCCAGCAATCTCAGAGAGAAACAGGAATGATTGCAAACGGGTCAAATGCTTTTGAATGTGGCTTTTAATGAATGGTTAAAACACTGAAAAATGGATTTAATTCACTAAATTGGATTCAAATCTAGTGGGAGCCGCTTTGTACGGTTTCAGATAAACTCTAGCAATGATTATTGAGTCACTAGCAGATTGAACACTTAATTCTGAGGTAGGATGCAAGGAACAGCTGTTTTACACGTGAGGAAATTGAGCCAAACGAAAAATTCACAGCAAACTTTTCCGTGCGTGGGAAGCATGATTGCGGAAAAACTACAAAGATTCGTTGGAAATCTGATGATGTTAACTTCAATTTGACACTTAAATTTCGTTTCTAGCATGCACGGTGTAGAAGTTATGAAGGTTTTAGTAGAGGTCGGTTTTTCTCAGAAAGAGTCAACATTTTCAAATGAAAGATGCGCTTTGGAACATTACAAACAAGATTTCTTTACACTAAAGAGACTATGAAGCCACCAGCTACACGACAGCACAGCCAACATTCCAGCAGCATATATGGATGGTTTCTACCTGCCGAGACGCTTGTCTTTCTTCAGCAAATATATTAGCGCAAAGATGATTTTAACACTACTATTATCAAAGGACTATAGGGATGAGAGAAGGATTCAGGAAAGACAAAAGAGGTTATACAATGCAGTTCTGGATATGATAGAATGGGTTTGGATAGGGATACTTATGGATAAAATACTGGTTATGGACAATTCTATGCTATAGATACTCACTACTATGGTTTGGAATTGACCCGTCAGGGATCTGGTCAAAGATTTCAGGACTGGAATTCTGCTAGCCCACCGGACGGGATTCAGGGCGCTCGGGTTCTGCACTCAGCATGGCACTCTGGACACAGCACGGCACTCTGGACTGGATCTGATGGGTTGGTTCTGGGTTGCAGCTATCTGGTTACAGCTCTGCTCTACTGGTGTGGATCTCTGGATTCTAGCAAGAATTCTTAGCAAGAAAGCAGAAACAGGACAGCCAGGCTTTTCTTTTTGGTGTCCCTTGGAGGTCTGGAGTAAAATCTGGTTTCAGGATTTTTAAAGGCTAGCTGAGAAGTGTTCAGCTTTGGAATTGGGCCTCTCTGCTTTCAAAGTTCTGGGGTCTTGGATATGTATTTCTCTTGCAAAGTGCTCTGCCAGCAATCAGTTGATGAGTGAATGTGTGTGTCTCTAGGTCTTAAGCTGTCTCTATTTATGTATTTCCCTAAGAGGTGGGTAGGGTGAATTATACTAGGCACACCCTCTAGGAATCCTATTGGTTAGGGTCTGTCCTCTCCCCTGATTTGAGAAGAAAATTTGGTGTCATGATGATGTTGCATTTTACAATCCAGGGAGAACCTCCCATTTGTTTCTGCACAGTAAATCTATTTTTCATATAAAGCATAGTTACAATATTATCAACTTGCTAGCAATAACATATTTACATCACAGATTTAGTGGAGCAAGTATTCAATCGATTCCCATCTCAGTGAGAGCTTTGGTTCAGATTTGACAGTTTTTTGCACTTTTGGTTGGGTACCCAATGTCAGATTTGTCCACATTTTATACATATATGCGCATGAGATCTGGGCATAATCCTGTGAAATTTCATAGTTCTAGCATCATCACAATTGCTACAAAACCACAATTTCTATAGTCATGTCCCTGAACATAGCACAGAGTTCTGAGTAGTTTCAAAACGTGACCAAGATTTTCATGTTAACAACAATATATTTTACAAATTTTTACAATTTTACACAGTTCTCTGTAAGTCTTTTTCAAAAAGATACTTTCATGTGGTTTAAGGATACACATATCTGTCTGTCCCGCCCACAAAGTTTTGCTGGGCCAAGAGCAATCCAGGCCTCTCTTCCTGATGGCAGGAGTTTTTGTTGACACTTGAATTTGCATACCCTTTCAATCGAGGAAGTCTATTGTCTCTCCCCAAAGCAACAGAGCAAAATCTCCTCCCCCTTCATTAACATCCGACTGAGAGTTCCTGCCCTTTTGGTGGGAAGGAAGGCACCTTTTGTTTGGGGCACGCTGTGGAATTTGCCTTTGAAGTTCTGTGGCTGGCATCAGAGGTTACTTTAACACACTTTGTTTAAAATTGTCTTTGCTAAAATAAACTTTACATTTTTCAAAAATAGACACACAGATATCTAATTCCAGTCTTTTTCAACATACAAATTAAATAGTGGCAACCTATATTGCTTTTGATGGCAAGTCACTTCTTTTCAACAATTTGATTTTAATGCACAAGTTTAACTTCTAATGCACTTAACTGACAGCTGTCATACAGGCAGGCGGCGGTACTGCGTCCATATTCTGACAGATTTTCCCAAGCAAGCACCTTTTCTTAATGTGGATATCCTTGTGATGAAATCTGCTTCTCCTGACATTGTGTGCTTATGGGAATTCCTTAAATAAGGTGATAGCTGACACCCAGCAAGGATGTTTGATCTTTTCTGATGTTTGGGAACCATTATTTTGCAATTTCAACAGCCAAGGAAAAACGGATTTTAGAGCACTTCTGGGTTTCCTTGCAATGAAGCACTGCCTTTTCAGGTAGTTTTATTTCCCTCTGTGGGCAGCCCAATGACAGGTTTTGGCAGTGTGGTCTCCTGTTCTACCACTGACACAGGCAAAGTAGATTGGCAGCCAACTTTTCCAGTTTCCCTGCGCACTTCTCAGTGGTTTTAGCACACACAGGGCTTTTTGCAGGTATTTTGTTGGTTCTGGTGAAAGCAGCACATAGTGATGTCGCAGGGCAGAGCCTAGTGGGTCAATGCATCCCACAAAGAGTAAACTGAGCAGTATGAATAGTTATACAAAGGACAGCAATTACTATGGTTCAAACAAACACTGACTCAAGGTTTCTGAGTAAAAGAATATACATTTATTTACACATCAGTTGTAAAACAATTCACTAAGTAAAGCAGCAGAAAAATAACACTCTTAATATACTACACAACACCCATTAAATTCTGGACATGTTAGGCTCAAAATGAAGTGTGAGCAAAATAGCACTCCAGCAATTTAAAAAGGGAGGGAGAGACAAGGTTATACAAAATTAAGCAGCACCAACAAGTAAGTAGGCAGGGCAATCTAGAAAGTTCCTGGCAGATCCTGCAGGCTCACGGTTCCTGAAGCGACTGTCGGATTGACATGAAGTAGGAAGACTGGAGGGTCCTGCACTGCCCAGGGAATAAACCAGCAGCAGAGCAAAGCAACAAATAAAAGGTGCGCCCCTTAAAACCCAAACAGGGTCAGAGCCTCCAGCCTATCCGGTTCACTGCAGCGATGCACAGCAAATTTGAACAGGGGAGGGAGGCCATGATTGGGGTTTAGTGAACTGGTTGGTCCCACCAGCTCAAGAGAAGAGGATTCCTTGCAGATCTTCTCTGTCGTCGAAGTTTGGAGATTCGGACCCACAGCAGGGCTTCACCGGGAGGTTCAGTTGTGGTAGTGGTCCACTTCTTTCAGCTTCTCTTTGGTTCTCTCGATCCAGTGGCGACTCTGCCTTCCAAGCCCCAGAGACCTGCTTTTTATACAGTTTTCCCCCATTCACACAGCCTGGCTGTCAATCACACAGCAGGGTGGCTGTCCTGGCGGGACTGTCACCACAGCCAATTATACAGAGTGTGACATGGGTGTCCAAGGAGACCCTGTGCAGGGAGTCTCAAACCCCTGCCTCACATCATGTCTCCCTCAGACATTCAGGCGCCTAAGGAGGGCTTCTGTGCAGAAGCCCGCCAACGGACAGTGAACAAAGGAACCAAACCTGGTTTGGCGCGCAGAGTAAAACCCACGAAAGACCTTTACAAAAAGAAATGGCAAATAAACCAATCCGGAACCAAATAAAAGTAAATGGGGTCCAGCAGATTTAAGTTTGAGGCTATTAATTTAGCCTAAAACAGTACCAAGGCTATTTACCAAGGCTATTTAGATAGACCGCAGAAAGAAAAATAGGGTAGATACCACTGCCACCAGCCAAATCTTAACAAAAGGAGAATTAAATAATGTTCCACGAGAGACAGACAAAAAGGGATAACTAGTAACCCTTTCCAATACTCTATATAAGATAGTTTGTACTGGGTCTGTGAATTTAAAAAGACTAATAAAGTCAATGGCAACTGTACATGTTCTGAGAGACAGTAGTCAGTCCCAGAATATGGAGTTTAAAGTGGGAAGTCTGAAAAAGTCAACCCTGTGTCACTGCACTAAAGGTGCTGTGTGACACACAGTAAAAAGATGATGCCCATGGAGTAGGTGAATCTCCACAGTCTGTGACCACAAAAATGTTAAACAAACACAGAAAAACACATGCAAGAGTAGGAAAAAAAGCTCACACTCTTACCAGGTGAAAAAAATAAATCCTAGAAATCCAGCAATGCTGTAAGGGATTCAATTGGTAAGGGAAATTAGACATTCTGGAGAATTCTCCCTAACAGCCATGCATGGCTGCATTACGTTGTGGTGGGTGTAGCTAAGGCCTAGAGTATTGGGTGCATGGCCAATGCACCCGAAAGCCAAGGCCTTCACCACACCCACTGCATCAATGCAGTTTTGAGTGCATCTCTTAGAGGGTGGTCACCTTCACAGAATGGTTGTGGAACACATTTTACTCATCATAGAGCACAAGAAGTGCGCTGACATGCATACATTGTTGGTTCCATGGGTGCGGTCAGTGTTGGAACATTCTATGGTTTTCGGTGTATGGCTAGAGATTGTGCAGTGGAAAGTTTGCAGTGTGCACACTGGATGCAGTGTTGGAACACAGTCAGTATACAAGAGGGTAGGGTTGAAGTGAATGTTCGATGTGCTTGGACATTCTGGTTTGTGCAGCTTCCTGAGTAGGTCCAATGTTGTGAGGATTGTGTGGTTTGGTTGCCAGTGACATAATACTATGTGCATGGAAGTGGGTAGGGGTGGCAGCGGCAGTGGTATGTTTGTGGTATCTGCTAACTGTGACATGTTTCCATGCATTGCTGTGTTATGGTGCTGGGTTGGGTAGAAGTGCAGCTGGCTATTTTACTTTTGTGGACTGTGGTATATGGCCATGCATGGCTCCATTATGTTGTGATGGGTGTCGGCAAGCAGTAGACTCTTCTGTGCATGCCAAAAGTGTGTTGGGTGCCTCTCTGGACGATTTTGGATGCCCACATCCTGGTTTTTCCCCCACACCTTTGTACGAAAGGTGCTTTGGAAGGAAACGTGAAGCGACGCGTACTCGGAGTGTTGAACGGTAAATATGGAGTGCTGTACAGAAATTATAGTGTTGAATGTAGACTTGGCTGTGATTGGTGCATGCATGCATGAATATTTCACAATCCTCAATGAGGGAGTGCTGGAAGAAGAACAGTGGATAGGGGAGAAGGGATGCCCTTTTTTACTGGGGTGCAGCCCTCGCTGTGCCACATCCTGCCATTCTCAGCATGGTGGGCATGCCAATTGAATTGTGGGAATTATGGAATTGTGTGTCAAAGGTGTGATTCACAGGAAGGGGTGGTACTACTTTCTCCCAATATTCTCTGTGTAATGAAGTTGGTGGACATGGAGAGATGCACAGCTCTGATCGTGGGTGATACATTTATGCAAGATCTGTACAGGTATGACATGAAAAGAGGCCTTGCTGCTAAGTTCGGGTTGGAAGGAGTGGACGCTTTGTGGGCCAGTCTCGTTGCATGCAGTTTTTGTGGGATGGTTCACCTTTGCAGATATGTGTCCTCCATTGTTACTGGTGAAGTTGTCATGGTGCATTATGGAGGTCTACATTTAGGTTACATGTCGTATGGACGTTTTCCCCGTCACCTGAAGAAGTTGATGACTACAATGATGCAGATTTTTCCCACTGCCAAGGTCGTTTTCTCACCCATTCCCCCAAAAGGAGTATGGGACCATGCCAATGTAATTTGTCCCCAGCCACAGCTCAGAAGGTGTCTTATGAACAGAAGCATGTCTGCATTTATGTGCACTGATGGCATGTTGTCCACCCACTATGACAGCATGAATTTCCAAAACATACACTGCTTTCATGCAAATGGAATTTCTTTGACCACCATTGGCACTTCCATTTTCTTGTACACTGTGCACGAAGCGTTGCCCTTAATTTGGTAAGAAATGAAGGAGGAGAAGCAAACAGAAAGTCATACAAAGCGAAAAAACAAAAAAGGTGGTTTGCAAGCACGTAAAAAACAAAAAAACACCTTCAAAACACAAAAACAAAGAAAAATAAAATCTTTTCAGAGGGACCACTAAAGACCCAATCGCCTACTCTGTTTCCCAATTTCTCCCCCACCTTCCTAGCACGAAAACCCTGCGGATTATGCTGTACTTTCAGGATTATACGTGCCATATCCTGCCATTTTCAGGATGGGAGCACTGGAAATGGGACTGTGGAGCAAACAACACTCCTCAATGATGTTTGTAGTTGTGGTATGTATGCACAAATTGTAGTCAAAGGTCTCTTTGTACAAAGAAGTGCAGAAGGCTATGGTGGAAGTGGGCAAGGTAATAGCCAGGCATCCTGGGTGTATGCATGAAATGTATGTACTTGTATGAAGTTTGTAACATGTATGCAGTGCTGTTTGGAAGCTATAAGTTTGAAAAGTGTGCAGTAAGTGGGGTACTGCAGAAAAAAAACTGTGCAGTGTACAAGGAGAGGCCGGCATCCTACTGTTATAAATGCATTCTGTGTATGATATCATATGATGTGCAATTGTATTCTATGGCTTGCGTAATGCGCCTATACACACGTTTATCAAAGCGCAATGAGACAAGGGATGGGGGAACAGAGGGGAGACAGCGGCAACGAACCTACTAGGCCAGGTGTGACTTACATCCCCCAAGGGCATGGGTGGGGCGAGGGAAGGTACAGTACATGTACATACATTTACTTATGTACATAAGTAAAAAGACAGGCCGATTGTGCCAAGTGCAGGGATAAGTGCACACATCAGGTGGTACAGGAACTGTTAGGGATACAGAAAACAGTCCCCAAGTGCAGGGTTTGCTAGAAAGGCAGGCCCGACATCACAGAGTCGCCAGGTAACCAGTGCAGAATCAGTTTACACCAGGCAGTCAGCCGGGAAGAGGAGGAGAAGAAGCAGATGCAAAGAGAAAGACTTTGAGGTGATTCCGGAACCGGCAATGGTTCTTCTCAAGTTTCAGGGAGGCCGGGAGGCCGGGAGGCTGTTGCAGAGGGAGGCCCCAGCCGAAAAAAACATCTACCTCCAACGGGTTGCTTGCCGAAGCGATTGACCCCGAGGGAGCTGGAGGGGGATGAGGGAAGAGCTTGAGCACCTAGACATATGGTAAGTGAGAGTTGAAGGTATTGAGGTCCCAGGGCCCCCAGAAGGCCTATTGCGTAATGCAGAGGGTTTTCCCCTTATTCCTCATGGCCACTGGGAGCTATTGCAGACATTTCAGGGCAGAGGAGATACCATCCCAAGTTGCGCAGTCCTCTTCTGGATGTGTTGCAAAGGGCGGAGAGTAGAAGCAGGCAGATTTAAAAAGAGCCTGTTGCAATAGTGCAGCCTAGCCAGAAGCACATCTCTGCAGACAGTGACCTTTTGGAAACTTGCTGGTATGATTCATGCAGTGCTGCTTTTTGGTGGCGTCTCTTCACGATTAATGTAGGAGATGGGTTATTGGGGAAAACATTTCGTAGCATTGCCAGAAGGAAAGTAGAGAGCTCCTGTTTTGATATTGCAAAGTATGATATGGGTAAATGAAAACGTTGCAAGCAAATACCACTGAAGTGCCACTATAACTCAGTGGTAAACATACTGCAGAAAACGTTTTCATACCTCCATTTTATGGTGATGGGTGCGCATGTGGAGGCATGTGGATGCCCAAATCTTGCAATCTTTTTCTGAACGTTCTATTGCACGTGCTTTCGAGTGACAGGATACTTGCAGGCAGATACCTATGAAGTGTTGTGCAGAACTGACAGTGTTAGATGCTAATGTCTTGGATGGCATTGGTGTGATTGTGTGTGCCTATTTAGCCTTACCAAATGAGGTATTGGTGGACAAAAGATAGTGGAAAAGGAAGAAGGACTGCTCCTGCTTTACTGAAGTGTGGCCCTTGCAGTACTTTGGGAAGTGCACGTGCCACAATCTGCCCTTCTCACCATGCTGGCCAATGGACATGGGACTTTCAGGATTATCCAATCAGGTACTGTGGATGTTGTTCACTGGAAGGGGCAGTCATACTGTTGTACATTACTCTGCGTAGTGAGGCTGGCTGACATGGCGAATCACATTGTCTTGACTTTGGGTGATACCTTTGTGGTAGATCTACACAAGTATGCCCTGGAAAGACACTTTGTTGGCAATTTCGGTTTGGAAGGAGTAGACGCATTGTGGAACGCTTACTTCGAGCGCAGTTTCACTGACATGAATGCACTTTGCAAAGACCTGGCCACTTTTGCTACTGCCGATGTCATTTTAATCCATTACGGCGGCATGCATATGGGTTACGTGTCTTGTTTAGGTTTGTTCCGTCGACTGAAGAGGTTGCTAAATCTAGTGAAGAGGCTTTTTCCCACTGCCAAGGTGCTATTCTCATCCATAACACCACAAAGAGTATGGGACAATGCTCCTGGATGTTGTTCCGAGCCAGAGGCAAGAAGGTGTCTCATCAACAGAAGCATGTATACTTTTTTGTCTGCTGGTGGGATGTTCTTCTGCAACAATTACCTCATTAGTTGTAGAAATGCAGAGTTTTTCCAAGCAAATGACATTTAATTTTCGCCCATTGGTATTGCTGTTTTGTTTGCCCATCTACAAGATGCGGTGAAGAGTTTACTGTAACAATGTGAGCACAAGAAAACACAAAATCAAATAAAAACCAAAAAAAGTGTTTCTTTACAAGCATCTTAACAAAAGGCTTTTTTCAGAGCCGCCCATTACAAAGAACTCCCCCTATCCTGCACGCCCGCAGGCAGCACGAAAGCCACATCTGGGAATTTTGAGGATGGCAGCCATGGAAAGGGGACTGTGGGGATTGTCCAATCAGGTGGTCAGGGTGTGCGTCACAGAAAAGGGCGACAATAGGAAGAAGATCTCCTCCTGCTTTACTGGGGCGCGGCCTTCACATTACTTGAGGAAGCGCATGTGCGACATTCTGGCTTCTCATCATGCTGGCCAATGGAAATGGGACTGTGGGGATTGTCCAATCAGGTGCTCAGGGTGTGCGTCACAGGAAAGGGCGGCAATAGGAAGAAGGACTCCTCCTGATTTACTGGGGCCCGGCCCTCGCGGTACTTGGGGAAGTGCACTTGCCACTTTCTGTGCTTCTCACCATGCTGGCCAATGGAAATCGGACTGTGGGGATTGTCCAATCAGGTGCTCATGGTGTGAGTCACATGAAAAGGCAGCAATATTCTTTTATTACTCTGCGTAGTGAGGTTGGCAGGCAGAGATGTCTTGATAGTCGGTGATGCCTTTGTGGAATATCTGTTCCAGTATGCCGTTGAAAACAGCTTGCATAGCAATTTCGATTTGGAGAGAGTGGAGGCTTTGTGGTGCTGTGGCGATGTGTGCAGTTGTGGCGCTGTGCTTGCAGTGTGTCGACGAATGGCCACTTTAGCTAGTGTACATGGTGTGTTTGTGCACTATGGTGCATTCCATTTGGGTTACATGGCTTGTTCCCAGGTGTACCGTCAACTGAAGGTGATGAAAGCAGTGAAGTGCATTTTTCCCACTGCCAAGGTGCTTTTCCCATGTATACCACCGTGAATAGTATGGGACTATTCCAATGATTCCTGTCGCAAGCCAGAGGTCGGAAGGGGTCTCATCAACAGAAGCATGTGTGACTTCTTGAGTGCTGCCGGGATGTTCTCCTGTGAGAATGAGAACATTGCTATATATATACACCTTTTCAAAGCAAATGGGATGTCTTTGTCAACCATTGGCAATATTATGTTTCACAATCTACAGGCTTCACTGAAGACCCTATTGTAAGAATGTGAGCTGACGTACAAAACACAAAAATACATATAAAAACTACAAAAATTGTGTTTCTATGGAAGCACCTTTAAAAAACAAAAAATAAAAAAGGCTCTTTTCAGAACCGCCACAACTAAGGACATCCCCTACCCTGGTTGAAATGTAGTCCTCCACTACCGCGTGCGAACAGCTCGAAAAGTCAGCGGACATCGCAATAGTTTGTTTGTTTGTGTGTTTGTTTATTCGTATGGCGCACCGAACCCAAAGGTAGCTGGGCGCAACAGAGACCATAATACAAGGACACTTCAAGCTTAGTTACAGAATAAGGCACAATAGTACATGAGAAACATTAAAATAAGTTATTTAAACAAATCTAGTGAAGGAATATACATATGTACAGGCGGACTAGGTCAGGGATCAGGTGAGCGTCAGAGGTTGGCTATTATAAGGTTAGTCCTGGGGGTCGTTGGAGTGTAGCCATTTGAGAATATTGTGTCTGAAACTGTAGTATGATTGGTCTGTTCTGATGTCAAGGTTAAGGCAGCCCAATACTGGAACGCACTCCCAGTATTGGGCTGCCTTAACCGGGAAGCTGCTACCGCCTATTTTTTTTGTCTGAATTTAGGTATCTGTAGGCAGTGGGAATTGGCGGCTCTGGTAGGGCGGCTCGAAGTTCTTCTCACTATTCTTTCAACCAGGAGCTGCATTGTTAAGGCATTTGAAGGTAAGTGAGGCTATTTTAAGTGCGATCCTGTCACTAACTTTTAAACACTGATGTTCTTTTCTTATATTAGAGTTCTCTGGTGGGTAGGTTGAGGGCAGCTCTAAGGGCATTATTTTGCAGTATTTGAAGTTTGTCAATAATGTATTTGTTAGCTTCCAGGTAAAGGGCATTACAATAGTCAAGTTTGGATAGTATTAGGGCATTGGCAAGTATGATGCAGCTGGCTTGTGTAAGGAAAGCTCGGCATGCCCTGATGAACTTGCAGGTATAGGCAGTAGTGGATGCTAAGGAGTTTACTTGTTTCTTCAGCGTCAAGGTAGAATCAAGGTGAAAACCTAATGTTTTCACCACCTTGGCTACGGTAATTGTATTGCCATTGATGTTGAATGCAGAGTAGTTGGGGTTAAGTCTTTGTAGGTTGGCAGCAGAGCCGAGGAGCAGATTTCAGTTTTGTCATCATTCAGGTGTAGGCCATGAGTGGCCATCCATGCCTGAATGATGAGGTACATTTTATTTACCAAGGCCGTATCAGAGACAATGTTGCCCGAAAGGGGAATGAGGATCTGGGTGTCGTATGCATAATTTGTGTAGGTGACACCCAGTCTGTCCAATTTGTCAAATAGGGTCTTGGTAAAAATATTGTACATAGTTGGCCAGATGCAAGAACCTTGGGGTACACCGCAAGCTATTTTGATAGGGTCCGCTGATGCCGATGTGGCGAAAACTATCATAGTGCAGTTGTCCAGAAATGATTAGACCCAGGCTATGGCCTCTCATGAGAAGTGGGCTACCGATGGCAGGTGTTCACATAGGACTGTATGATCTACCAGGTCAAAGGCCGCGGACAGGTCTAGGAGGAGTAGCATGGCAGTGTTTCCCTTGTCGTTGAGCTCG
The DNA here is from genome assembly GCF_040938575.1 of Ambystoma mexicanum. Taxonomy (NCBI): domain Eukaryota; kingdom Metazoa; phylum Chordata; class Amphibia; order Caudata; family Ambystomatidae; genus Ambystoma; species Ambystoma mexicanum. The sequence goes on from NC_090922.1 coordinate 1,076,215,302, forward strand.
TCAATTTGTGTTTTGAGATCGATTAAGGCTGTTTCTATGCCATGTTGTTGTCTAAACCCAGATTGGCGGGCACCTAGGAGCTGGTTAAATTTGAGAGAACGCTGAATTTGTAAGTAAGCTACTCTATCTATTATCTCAAGCAGGAAGGGTACTATGGTAATGGGCTTATAGTTAGTGGGGATAGAGGGGTTTAGAGTTTGCTTCTTGAGGAGGGGTAAAACCCAGGACTCTTTTAGGTTGCTTGGGATGGTGTTGGTGGAGAAGGAGGCATTAATCAGTTTAGTTATGAAGGGGCTAGGTCCCTTACCGCAACCTTAATTAGTTGTGCCGGACAATTGTCGCCCTTGCAATTAGAAGGCTTATGGAATGCAATAATCTTTTTAGTTTCCTGGATGGAGATTTGCAAGGTTGCACGTGTTACATATGCCCCTTTTGCAGAGGACGGCCATAGAAATGGGCCTGTAGAGGCTACGTGATTGGTCAATAAGGTTTCTGGATGTGGCTTGTACGCACAGACTGTGGTACATGGTGTATTTGTCGACAGAAATGCAGAGAGTGCGGTTATGGCTGTGTGTTTCACGAGCCACAGCGTATGGGTTTTGGGGGAGTTCTAAATACATTGATTGAAAGTGAATGGAAAACATTGTGCAGTGGCTGCCCATTTTGGATTCTATCATGTGGATGTGTACTGCTATGGAGTACCTACAATGAAGTGACTGATTTTGGTTTGTTTGTGTGACATTTTGGTGATGCACGATCATGCCGACATTATTGTTGTTCATGGTGGAGGGAAAATTGCACAGCATGTTACACGAGTTTCAGTGCCGTTTGTGATGAAGGAGGCACTTTCCCAGGTCATGCGTCAGTTTCCGATCTCCTGCATAACTTTATATCGCATTACGCAGACACCGATTGGGCTGCGTTATTTTGCATTTGCTCCGCAAATGGAGAAGGTGTGGTACATTGTGAAGAAGTCTATTTTTGCCTTTCTACGACATGTGCCAATGGCATAGTTCACACATGGGATTATGACATTTGCCAGCACGAACAGTTTTCCCCACCAATAACGTTCATCTTACTATTTCTGCCATCCCGATTTCTGCACACCCTATCCACATTAACTTGCTGGCCTTCTTGAAAGTAGTGGAAGAATTTTTGTAGTAAGCGTTGCGCACTTAAACTCTTCAAGACGTTCTGCAACACGTAAAGAAACCTCTTTCTACAGCGAACCCCTTTCCACCAGATTCCACTACAGTGTTTTGCACAGTGCCACGCCTCCCTTTATTTTGCACACATTGTGTGGAGCGTATATGGTGCGCCCCGCCCTGCATCCGTTCATTGGCAATTCCATTGTTCAACTCTGAAAGGAGCTTTCTTTATTTCCCTTTTTCCTTTCCCAGTTCATTTCTATTTATTTTGGTCTTCCAACACACACCACAGAAGGAACAGCAGGCAAGGCCCGGTACAGGAGGGACAGCACCTGCATGGATAACATAGGGGACGTGCAGAGAGAGGGAAGTATTGGGTGGCCCTCACCTGCATAGGTGCCAGTCATTGTCATGCTCCCAGACGGATCCTTCCCACGCACTTCCAAGTACCTTCCCTCTGTAGAGTAGCACGTTGCAGTACATGCACAATACAATGCTTTTTGCCAGGTAGGGATCTGTAGCGCAGCATATGGTCTGCAAGGATGTTTTAGAGCTCCACTGCCTTACAGGAGTGCCCCTGTTGTTGGCCGCAGCAGATGTTGAAAAGGCTGTACATGAAATTACCCTGCTGCATTGTTGAAAGGGCAGTAGCCTGCCCACTGGTCCCTTGTGCTTCCATTTCAGTTGTCGTCACATGCAGTACAAACACTTCATGCTACGCCATTAGCCGTAGGAGTAGCATTCACAGAGATGCATACATTCTGAAGTACAAGAATGCTTACAACAATGCAAAACACAGCTTCCTTACATGGACCAGGAAGCTAATTATTCAGCACGACCCATGCGGCTACAGTACTTTTCTAACCACCACTGACATTGTTTGCGCTCTAAACATTGTGCTGTTTGCTAACTTGCCTTTACATGCACTACTATGTACATGACCAAGCCACTCCAGCTTTGCCATTTTGCAGACTCACTACAAACTGTCATACCTACAGTTACATGTTTTTTCAACTGTACGGCCCGCAGGCAACCCCTTGACACTTTCCATCATAGTGCTCAGTACAGAGACGGTGTGTCTGTTTCACAGATCATGGAAAGGCAAGCAGCACATCAATCAAATTAATGTGACATTTAACACACCCACGTTACACTGGAGGTTGCTGTTCCTTGTTTACCAGTGGGCCTTATACAGCCAGGCATGCTGCATCCATACATTGGTAGGTTTGCACAGCCACCCACATAGTCAGCATGAGTACTTGAAATGCGGTAGCCTACCATAGGAATCCGTAGGGCTGTTGACAGGGGAGGTGATACCAGCACACAGGGGATGCCCTGCGCATGGGTATAGCTGTACAACGGATACACGTGCGCTCCCACAACTAATTAAATGTGCCTTAGAAGATGCGCCCATGCGGTCACTAATGGAGTCCCATGGATCCCTACAGTGTGATTGCACATATGTCGGCCAGGTGCAGCTCCAGAGGAAACATCCATATTGCTTACCTGCAGTCATCTCAGACAGTACTGTGCAGCACAGATTCACCAGGCAATATTAACACAAAAAGAGAAACCACTCAAACACTCACCAACACTTACCATGCACTTCTGTAATTGCTAAGATATACCAACACTATTAGGAAAAGGAAGGGGTAGCACAAATGGATACATACACCGTAGAATTTGGCCTTTCCACAAGTTCATCATGAGGGCAGCCAAGGAATCAGTAACAAACCGTTGTTAACGGGACGTTATGGTTCAGTTGCAGTACCAAACACCTATCATCTTTACAGAAAACACTATGCTGAAGCAACGTTCCAGTTACAGTGCCCTACTAAAAACCTATGAAATTCATTGACAAAAAACATTGTTAAAGGGACGTTATGGTTAAGTTGAAATACTACAAACCTATCGCCTTTACTGGAAAAACTATGCTAAAGGAAGTGTTGGAATAGAAACAATATTATGCCTCCTATTGTAACAATTGTATGTGTATTGGCCTACGCCAAGTTGTCTAAACATCATGTACGAACAAACTCCACGGCAAGGTCTTGACCTTAGATAAACCAATGTAAGCCGCCATCTTTGATTGAGCCGCCATTTTAGGTTCTCTTGTTATGTAGAAGTCACCCTGAACATCAAAATGGAGGCCAAATTGAAATTCTGAGTAAGATTCTGGCCGTTGTGACCTCCGTACAACTGAATCATTAATATGCCTGCAGGCCACTTGTCGGGGTCGCGAACAGAGACCTTGTCCTACCGTTGACCTATATGTAAATGTACTACTCATATCAGCGAAACTAATCGAAATGCATATATTAAAGGATTGACCTGGCAAGGAACCCTACGACCAGGATTAAATATTTCGCAGAATGGTTAACCCGCAAGAGGGTTGGCCAAGGGCTGGACAAATTGTATAAAAGTATTCCAATATGCTCTCTCTCACTAACACATCGAACCCTCGTTGAAGTTCGTTATGTTATACTGAGAGCCGAATAGCTATCTGTTTGTCAATTGACTTGGTAACTGTTGTAGCTTGAAATAAAGCACTTGTATGTTTCTTTGTAACCTGTGTTGATGTGTTTCTTTTTGGGCTTCCCGGCCTCATATTATTTTTCTGTTTTCACAGTTGGCGCCCAAATAGGGACCCTCAAGATTGATGCCGGATCATTGAAGGATTGACGCAGACTATCGAACCGGGATCGGACGGTGTGATACTGCGTGCCCGACCGAACAAGACACGATATCTCGGCAGCGCTGCACGATCCGATCCTTGGACGATAGTCTTGTGGTCTGACACGGCGTCTTGACGAGGGTCCATTTTTGAGGCGGGCAGATTTGTCGAAACCACCAAACACAAGGTAAAATTTGTTAGGTAAGTTCTTTGGTAAACCGTACGGTCCTCCTTAGGTTTGGTCAGGTGTAGTCGTGACCCGACTCTTAATTTAACCATGACAATTTGAATTTGGCGTATTGTATCTGCAGACACAATTATTGACAAGGTAACACCAATTTTTTGTGAAATGCCTGGGAAATTGTCTAGCTGCTTTAGGGCTCTGTTCTGCAGCGATCGACAATCTTTGGAATTCAGCCACCCGGCACCACAGGAGGGGTCGCCGGCATGTACTATGTACTGTAAGCATGGCATTGGAAGTATAGTATTTAATGATATTTGGCACAGACAAACCAGACATGCCTCCGAATTTCAGTGGCCAATCAATGGTAGTTTCGAGATCCCCCGTATTGAATACCTAGAATGGATCTTGCTAAAGAAGAAGGCCAGACCTGCAGCATTTGATGTTTTGCAGAATTGGAAAAAAGAAGCCTTGCAGCAGCTTAAAAGTAGGGATAAACATGCTCGCCATCATAAAACAAATGACGAAAAGGCATTGTTATATGATAAGGAAAAACTTTCAGAGTCAGTCAAGAATATGGATAGGGCTTTCTCACTCGGTATCCAGAAAATCTATCCCTCTAAAGATTTTCATGTTTCCGAAGAATTTATTGATAAATTGTTAAACGAACCCAGGCCTGGTGCCTCTGCGCCACCTACGTATGATCCTCTCCCTGGTGCTCTGTCCATTCCTGCTGTTATTCCTGCTGTTAGTCCTGTTCCCCCTGTACAACCTATTGTTCCTATTCCTCTAGTTGTTGTTCCTCCACCTACTCTACCAACCCTTCCCCATGCGCCGATAATCGCACCTCCATTGAATTTGCCCGCACCTCTGCTCCCGAGTGGTTGTGTACTGACTGAAGTTGATCAGGGTGCGGGGTCAAAGATTGTTACTCGAAATACTGGCTTTGCAGAAAAGAAACAGGAATTATTTGCATGGGCTAAGCATTGTATGGAGAGAGGTGATCAAGCTGACGTTTTCTCCACATTATCAAATATGGGCAATTTTCCCGAGAAAAATGTTTTCATTGAAGGTTTGGGGACTCATTTATGTGTAATGTGGGGTAGATTACATAATACGGATCTCCCACAAGGGTTGAGGGATCTAAATACTTTAGCGCTTTCGAGGGACACTGAGGAGAAAGTACATGGTCATGTTGAGAGGTTATTTGAGTATAGGAGGGACTTAGAAAGATTAAGGGATGAGGATGGTGAAGACGACAGTATGTATGTACTGAAACGGTTCCTTCCGTGTCGTAAATCGGCATCTGAGGAAGTACGAATTTGTACCAAAGATGCGATTCGATGGATCTCGGATTCATCAATACCGCCGGATGAAGTATATGACACGTATAGTCAGTATACAGTAGAAATGCAGAGGAAGGTGATTCAGGTAATGGTACAGTACCTGCAGGATGAATGTGTAAGGAAGAAGGTTAGTTGTCCTATAGAGTTATTGGGTATTTGTAAGAGGGCTTTTTCGCCCGACACTTATTTGGCTGCCTTAGCGCTCGACCTGGCTCTGTTGCTTAGTAAGCGATCGGAATTACCTATATCTCAGTTGCCAATGAGAGAGGTTCCTCCGACATTTGTCCCAAAGGTTGAGATTCCCGCTAACGTTGGGACAGGTGCACCCGCTGTGGACATCCCTGCACATTATGTATCGCAATTTGTTCACGTTCCATTTTCGCCACAGGAAGTGAACACTATTAGACAATCAATTCCTGATATTAGGAAAAATCCGACAGGATTCTATAAAGAGATAGAGTCCGCTTTACAGTCCTCTGTGTTCACCCTAAGTGATATTGACTTGCTATTCCCTGTACTCCTGCCCGTAGATTTATGGAAGCAGGTTCGAACAATAGACGATGTGCCAGGGTTGGGAGAACGTGGGCCAACATAACTAGGTTTGATGGGGAAAGACCAGCTGGTGAGAAACCACCTCAGGTAATACTCACTTTGCCTGATAGAATTGTCGCAAAATTGAAAACCATAATTCCTGAGAAAAGAATTATTTGGGACAAGCTTACGGCCTGTGTTCAAGGAAAATCTGAAGGTGCCACCGAATTCTTTAATCGATTCGAACAGGTATTCTCTGACTTCAGTGGACAGGACTTGGGCACAGAGTCTGGGAGAAGGTTGTTTGTGGACAAATTTGTAGGTGGATTGCTGCCTGACATCCAGTCACAGATTATGTCCTCTGAGAGCGCTTGGCAGGCGAAATCCCAATCTGAAGTTTTGCACATGGCTCAGTATGATGAGAACTGTGTTAATAATGAAAAAGATAGAATAGAGATGAGGAAATGAGATTTGAAGACTAAAGTATTGTTACAAGAAATTGTTAGAAATCCCAGAGGAGGTAATTCACAGACCAGAGGTCAGTATGTTCCAAAAGGGAACGTCCCCTTGGGTTCTGTGAATATTAATCAATGTGCCTATTGCCGCCAGGAAGGTCATTGGTGTGCACAATGCCCCGTCCTTCGACAGAGGTCAAACAACACATTTGGGAGTATGGGTAGACGACCTAGAGGTCGCCCCAGAGTGGGGGGCCCTGATAGAAGTCAGTTCTCGCAAGATCCTCAGCAACCTTTTTCACAGGATAATCAGACTTCGAGTGTGGACACGAGAAACATATTTGATCACCCTTCTTCCTTCTGACAACATTTTATTTCGTTAGGATTGCCCGAAGCAGGGTTTGGAACCTTCACCTATTCCCGTTAGTCAAAAAGGTCCCTACGTTGAATTGTTAGTTGGGAATAGGAAACATCAGTTTTTGATAGACACTGGAGCACAGAAGTGTTCCATTGATCATTCTCGGGTTCCAAACATTCCACTGTCAGGGCAAACTAAAGTTTCTGTAGGGTTTTCTGGCATACCAGTTGCTTGTCCGGTTTCTTCACTGGTGCCTGTTTCTTTAGGTCCCTTTACGGACCACTGTCCTTTCCTCTTGACTTCAAACTGTGGAGAGAATTTGCTGGGGTTAAATCTGTTGAAGAAACTAAATGGAGTAATTCATTGTTCCTCTGACGGGAGTGCGACTGACGGTTTCACCACAGCAACTTCCCAGTTCTCAGTTTTTGACTCAACCATTGCCTCCTGAGTTTAGCGTTGTCCCGGAATGTTTGTGGGCGGTTGACGACAATGATGTCGGGGTACTACAGGTTGAACCCGTTAAAATAGTTTTGAAACATGGAGTTAAACTACCACGCATTCCGCAATATAAAATATCAGTTGAGGGCGAGCGTGCTTTGAAGTGCATTGTCTCCGATTTTGTGCATCGAGGAGTGATCAAAGAGATTGCAGGTAGTTTATGTAACAGCCCGATTTTACCCGTGCACAAGAAAGGCGACAATGCAATCCCATTCCGTTTCATAATTGACCTACGCGCTATTAATAAAGTTGTCGCCCCACAATTTCCAATTGTGCCTGATGTGACAACAATACTAACGATGATCCCTGCTACAGCTACTCACTTTAGTGTTGTGGATCTGAAGAATGCTTTCTTCAGTATTCCTATACACAAGAATAGTAGATATTTGTTCGCGTTCACCTTGGGGGGACGTTCGTTCACATTTACTCGTGCACCTCAAGGTTATACTGAAAGTCCAAGCATTTATAGTAGGGCTTTGAAAGAGCAGATTGACACCCTTGAATTGCCATCTACTTGTGCACTGCTTCAGTATGTCGATGACTTGCTTTTAGCTGCAGATCCTGAAAGTGCTTGTAAAGAAGGCACTTTATTGTTGCTTATTCATTTGGCTGAACATGGTCATAAAGCTTTGCTTAAGAAATTTCAATATTGTTGTCAGGAGGTCGCCTATTTAGGCTATCTCCTGTCAAAGGAGGGGAGAAGATTGACACCTGAAAGAATACAACACATTTCTGGCATGACTGTTCCAAATACACAGAAGGAAGTCAGAGCCTTAATAGGTATGGCTTCTTACTGTAGGCTGTGGATCCCGAACTTCTCACTAGTGATAAAACCAATGTTGGCCTTCACGAAGAAGGGCATTTCTTCGCCGCTGCCATGGAAGTCGGAACATCAATGATCATTTGAGCTTCTCAAAGCCGCGTTATGCTCTGCACCGGTTCTGGGTACTCCAAATTACAACAAGGCCTTTGTGTTGTTTGTGCATGAATGTGATGGATGTGCTTTGGCTGTGTTAACACAGGAACACGGAGGGAAGAATAGACCGTACTACTCGTCCGCCCTTGACCCTGTCGCATGCGCTTTGCCAAGATGTTTGCGAGCTGTCGCTGCTGCTGCCGCGTCCGTAAAACAGAGTGAGGGAATGGTCGTAGGCCATGATTTAACCCTGATGGTACCTCACTCTGTAAATGTCCTATTGAATAAAACCCAAACACAGCACCTCACCTCTGCACGGCTGACGAGGTATGAATTAACTTTGTTTGCCCCTCACATTCAAATTAAGAGGTGTTGTGTTCTTAATCCGGGTGAACTCCTACCTTTCCCGCAAAATACTGTTTGCAGTGACGAAGAATCACATGACTGCCTGTATACTACTGACAGGAAACGAAGGGCAGGATAGACCTTATAGATACTCCTTTTGATAATGCAGAAGGGCAGCTGTTTTGTGATGGCTCCTGCTTTAAACTCCCGGATAGTACATCTACAGCTGCCTATGCAGTTACTACATTGAGTACGGTTGTTGAAACTAAGAGAATTCCGCATAACTCCGCGCAGGCCGCAGAGATTATAGCGTTGACCCGAGCTTGTGAACTCTCCGAAGGGCATACAGTAAACATATATACTGATAGCCAGTACACGTTTGGGGTGGCCCACAACTTTGGGAGGTTCTGGTCGGAAAGAGGGTTCCTAACCTCACATGGGACCAAGATTCAGCATGGCCCCCTGATAGTGCAATCGCTCTCGGCACTCGCGCTCCCTAGTCAGTTAGCGAACATGAAATGTGCAGCGCATCGTAAGGTCATAGATGATGTGGGAAAAGAGAAAGCTTTTGCTGACCAGATAGCCAGGCAAACGGCCACAGACCTTAGCGCAGACATGTATGCTCTAAGAGAAACAAAAGATGCCTATGCAATGGATGAGGGTATTGGGTCTGTACGAGATATCCAAGCTGATGCCTCGATAGAAGAGTCTAAAAAGTGGGCCGAAGGGATGGGGAAACTAGATGAAGATGGGTGTTGGGTGGATACATCTGAAGGGAAATGGTTGCTCCCTGATTCATATGTGCTGGCGATGGTTACGATGGCACACGGTCCTACGCATGTGTGTGCTCAGCAGATCACGAAAATGTTAGAACAAGTCTGGGTAAATGATAAAATTTTGAAGATCGTGCAGCGCTATGTCCAGAATTGCATGATATGCTTACAGCACAATGTGGGGAAGGGGACAGTAACTCCAAGGGGTAGTTTTGGGCCTCCTTCTGTTCCCTTCGAGGTCATCCACTTTGATTTTATTGAGATGGAACGGTGTAACAATCCAAAATATGTCCTTGTGATCATTTGTGCTTTTAGTAAATGGGTTGAGGCTTTCCCCGTTAAGGATGCTACTGCCATGACCACTGCAAAGACTATGGTAAAGGAATTCTTTCCACGATTTGGGCTGCCAAGAGTAATTTGGTCGGACAACGGTCCCCATTTTGTTGCAGCAGTAATTTTGCAGATATGCACAGCGTTACACATTGAAAATGATTTCACTTGGCTAGACATCCTCAAAGTGCTGGGTTGGTAGAGAGACATAACAGTATCCTAAAGAATAAGCTTGGTAAAACATGCGCCGGCACCAAACTGAAATGGCCGGACGCCTTACCTATTGTATTATTAGCAATGCGTGCCACACCTCAAACTAAGACTGGGCTCTCTCCATTTGAGGTAGTGATGGGGAGACCTGCTAATATTTGGGGTCTTCTGAAGCCTAAAGCATTGAGGGAGGTTGAAAATGTATTTCTTGTAGACTACTGTAACCAGTTGACTAAAAATCTGTATCTCATTTATCACCAGGTTCAATCAGCTTTACCTGTACAGTTTACGGGCCCAGGACACAATATTCAGCCTGGAAGTTGGGTCCTGGTGAAGACCTACGAAAGGTCTTCCTGCCTCGCGCCTCGCTGGCGGGGACCCTACCATGTGCTGTTGGTCACCCAGACAGCAGTGCGGGTGGCTGGAAAGAAGCATTGGACCCACGCGACGCATGTCAAGAAACTTCCTCACCCGACGCCACACGTTACAGAAGAAGCAGAACCCCTCGCTGATGCTACAATCTCAGATCCTGGAGTAGCAAATAGCGCTGTGAGTGTGTTGGAGAATCTCTCTGAGCCCGTGGAGCTTGGGGAACAGTCCATTTTGTCTCCACACTCTTTGGAAAGTTCTGCAACATCCGTCGCCTCTGATATGTTGCTTCCCTCAGGAAGTGACTTTACCTTATTTCCGGATCAAACAGTACCGGGAATCACCAGGTACGACCTTCGACGAAGAAAATAGAACTGCGGCATGGGTTTTGCCTGTGCATCTGGAAAAGAAATGAGTCATTGAGAGGTTTTTCTTGCAAAAGAAAGTTTTTGAAAAGAAAGGGATTCTGCTGGCTAGGGTTGGGGAAGGACTAAGAAGTTGCACGACCGTAGTGTCGCCAGCAACGAACATTGGGGTCGTCGATTGAGAAACTACGATGCCTGCCACCTCCACCGCTGCTGCTCGCATTGGACTTGTAAATAAGGGGGTGACCAACTCGGACAATGAACAATGTGCCTGGGCCCCGAAAACGTATTGCTGTGTTGTGATAATAGTAATTAGAATTTGTATAGTTACTGCCGTGGGACTCTGGTACTTTGAAGACATTTATCCTCTAAAGCCTCTTCTGCCAATTGAAATTGTACCTACTGCTTTGACTCCCTCTGTACACCTTCATACTCTGTCACCTAGGGACTCCCAGCATAGATGAAAGTACTATAATAACACTTTAATGATAATAATGAATTCAACGCATGCCATTTTTTAATAAGAGTAATTGCTGGATCTGCACCCATTTACAGCACCATGGGAACAAGGGGCTAGGATGGTATATTCACCCTTTACCTTTAACAACTGCTTGCTATGCCTCTCTTAGAGCACTATTCTTTGGCTGTTGGAATGACAGCATCTCAGGGAACTTTGATGGAACTCATTTAAACAATTTTGAGAAACGTGAATTGACTCCCCTGGGATGCTCGCTTTTTGCAAATAGAAGTAAGCCTAATGTTGCTTCTATTAGGCCATCTGATAAACTGTCTCTTCCTTTCCAAACTCTAATTTCCTTTAAAATGGCTCTGATAGGCAATAAGGACGCTGTGCCTCCTTCCTACTCCATTAACCATAGCCCCGATTCAATCCCCTTCTGTGTACAAAGAAATGGCACTCGGTCAATGGGAGATTTTGAAGGTTGTGTGAACATTGTAAATTTGACCGGAGAGAACAGGCCTCTGTATGTAGGGGGGGCCTGTCTATTTTGTTTGCGGTAGTACAGCATTTCCCTGGTTGCCCAAGGATTGGCAGGGAACCTGTTATTTAGGAATCCTGTTACCTTGGGTATTCATAGCTAGTACATTGGAAGTTTCTAAGGCTCGCCCACGGCGGGACGAGAATGGAGATACCCCTGGGCAAATATTGGGAGATATAACAAAATCAGTTGTGCCATTTTGGGGACAGATAGCAAATTCTGAAAATATTAGGGGGCTAGCAAGAGTACTGGAGAGAACCATCAACCGGACTACGGATATACTCTACAATATGACACTGGAACAGAAAGCAATAAGATTGGTAGCGCTCCAAAACCGGAATGGCATTAGATGTCATTCTGGCAGAACGTAGTGGAGTATGTAAATTAGTGGGGTCCGCTTGTTGTGTTTTTGTACCAGATTCCTCACCGACAATTTTCAAAGCAATACAGAACTTGAATGTCCTTAGTTCAGAAGTGCATGTTCCTGTGGGAGATTGGAGTATTAGTGCTTGGTTCTGGGATTCTCTACAAATCCTGGGGTTGGAAGGTGCTTTCTGTCATACTGGTTATTTTGGGAATCCTGCTACTCCTTTGTTGCTGTATCCAATGTCTACCTACTATATGTGCAATGCTAGGGGGATGTTGCGCTAAGGCAGTGAGCACGATAGAGCACAAAATGTAAGCCCCAGATACAGCATTTAAAGAGTTTGTGTTGCAAGAGGTTCTGGTGAACGACCTAATGGCTATAGATATTACAGATAACGATTCAGGATGTATGGACGACAATGCATGGAGTTATTTACAAAGACATTAGAAATGGTATTAGCAATTGGCATAGGCCAAAAGAGGGTTTTATCGGAATAGAAACAATATTATGTCTCCTATTGTAACAATTGTATGTGTATTGGCCTACTCCAAGTTGTCTGAACATCATGTGCGAACAAACTCCACGGCAAGGTCTTGACCTTAGAGAAACCAATGTAAGCCGCCATGTTGGATTGAGCTGCCATTTTAGGTTCTCTTGTTATGTAGAAGTCACCCTGAACATCAAAATGGAGGCCAAATGACATTCTGAGTAAGATTCTGGCCATTGTGACCTCCATACAACTGAATAATTAATATGCCTGCAGGCCACTTGTCGGGGTCGCTAACAGAGACCTTGTCCTACCGTTGACCTATATGTAAATGTACTACTCATATCAGCGAAACTAATCAAAATGCATATATTAAAGGATTGACCTGGCAAGGAACCCTAAGACCAGAATTAAATATTTCGCAGAATGGTTAACCTGTAAGAGGGTTGGCCAAGGGCTGGACAAATTGTATAAAAGGCCCGGGTATTCCAATATGCTCTCTCTCACTAACACATCGAACCCTCGTTGAAGTTCGTTATGTTATACTGAGAGCCGAATAGCTATCCGAATAGCTATTGTCAATTGACTTGGTAACTGTTGTAGCTTGAAATAAAGCACTTGTATGTTTCTTTGTAACCTGTGTTGGTGTGTTTCTTGTTGGGCTTCCCGGCCTCATATTATTTTTCTGTTTTCACAGAAGGGTCTGGTTACAGTGGCCTACTAAAAACCTTTCAAATTGAGTGAAAAAACATTGATGAAGGGACGTTATGCTTCAGTTGTCCAAAGAACAACCTAGCAACTTCAGTGCCAAGACTTTTTTTACAGGAACATTACACTAACAACCTATCCTTACTATGATTACAAGTAAAACTGAAAAACCCAAGAAATTCGCCAGTTATGGTAAGCTAAGCAACCATAACTCGCGCCACCACTGTGCACTGCTAAGACTAACACCCATGACATCACAAATGTCATTGATGACATCACTGCATTTAAGGGCAGCCAGTTTGGAGTCATACAACGAGTTGCACTTTTTGGTAGGCTTCAGTCGTATCCTCATGACAGGGGCAACAATATCAAGAGTGTTGGAAACAGAGAGGTAAAGCAAAGCATACGCAGGGAAAAATGCACATGTGTGGGGTTATACATTTGCCAGTTTAAAGCTTTTATTGTGTTTAGTAGATATCTAGTAGATATGAAATCATAATAAAAAATTGAAGGTGATTTTTTGATCAAGAGAATGGCGTCAATCAGAAGGACAGAAATCAAAGGTAACTAATAAATAAATAAAGAAGAGATTCTTAAAATACAATCATATAATATTGAGAGGAAGGAACAAAAAGAACATTGTTGCATAGAATTTTAAAAAGCGGATACACTATTTGGATTTTTGGCTAATCGAGCGGCAATTGATGGTGCCTACTCAAATGGATCAGTGTGGTATATTTGATAAAATAAAAAGAAGAAAAAGAAAAATCGGGTAAGTATGAACAGTCGAAATTGACTTGTCATCATGGGAGACACACCTCATCTACATTTATGCAGGACATTGCAAGATACACAGCCAAGATAAGGAAATATCTTTTGGAATATGTCAGAGGCACGTCTAATAAGACATTCATGCCGTGGCCTCAGGAGGGTTTGTTGTCAAAAACAGTATTGCGACATATGACAACGTATTTGGATACTACATATAAGGGAAATAAATTCCAGAAAAGGGTGGCTGTTTTAGAGTTATGGAAGATGTATCAGAGTGAGAAATAAGATCCATCAGAGAATGATTGGATGCTTAATCAGCATAAAGGGGAGGATAAAACACCTTTGGCAAGTACGTAGATACAGAGGAGAAGGGGTTTTATCCTCTAAGGTATTAAAAGCAGCGGCGGGGTATGTTAATCCAACATATGAGCCCTTTGCTTATAATAGTGAGGACAATGCAGAAGAGAGCCGAAGTAGAGAACACAAATATATCTCGACATGCAATGAAAGGAAAAAGCATGATGAGAGAAAGGAAATAGACAGATGAAGATAGAGAAACAAGCAAAGAAGCAGAAAGAAATAAAGGACAAAGCTAAGGCAATACGAATAGTACAGAATGAATGGATGGCAGGACAGATATTACTCAAGCTGGATGATAAGGGCATTGATGGGGGTTCTAGAAAGAGAGGAGCGAGAAAAGAAAGAAAAAGAAGAAGAGAGTGCATATAAAGAAGAGAAACAAAGAGAATGCAAGCAAAGGGAAGAACAAAGAAGGCACGAGGCAAGGAAAGAAAAGGAGAGACTAGAAGAGAAGAACGATGCAAGAATGTTGGTTGCAAAGAAGGCGAGATGAAGATGAATTAAGGAAGATGAGGAGAAGGGTAGAAGAAATTAATAGAAATAGGGGACTAGAAGATGACAAGATAGATTATGTCATAGAAGCATGGTGCCGATCGAAGCTCAAGAACGACTTTAGGAAGAAAGAGGGACACAACAGCCCTGCAGGGAGCTGCAGGGATCCCAAGAATACCATCATGGGCTGATGTGCGATATACAGGGTAGAGAAACGACTTGGGAATTTACATAGGCAAATGTGGGTCTAAGAAGGGCATACAACCGAAGCTAACATAGAAGGATCTCTACCAAGGGACACTGGAGGTAGTTCAGATGACGTTATAACAGATGAGGAGAGAAAGCTGTCTTTAAGTAGATTCGATCTTGATGATGTGGAAAAGGATAATAGTCATGCAAGCTGTTGAAGAGGGAGTCGGGATCCTGGGGCACCCCCCACCCAATCAAGTTCATGACAAGACGGAAGGTCAGGAAAACCTGCAACCACCCATTCCATTTTGGACGAATCCCAAATGCACCAATGATTGACAAATGCACGGAGAGGTAACCTTTCAGTCAGCCATAAAGACCAAGTCTGCTGCAAATCTATCCATGCGTGAGAGAAGAGCCTGAGACTGTAGTCAGAGACACCTATATGGACAGCCTGGAGTAAACACCAAGGAGCCATGTTACTGATGTCAATAGAGACACCACGACATAGCATTGTTATACATGAAGCAAACGTGCACTCCATACTGCACCACACAAGCACACACCAAAATACATGAAGAACATGTGTGAACAGTTCTATAGTTAGAGGACAGATAAATATACATACTGTCATTGCTTTATTATTTTGTCATTTGCCAAAAACCGCAAAGCACTAGAGATCCTGAGTGAGCTTAATGATGCTTAAAGGCAATATGTCGCGTGGACATACTGGAATGCATGTGGAACCTGATCAAACCATGTATAGCGAACCGATAGGGAATGTAGTATAACTCGGACAATGTAGAAACCGCATTATAAGGTTTAGGAAAATTACAGCAGGCCTTGAATCCCTGAGCAGGAGACAAACAGAGCTGACTAAGGCTGGGCAGAGAGCAAGATGTGTGAGACAAGAACCACAGCCAAGGCCAAGCGATATTAAAACATTCCAATCCCCGGACAACAAAGGGGCCAACTGCAGAGAAAATGAATACATTCTCATAATTAGGAGATGCAGAGGTCGATTTTGTGGTCTCTAAAAAGGTGGTACAGCCGAAATAAACAATGGACAGTCTTCCAGGGTGGTGGGAAAGAGAACCCAGTCCCAGCAGCCAGATGCCTATTGCAACAGGTGTTGCTACCGTTAGGCGAATATTCTCATAAAACAAAGGCAGTGTACATAAGTTACAATACAGACACATAATTGTTCACACACCACAAGGTGAGAACTCGTTTGAGTTCCAGGCCTGGGGGGATCAGCTCTAGCCAATCACAGTTTAGTATTCCAGGGGTGGACGGTGATGGACAAGAACCTATGGTAAGCCCACTACTCTGCAACATTGTAATTAATAGTTAATTGGGGGTGCGAATAGGCCAGGTCAACTGACATGTAAGCGTCAGTAGAATAACACATGTAGGTGAACATATAGGTTATTAGATTCCCGATGGCCAATCCCTCACGAATGTAGGTTTTTGGAGAAAGGATCAAGTGATGACAGAGTAGTGACATGTTTTGGAGTAAAACTGTCCTGCAAGCCAGGAGACGGTGTGAAGTACTGGGATCCACCTGTGTTCTTGCATTGATCCCTGTTGGTTTTATTTGTAATAAACCACAGTTTGAACTTGCCTTTGACTGAGTCCTCAGTGTATACTGGGGGAGCGAGTTGGGCTCTCCAAGTCTGCGGATGTCCAGCATCGCTCTGGCACACCTGGGAGTTCATCCCAACACTGTGGCATAATCATTTCAGGTGAATAAACGGAAGAAAACGAGAGAGCGCAAAGGGAGAGCACATTCAGATTTTCAAAAGAATCAACTTTAGAGAAAGGGGTTAAATGGACAGATTTAGAGGACCCCAAAGTAGGAACATCAGAGTCAACACCCTACACCAGTCAGCTCAGTGGCTCCAGGTCAAAGACTGCATTACACTCAAAATCCTTACCATCACACACAGATGCATCAACCGCACATCTCCCACATACTTATCAGAAGCTATATCATGAACCGCATCTGCGCGCCCAACCAGAACTCAGTGTACCAAACCACTGCACATCCATCGCATCCATAGAGCCAAAGCTGAAGGGTTAGGCTTCCCATACATTGCACCTAAACTATGGAATTCACTCCCTGCCTCCTTTAGAGCTGAATCATCCATCAATGCTTCCGTAAAAATCTCAAAACCACACTTCTTAACTAACTCCTTTACCACCCTCCTACCACCCTCTTCAAATTGTATATTGTAATATAAATGTAATGTAATCTATGTACATATATCATAATTTTAAACAAGTGCATATGACAACTGTATAATTATGCTACCAAATATGCTCACTCTATGTAACAAGTGTCACGCTGATAATTTTGTAACCAAGTATGCTCATTCTCTGTAAAAAGTGCCACATTGCCTCTGGGCTGTTGCGCGCTATAGTAATACGAATAAAATAAATAAAATAAAATAAATAAATACACTGAACGACCACAAGCACGATTGCGCAGTGCAGGGGATGTATCCCTGCCTTATGTAAGCAGATTAAGGGCACTAACAGGATGGAGACAAACGGGCAAGACTAGCCCCACCTAGAAGACGAGAAGTGTAGGCAAGTGTGATTATGTACCAGGATTTTCACAATTCCCATTATTAGAGAAAGGGGGATGACGATCACAATATATACCATGACCAAGGAAATTTAAGATGTAAATTACCGAGTTTAATTCTGGTGAACCAAAAATGGATTAATGAGTTAGTCAGGAATGATGTTGGCTATAGGTGATATAAAAGGCTTACTAGCAGCGATTCTAGGGAAAAGAGCTGACAACTTTTGGAAATGAGCAGGATACGCAGGTGTGACTTGCAAAATACGACAAATGATGGAGCACCATTTTTAATAATTGCAGAGCAGACATATGGCGGGTGCTCAAAGTACAATACCCCGATACATTAGATATGGGTGTGATTATGGCTAGGAAAATAGGGCAGGACAAAGACCCTGTTGCTTCTATTCAATATATTCAAGAATGTTGGCACCAGGAGACACGTGCACCATGGGGTAAAACGGTAGCATTAATGCATAGCCAATTAATGCATAACCTATCAATGCAGGAGGAGAAGAATCCTCATTGGGACCCCTTCACCCACTTACCCACTCTTACTCTGGCCGGTCTCCTTTGGTCCTGCACCCCCACGCACCAATGAGGCAAATATTTGGGGTTACCTTCTACTCTACCCTCTCCTTCTCTTCTTACATATCAGACATGTCCAAAAAGTCTCACTTCCAGCTGCACCTCTTCAGAGGTATTCTACCTTTTCTCACCTTCCCCCAGAGACTCACTAGGCTTCATTAGGAGGCAGGCGGCCACGTAATGAACGGTGCCGGTATGGGACCGGCACTGTTCATTATGGGCTGTCCTATTACGAGGACTGCTGCGGGACCCACTAGCAGTCCAGGATGCTAACAACGGGCCCGTCATTAACGGGCCCGTTGTTAGCATCCTCCCCATTCCCATTGAGCCCTATGGGGGGCTCGAATGGGAATGGGGAATGTTTTTTTTCCGGAGTTCAGAAAAGGGCAATAAGCGGGTCTACCAAGGTCGGCATTACCCAGTTATTGCCCTTTTCGAGGCCCCAGAAAAAAATCATTACCGGCAGCAGCCATGCCCTTATAAAGGGCACGGCTACCGCCAGGGTCCTAATAAGGCCCACTGTCTCCAGAGCCCTGGTTCTCTCCAGACTGTATGGACTACTACAACAGTCTCATTCTCTCTTCTTCCTACTTCTACTCTCTGACGTCTTCAACTTATCCAGAACAGAACCGCAAGACGTATACTTGGCCTTAAACCCAGGGACCGTATATCTCCAGTGCTGAAATCACTCCACTGCCTCCCTGTGGCAGCAAGGATCAAGTTCAAGTCCCTCTGCATAGGCCACAAGACTTTATGGGGCCGAGGCACTTACTATCTACAACCTTCTCTTCCCAAATACTCTCCTTCCAGGCCCCTCCACTCAGCCTCCTCCAATTCTCTGCAGGTGATCTGTTTCTACAACAGAGATTTGGGGGAAGATCCTTATCCTCTACAGGTGCATCCCTCTGGAACAGCCTAACTCTCTCCATCTTGAGACAGACCTCCTTAAGTTCTGAAAACTCCTCAAGACCTACCTCTTCTCTTCCTCTTTCCCTCTCCCTTGCTAACCTCCTTCTCCTCACTTCTTTTTCTCCTTCCTTCTCTGCCCCAACCTGCACAGCTAGTTGACTGTCGCCTGGTGCCCCTCCAGAGCCCCACAGGTCCAGGCTCCCCCGCCAGTCCTGCACTTGCCTCTGGGCCTCTGCTCTCTGCATTATGTCTATGAGAGGAGGAATCACTCTACACTTAACCCAGTGTCCAGCTGGACCGGGTGCACTTGTCCACCTGCCCCTCCCTCGCACTTCCTGTTCTGCGCATTTGCACAACCTTGACCTTTAATGTTCCAGGTCTTTCAAGTCTGTCTGTCCCATCCTCACTTCTTCCCCCCTCCCTAGCTTGGTCATGCTTGATATTCTAATATATAGGCACATTGGATGACCAACTACCAAGCAGTCTGAAAGGTCACCAGACCAGTACTGTAGTTTATTGATCTGTATGCTCATCCCCTCTCCCCCCTTTTACTCCTTTTTGTCAAGCACTTATTAGTAGATATCCATCTGGCCTAGTATGCTAGCTATTGTTGTTCGATCATTCGGAATATTCCAGGCCTAAGAATGACAACTGTATTCCCTTGTTCCCTTCCCACCTTGAAGCGCTTTGAAGCCCTTCACGTGTGTATGCGCGCTTTAGAAATAAACAATTTACAAATAAACAATTACAATAAGAAGAAAGCTGAGAATAGAAAGCAGAAAGAAACAAAGTTAGTTCAGAAGAAGTTGTCAAAAGTAGCCATAGAGGGAGCGGTATTGACGAGTAATGAAGGAGGGGTGACACCGGAGACGCAGTCAGGGCAGCAAAACAATGTAGGGTATCCCACAGATCAGAGTGAGTTCATTTTTGGCCAAGCGGAAGGAAGGGAAATGGGCCTAAAGGAGAAGACGAGGTGTATTTCAAAACTGCCAGGGAACAGGAGGATGGAATGGTGGACAGCCACAACAATGTTGGAATGGCGGAGAATAGGACACATAGCTAGAACATGTAGAAGCAGAGGAGGCATGCAGCAAAATTGGCAAGCTTCAAGAGGGGGATGGGCTATGTTCTGCAATATAATACAGAACCACAGGCATTTTATGCCCAAAATCACACGCAGGTTCAGACATATGCGCCGCAACCACAGGAAATGTAGCAAGCACCATTACACATGCAATTGCCAGAAGAGCAATTACAGCAATTACCCATGCAAGTACAACATATACATATTCAACAAGCCCCAACAGAGCAGGCCATGGTGCTGCAATGGAGTATGACTACAGGAGCCCAGCAAGCACCTGCACCCAGATTGGGGACTGTGACTGTGGTAGAAGCAAATCCTTTCACAGGTACAGGGATGAATTTATATCTGCAATAGGACAGCCCAAAGAGAGACCTGATGTGTTCATTACTACTAGTGACACCAGACCCCACAAGAGGAACCAAGGGTCAAGGTGGTGATAGGAGGCAAGACATTTTCATTTCTTGTGGACACTGGAGCAACCCGTTCCTGTGTCAGTGAGGGAAAATACTCAATGTCAGGTATTGCAATGAATGTGCAGGATTCTCTGGGATGATGAATTGAGTTCTTACCCACACCACCATCCACTGCAGAGTTCCACAGGGCTCCTGCATCTCACCCACACTCTATAATATCTTTCCCAGACCACTGTTTGACATCTTGGACACTATCAGCATAGCCTACACCAACTATGTGAATAACACCCAGGTCCTCTTACCCCTCACTGGTATCTATGAGGAAGACAAAAAGGCTCTCAATGTAGCCTACTCCACCATTCAGGCCTGGATGGCAGCCAACTGGCTTTGCCTCAATGGCAACAAAACAGAAATTATTCTCATAGGGCCTTCAGAGACACTAAAAAACAAAACAGTGAATACACCACCTTCACCTTAGATGACTTACATATCCCTGTATTATTTGCAGTCAAAACCCTAGGGGTTTACTTGGACGCTACCTTTTTGATGTCCTGACAAGTCAGTGCTATTGCATCCTCTGCAGCCTACTTCACCAAATTACTCAATGCAGCTAAACCCTTCCTGTCCACTGAAAACTGCCTCCCCATTGCCAGAGCTATCATAGGGTCAAGGCTGGACTACTGCAATGTTCTCTTCGCTGACACTTCATTCAAGAATTCAAGAACAAAACTACAGGTCATCCAAAATAATGTGCTTAGAGCCGCCATCAGCATTCCCAAAACAGAACATATATCTGACAGTGGTGTATTGCCGTAACTGGTATGAACACAATGAATCAGGGCCTTCATAAATCCTCATGTTTTGTGATGTGGCTTGGGCTATAGGAGGAGAGGCGAATTCTAGGTCAGCTCCACCTACATGTGTCATGGAGGAAAGAAATGAATACACAACGTTCCATCTAACATGAGTGTGAACCAATACTTTTTTCATGTCTCATTTTCAGTTAAATAAAATAGATTCTTATACAGAGTAGAGTGAAATGTATGGCAACATAAAAAGGAACTTTAAATATTATCTCATTTCGACACTACACTTCACATTATTTTGGTTAAACAAAATGTACAGCAAAACACAATCTTTGAAAATGAATGGCAGTTTATGATATACACCGGTGGATGTTCTTCTATACTGGGGATCCAGGAACATATCACTTTGATGAAGTCCCAGACTTTTTCATTCATAATTCCAATGAGCATTCTGAGGCCTGCTAAATTCTTTTGAATGCAAACACAATCTTTTACATGTGGTACAGTCCACTTCCAGTGAATTTGTCTGAAACATACTCACTTCACATACTGATCAGGCAATCATTGAAGAACTGTATGATTTTAAATGTGTGTCTTTCAAGGTGACATCAGGACTGTTGCATTGTTACATGTAGAAAGATTGTGTTTAAACATATGTAGTTCTTGCCATGTCTTCCGCATTTACAAGTCAATCTCTGGAATAAATGTTCAAGGGCTCAGGAATGGTTAGTGCTTACCTCTCAAGTGTGCATGTAGTTATTTACACCTCACATTTTATAAGGGCACCCTTTTCATCATGGCAACAAGCAAGGTAGGCAATCCAAAAGGAGACTTCATTTTGTGAATGTCACATCTCTCGCTCTATAGAAACATTTTCTGTTGTCAGTTCACTTTGTGCACTCAAACTTTAGGTCCAAATTTCCTTACAGTTTCCCCCTCCCACAACGTATGTCACCAGAATGAAATATATAAGATAACGGTTCAGGGATATTTTCTTCTTGATAATAATTTTTATTCTATTGGTTTTACAGCATGGGTCCAAAATGTTGGCTCATTACCATTAAGGTTCAGAATGCATCTTTCTTCATTTGGATAGGGAAGCTTGGATCATTGTTCTCTTTCCTACGATCGTGAGTACAATTAGTGCCCTTTACTTGGGATCTGCCTATTCTCTGTCTCTTTAGGCCAGTTTGCTGGAAGGAAGATGTAACTTAGTTTGCTATAAAGAGGGGTAGAAAGGCTGGTTTATTGTAACATCATGACTGCATTTTATTTGACATATTCTGATATGCCTATCTTACACCATATTCTACACAATACTACACAAAGTATATTACAAACCTTAGACATTCATCCTTTCTGTTGAATCATTCATACTCACATACGTATACATATTCCTTTCCGTGGTTAGAATTCTTCTGATTCCAGGAGGAGCTGATTCCTCAATCCGTTGAAGAGCATTGCGAGGGTGGCAGGCTTTCAAATGGTTCACGTGTACCCAGCGTTTATCCGCCTGCTCCTCTTTTGGAATGCATATTTTATAAGCAATGGTAGAGATCTGGTCAGTAATCTCATACAATTCAAAGGAATTTGCGTTCGCTGGAATTATACCTTTCGAAGTTATGAAGATAAACTCTATCACCTACCTCATACTCCCTATTGGATTTCCTCAGATCATAGTAGGTTTTTGTTCTTAGCTGAGATTTTTCTAGATTCATCTGCACATGAGCAACAGCATGATGGAGGTGCTTCTGCAGATACTCCACGCATTCATGATTAGTAGTAGCATTGATCAACATCTACTTCTGCATTTTGTATAAAAGACGTAGAGGCAAGATCATTTTTCTACCAGTCAAATGTAGACATTTATGTAGCAGAAGTAGGTGTAGAACTCAAAGATATCAGGATTAGTACGTCCAAACGTGGCCCAGAACCCACTAATAAGTTCTTTAAAAATCCATCTTTAGTGTTATAATATCACTCCTCCCCCCCTGTAACCGCATCTCGCTAGATGCCGGGTGGTAGGAGATATGCAATGTATGCTTAACTCCAAGAGATTCTGACATTTTTGTCACTACCTCGGTCAGAATCAATCTTTTCAGGGAGGCTGAAATGAGAAAAATATGTTTTTGTAATAACATAGCTGCTGTCTCCACCTTGCAAGTTGAAGTAGGAAGGCATTCAACCCACGTGGTAAAGAGACACATGATGGTCAACATATATTTGTTGCCACATGCAGGATGAGTTACTGGACCAATAAAGTCGAACTGAAGATTAAACCACAGTAAGGTCATTCCTTTTGTAGAGGAGCCCAGTGAGTGGGAGTGTTCGTTTGGAACTGAGCACAAACTAGAAACGCCTATAAATTAATGTTTAGGTCCTGACAAATGTGCAGCCAGTAGGCAACCTCACATAGGATCTTCAATGTCTTTTGAAAACTTTGATGACCAGCTGTTAATGTGTCATCTTCATGGCTTAACATTATACTTCGGATTCAAGTAGGTACCACCCACTAATTGTAACGAGAATTGGATTTCCTACCAAAAGTCCATCCTGCATTTTAAATATCTTTCCAGAATTTTATGAACACTCAAAGATCTTCCTTTGCCTGCTAATCCAGTTCAGATCAGGGAAAGCTTTCTGGATCTTCTAGATATGTATAGAATCACACTATGATTGGCTTTTCTTTCTGTGCAGTAATTAAGCCTTGGTCTGGAGCAGTTCTACTCCTTTGCAGAAACGAAATATCACCTTTGCCTTGAGTTTGTTATTGAGTCATTGCCGTTATTTGCATTTCTCCAAGGAGATGTTTCATCTCAATGTACTCGCCCTGGATTGCTCCTGTTTTGGTAAATTGACCAGCAAAATCATTTCCATCTGATGAGCGAACAGTGCGAGGATGATCAGCTGCTCTTCCCTCGCATCAGAGCTCTTTCCCAAAGCACTGTGTGATTTTGCTTCCTGCTTTCACTTCCTTGTGAGGCTCCCACACATGTTCCGGCCACTGTGAACCATCCGCATGCTGATGCCTCCTGCCTGCTAATTTTCTTGGTGCACTCAGTGTGTTTTGGGGCAGCAGTGTCATGTTTGCAATTATACTTGAAGATCTCCTTTGAATAACTGTGCAGTTACACTCACAGCATCTGCTTTGCCTGTGTAACATGGCCACCATGATTTATTTGTCCCTGAATTCTTGCCTGACCTGAGCCTGCTACCGCTCCCATGGGCTGGCTGAATCCACATCAGCCAACCAGAAGAACCGGGAGGCGGGAGCTGGCCCTGCTTCTAAGGCCCACATCAAGGCCCTCAAATTCATTCCACCTGACGAACGAGCAGCACGAGGATGGTCAGCTGCTCTTCTCTCGCATCAGAAGTCTTTCCCAAAGCACTGTGTGCTTTTGCTTCCTGCTTCCACAGCCTGATAAGGCTCCCCCACATTTTCTGGGCACTGTGGACCACCTGCTCGCTGCTGCCTCCTGCCTGCTAATTTTTCTTAGTGCACTCAGTGTGTTTTGGGGAAGCAGTGTCACGTTTGCAGTTATACTTGCAAACCTCCATGATTTGTTTGTCCCTGCATTCTTGCCTGACCTGAGCCTGCTTCCGCTCCCATTGGCTGGCTGAATCCACTTCAGCCAACCAGTAGAACCGGGAGGCAGGAGCTGGCCCTGCTTCTAAGGCCCATGTCGAAGGCGGCTGTCTGCCCTACCAACCACGCTGGTCACCTGTGATGATGTGCGCACCCCTACCCCCCGGTCGCCTGTGATGCTGTGTGCACCCCTATCCCCTCTTGTTGCCTGTGATGCTGTGTGCACCCCTACCCATCCCCCTAGTCACCTGTGATGATGTGTGCATGCCTATCACTTGTGGTCAACTGTGATGCTGTGTGCAACTCTATCCCCTTCCCTGGTTGCCTATGATGCTGTGTGCACCCCTACCCACCGCCCTGGTCCCCTGTGATGCTGTATGCACCCGTAACCCCCCTGGTTGCCTGTGATGCTGTGTGCACCCCTATCCCCACTGGTCGCCTGTGATGATGTGTGCACCCCTACCCACCCCCCTGGTCACCTGTGATGCTGTGTGCACCCTTACCCCTCCGTGGTCACCTGTGAGGCTGTGTGCACCCCTATCCCTCCCTGATCACCTGTCATGCTGTTTGCACTCAACCTCACCCCCTATGTGCCTTTGATGTTGTGTGCACCCCTACCCCCCCTGGTCACATGTGAGGATGTGTGCACTCCCTACCCACCACCCCTGGTCACCGGTGATGCTGTGTGCACCCCTACCCCCTCTGGTTGCCTGTGATGCTGTGTGCACCCCTACACCCCCCATGTCACCTGTGATGCTGTGTGCAACCCTACCCACCCCCTGGTCGCCTATGATGCTCCGTGCACCCCTACCCCCCCTTGTCACCTGTAATGATGTGTGCACCCCTACCCACCCCCCTGGTCACCTGTCATGCTGTGAGCACCCTTACCCCTCCGTGGTCACCTGTGATGCTGTGTGCACCCCTAACCACCCCCCAGGTCGCATGTGATGTGTGCACACCTACCCACCCCCTGGTCGCCTATGATGCTCCGTGTACCCCTACCCCCCTTGTCGCCTATGATGCTGTGTGCATCTGTACCGCCTCCTAGTCACCTGTGATTCTGTGTGCCTCCCTACACACACCCCTGGTCGCCTGTGATGCTGTGTGTGCCCGCACCACTTTTCTTGCATTTGATGTCCTTCCCCTCCCCTTCCCCTCATCCCACTCTTCTAAGACTGATAGTGCCCCCTAATTACTTTTTGCATTTGCATGCTGCTGCCACCCTGCAACATGGGGTAGGCACCATGCATCTGCCCATTGCTGGACCTTCGCATCTGTGTGCTGCTGCCGCTCTGAAACATGGGGTAGGTATCATGTATTTGCCCAGTCCTGGACTTTCACATCTGTGTGCTGCTGCCGCCTTGTGACATGGGCTAGGCACCATGTATCTGCCAATTGCTGGACTTTCGCATCTGTGTGCTGCTGCCGCCCTGCAACATGGGGTAGGCACCATTTATCTGCCCATTGCTGGACTTTTGCATCTATGTGCTGCTGCCGCCCTGCAACATGGGGTAGGCACCATGTATTTGCCCACTGCTGGACTTTTGCATCTGTGTGCTGCTGCCACTCTGAAACATGGGGTAGGCATCATGTATTTGCCCATTCCTGGACTTTCACATCTGTGTGCTGCTGCCGCCTTGTGACATGGGGTAGGCACCATGTATCTGCCAATTACTGGACTTTCGCATCTGTGTGCTGCTGCCACCCTGCAACATGGGGTAGGCACCATGTATCTGCCAATTGCTGGACTTTCGCATCTGTGTGCTGCTGCCGCCCTGCAACATGGGGTAGGCACCATGTATTTGCCCACTGCTGGACTTTTGCATCTGGGTGCTGCTGCCGCCTTGATACATGGGGTAGGCACCATGTATTTGCTCATTGTTTGACTTTCGCATCTGTGTGCTTCTGCCAAGCAAGATGGGGTCGGCACCATGTATTTGCCCATTGTTTGACTTTCGCATTTGTTTTCTGCTGCTGGACTTTTTGGCTTTGATGCACACTGCATCGCAGCCATCTTGCAACATGGGTTAGGCACTGCCATTGTGTCCACCTGTTTGTCTTTGCTGCACTCTGTGTCACAGCCGCCCTGCAACATGGGGTACATTGTGTCAACCTGTTTGACCTTGCTGTACTCTGCGTCGCAGCCGCCCTGCAACATGGGGTAGGCTCTGCCAATGTGTCCACCTGTTTGACGTTGCTGCATACTGGAGGCGAGTGATTCCTAGTTTGCATAATCTATACATACTCAAATTTGCATTCACTACACTACTATGTCCCAATATGCATTGATTATGTAGCTCCCCGCAACAGGAGGCAAGTTTTTCCAAGTTTGTATACTATTTACCATCCAGGTTTTATGTATGCTTGGCTGGCTGTCATTGAAATCCGTTATTTTTAGCACTAATTGTAACTGTATTCTTAAGTAAAAGTGCCTAGATACCTCTGGGTTTTGTGCACTATATAAATGTTAAATAAAATAAAATAAAATAAAATAAAATAAAATAAAAAAATCAGAGCCTTCAAATTATGAGTGACCCTTTACTTTCTTCCAAAGTAGGGTATTATTGTGGCAATAAGACACGAGGCGGCGTGCCAATACTGCCCCAGGTAAGTAGTTACAGCCCAGGGGGCATTACCGTGGGCAGTATTGGCCCGCCGCCGAGGGTCTTATAGCCATTAGTACCCCGGCCCGTTAGACCGGGGTACTAATGGCATTTCTTTCTGTTTTGAAACGCTGCCGCGTTTCGAAACAGAAAAAAAAAAAAGTTGACAAAAATGGCCACCGGGAAAGGGAAAATGTAGTCCGTTTTCCCTTTCCATGGCGGCCATCGGGAGCGGATGCGCTGGGAACAGAAGTGTTTCCAGTGCGTTTGCTCCAAGAAAAGAAGAAAAAAGAAGTTAAGTGGGGTTGGGAGGGTGGGAAGGGGATAGTTTGTGGGAGAAGGGGGTGGAGGAAGAATAAAAACTTATCTGAGTCCCCGGCGGGGGACGAAGGCAGCCTCCAGCCATGGGGAGGCTCGGAGCAGGGATTGCCCCGTTTCAAGCCTCCTCATTGGTTAAGGGGCTGCCACGTCCCTCACCGTGAACAGAGTACCCAGCACGCACGGCGTACACGGGAATACTGTGTTGTATGACTCTGAAAAGAGCCAATCCACACGTTGTATTCCCGGTGCGCAGCGCGTGCCGGGTACTAATGTTTGACGTCGCTAAATCATCTATCGTTTGAATTACATTTCTATGTTTCATGGTTTTTTCTTTGCACAAAGCATTCCTTTGTCTCTCCAGTTAACTTAATGATCAACAAATCCATTTAAGACATAGGGCCTCATTACGAGGAAGGCAGTAGGGGGTTAACGGGGCCGGTATAGCTATCGGCCCCGTTAACCCACTACCGCTTCTTTGCGAGGTCTCCTTGCAGGACCCGTCCTTAGCGGGTCCCGCAAGCAGACCAGGATGCAAACAGCGGGCCCGTCATTAACAGGCCTGTTGATTGCATCCTACCCATTCCCATTGAGACCTATTAGGGCTCGAAAGGGAATGGGGATGTGCAGGGTCTGGGTTCCTGGACTGGGGAAATACCGGGCCCTCCAAGGTCAGAATGGCCCGGTATTTCCCCATTCCAGGAACCTGGACCCGGTACCGAATGGGGGGGAGCCATGCCGCAAATAGCGCCATGGCTACCTCCAGGGTCGTAATGACCCCGATAGTCTTCGGTTATGATTACTAGTTCCTGGATTTGTTGATTTACGGCAGTAAAGACAGCTTTATATATGGCCACCAGTTCTGCTACCTGTCTTCTACGCTGACCAAATGTATATCAGCTGTGGGTTCAGGAGTGTCATTCACCCATCCGTTCCCAACATCAGGTAATTCCTTCTCATTCTTTTCTTAATATGGAAGGAGCACCCATCCACATAAACAATGGCAGTTCTAGATATTACTCCATATCGATTGTTGTTTTTAATTCTTCGTACTGTAAACAATTGTCTTGGATACAATCATGTTTATTGGCTAATCCTAGTAAATCCTTGTAAAAATCTTTATTTTGGCCATATCTGATTTCTACAGGGTATTCCTGCAGTCAATAAATTCAGGAAGAATCCAGGAAGAAATCATTGAGTTACATATATTCCCAAGTATTGCAGAGGCTGTTGGGAGGTCTCAACTATTACATGTCCCCTAATGATTTTAAACACCCATGCAGGTGCTAGGAGTAATTTCTTGTATTTGTTAAATTTGATCTCAAAGAATGATCAAATGTTGCTTTCATAAGAGATCACTTTATTAACCTAGCCATGCTTCTGATATTAGACAGTGGTATGACAGATGTCATAAAATCCCATTTCCATGAATAACTTCTTGTTTTTGATGGGGTGGGGCAAGTTTGGTGCTTGGGAGAAGCTTCTTTTTTAGTTGTTTCATGGTCTCTGTTTGGGAGTCCCCCACTTCCACTTGACCCCCTTCCTTCAAAAGTTGCACCAAGGATTGTGATCTCTGTGCAATCCTCTATGAATTTCCAACTGTAGTTAGATACCCATAAGAGGCTATGTAATTCACGTGGATTTGTAGGGTTCTTCAATTTCAGTGGAGCCTCACATTTCTTCGAGGATTAAGACCCTTGGCATGTATTTCATGGCCTAAAAGCTTTATTTTAGTTCTACACAACTGTAATTCTAAATTGCAAAGCACATATGTCTTGTACTTTATTCTCCCTTTCAGTGGCATAGCTTGCAAACAGTGTTCCCCAAAATATGCGTAATTGTTTTCTGGGATTTAATTCATTGAGCTCTCTGAACTGATCAATTCATACTTGCGTTCTTTGGTCAACATATGGCAGACCTTCTCCATGTGTTGGTCTACAGTTTTACTGTTGAATAATAGATTGTCCATATCGGCCAAGTTCCCTCTTTGATCAAGGTCAGGCATTGCTTTATGTGGGAATATATCAGGGGTGCACAACTGATTTTGACAGAGGGCCGAAAGTACCTTACATGAGGGCTATAGTGGGCCGAAAAGTAAAAGTGGGCGGGGCGGTAGGCGGGACATGTCAGGAGGCTTTTTCAACCCCCAATTTGTATTAAACACATTGAAAAAGATATGTTTTTGAGGGGTAACGATTTTTATTGCATTTCAAACTTACATTTTGTACTACACATTTTCCATTGCTATCATTTATTTCGATTTAGTTATTGTATATCGTCTGTTTAATTAAATTATATATATTTTATTGACCCTTGATTGGTCATTCCGTTATTTTGGACTGCTATAGTTTGCTGTTTGGGTTACCCAAGAGGAGTATGGCCTTCGTTGAGTCAGGTTTCCTCAAAAAAGCAAAGGATGTACATCTCCTAACTGTGCCTGTTTTAGCTTTATTATTGAGTTCACTCTTGGAGTGCAACACTATGCCCCATGGCTCCCATCCCCAACCAAACACTATGCCCCATGGCCCCCTCACCCCCCTCACCCTCAACCAAACACTATGCCCCATGGCCCCCTACCCCCAACCAAACACTATGCCCCATGGGCCCCTCACCCCCAACCAAACACTATGCCCCATGGGCCCCTCACCCCCAACCAAACACTATGCCCCATGGCTCCCACCCCAACCAAACACTATGCCCCATGGCCCCCACCAAACACTATGCCCC
Organism: Ambystoma mexicanum; assembly: GCF_040938575.1. Lineage (NCBI taxonomy): Eukaryota > Metazoa > Chordata > Amphibia > Caudata > Ambystomatidae > Ambystoma > Ambystoma mexicanum. The sequence continues at coordinate 1,076,245,794 of NC_090922.1, forward strand.
ATGGGCCCCTCACCCCCAACCAAACACTATGCCCCATGGGCCCCTCACCCCCAACCAAACACTATGCCCCATGGCTCCCACCCCAACCAAACACTATGCCCCATGGCCCCCACCAAACACTATGCCCCATGGGCCCCTCACCCCCAACCAAACACTATGCCCCATGGCTCCCACCCCAAACAAACACTATGCCCCATGGGCCCCTCACCCCCAACCAAACACTATGCCCCATGGCTCCCACCCCAACCAAACACTATGCCCCATGGCCTCCACCAAACACTATGCCCCATGGGCCCCTCACCCCAACCAAACACTATGCCCCATGGGCCCCTCACCCCCAACCAAACACTATGCCCCATGGCTCCCACCCCAACCAAACACTATGCCCCATGGCCCGCTCACCCCCAACCAAACACTATGCCCCAAACACACTCAAGCATGCACCCATACAGACCTGAACCCCCCACCCCCCAAATCAGCACACACACAAACATGCACCCATACAGACCCGAACCCCCCACCCCCCAAATCAGCACACACACAAACATGCACCCATACAGACCCAAACCCCCCACCCCCCAAATCAACACACATACAAACATGCACCCATACAGACCCGAACCCCCCACCACCCCAAATCAGCACACACACAAACATGCACCCATACAGACCCAAACCCCCCACCCCCCAAATCAGCACACACACAAACATGCACCCATACAGACCCAAATCCCCCACCCCCCAACTCAGCACACACACAAACATGCACCCATACAGACCCGAACCCCCACAAACATTCATAAACATCCGACACACCCCCCCACCCCCGCATCTCAACATGCACTCAAAATACATTAAAACACAAACATTCAAACACATCCGACACACCCCCCCACCCCCGCATCTCAACATGCACTCAAAATACATTAAAACACAAACATTCAAACACATCCGACACCCCCCCCCACCCCCGCATCTCAACATGCACTCAAAATACATTAAAACACAAACATTCAAACACATCCGACACCCCCCCCACCCCCGCATCTCAACATACACTCAAAATACATTAAAACACAAACATTCAAACACATCCGACACACCCCCCCACCCCCGCATCTCAACATACACTCAAAATACATTAAAACACAAACATTCAAACACATCCGACACCCCCCCACCCCCGCATCTCAACATGCACTCAAAATACATTAAAACACAAACATTCAAACACATCCGACACACCCCCCCACCCCCGCATCTCAACATACACTCAAAATACATTAAAACACAAACATTCAAACACATCCGACACCCCCCACCCCCGCATCTCAACATGCACTCAAAATACATTAAAACACAAACATTCAAACACATCCGACACACCCCCCCACTCCCGCATCTCAACATACACTCAAAATACATTAAAACACAAACATTCAAACACATCCGACACACCCCCCCACCCCCGCATCTCAACATGCACTCAAAATACATTAAAACACAAACATTCAAACACATCCGACACACCCCCCCACCCCGCATCTCAACATACACTCAAAATACATTAAAACACAAACATTCAAACACATCCGACACACCCCCCCACCCCCGCATCTCAACATGCACTCAAAATACATTAAAACACAAACATTCAAACACATCCGACACCCCCCCCACCCCCGCATCTCAACATGCACTCAAAATACATTAAAACACAAACATTCAAACACATCCGACACACCCCCCCACCCCCGCATCTCAACATACACTCAAAATACATTAAAACACAAACATTCAAACACATCCGACACCCCCCCACCCCCGCATCTCAACATACACTCAAAATACATTAAAACACAAACATTCATACACACAAACATAAAGCAAAACAAACCCGACACACAAACACAAACAGACCACTTACCGGAGACGTGCTGGAAGGCAGGCAGGTAAGCTGGAATCGCACTACGGCTGGCATGGTCCAAGGCTGAAATGCCTTCCGGCATCAAGCCTTATGGGCCACGCCAGCCGTAGTGCTGCTGGCCCTCCATTGGTGCAGCACACACGCATTACGTGGCTCGTAGGAGCGACGTGATGCGTGTGTGTGCTAGCCAATGAGGGCCAGTGTTTTCACCGGCCCGGAAGACAACAAAGACTTTCCTAATGGAGGGCGGCCACGGGCCGCCCTCCATTAGGAAAGTCTTTGTGCCTCGCGGGCCGGTCAAAAGGGCATGGCGGGCCGCAACTGGCCCGCGGGCCGTATGTTGTGCACCCATGGAATATATGAACTAATTTCTGCTATTAATATACACAAATGGATTTCTGGTCCATGTGTACTGCTGCCCCACAAACGTAAAAGCAGCTTTATATTGGTGTTCATTGAGTTTCAAGACAGTCCACTATCCATTAGTGAAATCGAGCGCACTATATACTTTTGAATCGTAGATTTGTGCAAGACCGTGATCAAGATAAGGAAGGGGCCACCAAGACATGTGTACCCTATTATTCAACTCACTTAGGTCTGCAGAGAGTCTCCATTGTACAGTGGGCTTTAATATTCCTAGTGCTAAATTGTTAAAGGTACTGTGTATTCGTTGAATACTCCCAAGGTATTCCTGTTTCTTAATAATCTCTGTCAGTGATTCCATGGACTCTAGAGATAACAGGTATTGTGTTAAAAATACTGGCACTACCTTAGGGTCCATTGTAAAATGAAGAGAGTTATGTCCACAAGCAGATGCTTTCGGAGAAAATACGGTAAGTAAATGAACACGTTTAGCTCCAAATTGAAGTGGGAGCAAAATGGCACTTCAGATACTTAATAAAGGAGGGAAAAGACAAGGTTATAAGAATAGACAGCCCAAATACATTCATGGGCAGAGCAAAGGGTTTCATTTAAATACAACCAGCAATTCTTCTCAATAGGCCTGGGCCAAAGTCAATGGTTCAGAGTCTTTTGTATAGGATAGCACAGTCCTGGTATATAACGGTTAAGTCTTTGCCACGGAGATTAGAAGAATTTGGCTAGGCAAAATTGTGACAAATGTTTAGCGAAGGACAAGCCTTCATGGTTGAGGAAAGTATCAAGCACTTTCTCGATGGCCGAAAAGATTTCCAGACCGGGTTTGCACAGTACCTTGTTAATGAAGAAAGCTGTAGCTGAGGCAGTTGTTCCTGGCAGTTCGAGCAGATCTCGATGTTCCTGAACTTCAGTCATGTGGTCAAGAAGTAGGACGTTGGGAGGTTCCTGCACTGCCCAGGGATGAGGCCAAAAGCTGTAGCTAGACGTCGGTTTAAGGTGTGAGTGTCCTTCCCTCTGGCTAACCAGTTTTCAACAGCACTCTGATGAAAATTCAACCAGAATATGATGGTGCCCGGGTGGCTTGCAAATTGGTTGTTCTCACCAAACTCCAGGGAAGAAGTTAACCTTGAAGGGCTTCTTTCGGAGCTTGGAGTTTCAGGCAATTTGGACCTGCAGCAGAGCTTCACCGGCAGTCCAGGAGTTGCAGCAGTCCTCTTCCTTCCTCTCCTCTTCGGTTCTTTCGTACCAGTGGTCAACTCTGCTTTCCAAGTCCCAGAGACATGCTTTTAAACAGTTTTCCCCCATTCATTTCAGCCTGGCTATCACTCACACAGCAGGGTAGCTGCCCTTGCCGGACAGCCAACCAGCCAATCACGCCAGAGTGCATCCAGGTCTCCTAGGAGACTAAGCACAGGGAGTTTCCGGCACCTCCCTCACATCCTGTCCACCCCATTGTCTCTGGCACCAGAGGAGGGCTTCAGCACTGATGCCCACCAAAAGCCAAAGAACAAATGGAACCAAACCAGGTTTGGCGCGCAGAGACAAAAACAAGAAGGACCTTTCCTAAAAGAAATGGCGAAAAAAGATGACCGGAGTCTGTTTTTACAGATAGGTCTTGGGCGCCATATTGAAAAACATGGCTGACCCATATTTTAGCTACCGTTGTTAGCGGTCCGGAAAATTCATGGTAGTTTGATCTAAACCACTGCCACCAGCCATTTAAAGAAGGAAAGGGTAACATTTTACTGTTACATGAGTGTTTTGACTCAGGGGAAGCTAGGCAACCCCTCCAGCACTCTATAGGAAGATAGTGTGTGCTGGGTCAGTACATTTAAATAGACTAGTGAAGTCAATTTAACTTTACATGCTCTAGGAGACAGTAGTCAGTCCCAGAGAAGGTGTTTAAACCTTGGCGAGTCTAAAAAACACCCCCGTGCCACTGCACTGAAGGTGCTGGGTGGCACACAGAAAAAGATGATGCCATGGAGTTTGTTTAAAACACCATAACCAAAGAACACAAACGTAAAACACACATCAAAATACAGGGAAGAGTGGGAAAAAAGTCTCTCACTCTTCACAGGTACAAAAATCAAATACTAGAAATCCAGCAAAGTTGCTGGGGGTCTCAAAAGGTGAGGAAAATTAGCACATTTTGTGAATTCTCCCTAACATGCCTCCCCACCCAATTAGCCCAACATCCATCATCACTCCTGAGGTCTGCCATTCAATTAAAAGTGAAGGCTCACTGTGCCTGAGACTAAAAGGTAGTGAAGACATGGCCTTATCTTCTGGTCTTGGTGTAGCTCGCCCCAAAGTCTATTTTCATTTGACCATGTATCTAGAGACCACGTTTTGAGCTCCTCCGTTGCTTTTAATACTATTAAATGAAGAAACCTTGCCACTTCTAGTATTTTTCCATTACACCTCAAACAGGAGCTCAGCCCACTTTTCAAGTTATTGTATCTTCTCGAGTCTTGACACTGGGCCAGGCAAGCCTTCTCAAATCTTCCTTCACCGTCAGCTATTCTATTCTGCTGCCCCACAGTTTCCAGTCCTTTCATTAACAGGGTCCAAGTTTGCTAAAATGCGTTGTGGAACATCCAGATTCTATACATTCCTATATGCATACATTGGTGCATCCCCTGCAATCTATTCACTGCGTAGCCATTCTCATGATTACTTTGTCTACTTGTGTTACTGCATCTGTACAGTTGTAAAACGTTTTGGCATTTTCTTCAGTGCTTCTACGCACGTGCAATCTTCATTTTGCTCCCAAAATGTTGCTTAATTCATTATTTCATCATCAAATTCTGTAAGGTCTATGTTCTTTCTTCTTTGGCATCTCTTCTGGGCGCATCATTTCTGCTTCATGTGACATCACCAGTCTTTTCTTTCATTCACTTTCGCACTTCTTCTGGAATTTCCTACAGAAGACCATCATTTCTCTGTGGATACTTATAGAGTTTTCTCAATGGATACCTTGTTTCAAGGACTCTTCACGGTATAGGTACCATTACTGGCAGGATGGGGGTGGGACTTCCAGTAGGGGTAATTGACTTCCCTACACTATCAACACACCAAATATCTGGGAAAACGCACACTTGAGTCCTTGAACATACTTCTTAGGAGATTGATCCTCTTCATACATTAAATTGTACGCTGCCTTATGGGCTACTTGGGGATTTTGATAAGTGGGAAAATATTAAAAATTGGCCACCTTGTAGAAGGACCATTCATAGTGATTTTGATCTTTCAGCCCAGCAAAGAAACTATAAACTCAGGAGAGAAGGTCCATTTACAAAATCTATATTGCTTTGATCATTCTTCAATCGAAATTATGTCATCATCTGTTTGTGCAATTTGAATTTGAATTGTTGCCAAACAGAATATGGTAATGGCACAAACATATTTTTATAACCTTATTCTGTTTGATTGTAACAAATTGTGATGCTGGTTTTCTTTTTGTATGTCTCCTGGCTTGGATCCAGCATCCCTCATCAGAATCAGACGCATTATTCAAATCTCCTTTCCTATTTGCATATTCCCCACCTTGTCACTATGACTGTAAAGATGTTTCCTATGTGCAGGCCACTGGGGACCCTCTTTCTTTTCTCATACCTATTGGTCTTCTGGATTAAAGGCATCAAATCTTTTCTCAGCGGCTGAATGCATGTCATCCTATTGTTGCTCATTCAGTGTTTCTCCACCTACTTCAGGGCTCTGGGGCATCACCATAGTACATGGCATAGATTTCCTGTCTCTCAATGTCAGCCTAATGGTCTCTCTGTTATATCATATTCTGTAATTCTTGTTCCCTTTACTCATTTTCATGTCTTGACTAGCTAATTATCTGTTTGGGTGTACTCTCACACTCTGCCACCTTCCTGAAACTTATCTTTCCAAACTCTCTTGAACATCTTTGATTTCTTGATTCAATCTAGAGGGTAATTCATAGAAATTCGCAGAAAAGTGTCGCAAGCGGCTGGCGCAGAGTGTCCGCGTGCGATTGTCTGCGCCAGGCACGTGCGCTAAAACCGATTTCTGCGCACAGCGTATTCATGGATTTCAGGCTCCCAAACCAGCCGTGGCGCAGAGAATCGCAGTGACCCTGCAGCAGTGCCAGTAACGCCCCCAAGAACGCCCTCGCGCAAGGAAAAGCCATCAAAATCGCTAAATCATCGCAAAGGGCTGCGCGAACCCTGGACCAGTTCACTGGGCTGCCAAACAGCAAACGCCAAGCAGGGAACGTGTATTTCAGGGGTGCGCGGGAAGTTGCATACGCGATTGCAGCAGGGTACGTGTATTTCAGGGGTGCGCGGCAAGTTCCACACGCGATAGTCCCAGTGCGAGCAGGGTACGTGTATTTCTGGGGTGTGCGGGAAGTTGCACACGCGATTGTCCCAGTGCGAGCAGGGTACGTGTATTTCAGGGGTGCGCGGGAAGTTGCATACGCGATTTCAGCAGGGTACGTTAATTTCAGGGGTGCGCGGCAAGTTCCACACGCGATTTCAGCAAGGTATGTGTATTTCAGGGGTGCGCTGGAAGTTGCACACGCGATTGTCCCAGTGCGAGCAGGGTACGTGTATTTCAGGGGTGCGCAGGAAGTTCCACACGTGATAGTCCCAGTGCGAGCAGGGTACGTGTATTTCAGGGGTGCGCGGGAAGTTGCACACGCGATTGTCCCAGTGCGAGCAGGGTACGTGTATTTCAGGGGTGCGCGGGAAGTTCCACACGCGATTGGCCCAGTGCGAGCAGGGTACGTGTATTTCAGGGGTGCGTGGGAAGTTACACACGCGATTGGCCCAGTGCGAGCAGGGTACGTGTATTTCAGTGGTGCGCGGGAAGTTCCACACGCGATAGTCCCAGTGCGAGAAGGGTACGTGTATTTCAGGGGTGCGCGGGAAGTTGCACACGCGATTGTCCCAGTGCGAGCAGGGTACGTGTATTTCAGGGGTGTGCGGGAAGTTGCACACGCGATTGGCCCAGTGCGAGAAGGGTACGTGTATTTCAGGGGTGCGCGGGAAGTTACACACGCGATTGTCCCAGTGCAAGCAGGGTACATGTATTTCAGGGGTGCGCAGGAAGTTGCACACGCGATACCAGCAGGGAATGTGTATTTCAGGGGTTCTGGGGAGTACTACACGTGAATTGGCCGTGTGGGTCCTCCCAGGTGTACGCTCCACAACCTCCACGGCCCCTGCACACCACGGGGGACTACCCTGCACCCCTGCCCATGTCCCACAGGCAGCCCATTCACCATGGGCATGCCCCCCAGCCAACCCACATGTCACCTTGCACTACTGATCAACAATGCATGTCTCCCACCACCCCCACCCCCCAGCAGTGCAGGGGCAGCCTCCACCAGGCCCCCACTCATGTCCCCCTGCACCCCCACCCCCCAGCATCCAGGGTCACCCTACACCAGGCCCCCACTCATGTCTCCCACCACCCCCACCCCCCGGCAGTGCAGGGGCAGCCTCCACCAGGCCCCCACTCATGTCCCCCTGCACCCCCACCCCCCAGCAGTGCAGGGTCACCCTCCACCAGGCCCCCACTCATGTCTCCCACCACCCCCACCCCCCAGCAGTGCAGGGGCAGCCTCCACCAGGCCCCCACTCATGTCTCCCACCACCCCCACCCCCCTGCCACCATGGCCAGCCTCCACCAGGGCCCCACTCATGTCCCCCTGCACCCCCACCCCCCAGCATCCAGGGTCACCCTCCACCAGGCCCCCACTCATGTCTCCCACCACCCCCACCCCCCTGCCACCATGGGCATCCTCCACCAGGCCCCCACTCATGTCTCCCACCACCCCCACCCCCCTGCCACCATGGGCATCCTCCACCAGGCCCCCACTCATGTCTCCCACCACCCCCACCCCCCTGCCATCATGGGCATCCTCCACCAGGCCCCCACTCATGTCTCCCACCACCCCCACCCCCAGCATCCAGGGTGACCCTCCACCAGGCCCCCACTCATGTCTCCCACCACCCCCACCCCCCTGCCACCATGGGCATCCTCCACCAGGCCCCCACTCATGTCTCCCACCACCCCCACCCCCCTGCCACCATGGGCATCCTCCACCAGGCCCCCACTCATGTCTCCCACCACCCCCACCCCCCAGCATCCAGGGTCACCCTCCACCAGGCCCCCACTCATGTCTCCCACCACCCCCACCGCCCGGCAGTGCAGGGTCACCCTCCACCAGGCCCCCACTCATGTCTCCCACCACCCCCACCCCCCGGCAGTGCAGGGTCACCCTCCACCAGGCCCCCACTCATGTCTCCCACCACCCCCACCCCCCTGCCACCATGGGCATCCTCCACCAGGCCCCCACTCATGTCTCCCACCACCCCCACCCCCCAGCATCCAGGGTCACCCTCCACCAGGCCCCCACTCATGTCGCCCACCACCCCACCCCCCGGCAGTGCAGGGTCACCCTCCACCAGGCCCCCACTCATGTCTCCCACCACCCCCACCCCCCAGCATCCAGGGTCACCCTCCACCAGGCCCCCACTCATGTCTCCCACCACCCCCACCCCCCGGCAGTGCAGGGTCACCCTCCACCAGGCCCCCACTCATGTCTCCCACCCCCCCCCAACCCCCGGCAGTGCAGGGTCAGGCCCCCACTCATGTCTCCCACCACCCCCTGCCACCATGGGCATCCTCCACCAGGCCCCCATTCATGTCTCCCACCACCCCCACCCCCCGGCAGTGCAGGGTCACCCTCCACCAGGCCCCCACTCATGTCTCCCACCCCCCCGGCAGTGCAGGGTCACCCTCCACCAGGCCCCCACTCATGTCTCCCACCACCCCCACCCCCCTGCCACCATGGGCATCCTCCACAAGGCCCTCACTCATGTCCCCCTGCACCCCCACCCCCAGCAGTGCAGGGGCATCCTCCACCAGGCCCCCACTCATGTCTCCCACCACCCCCACACCCCTGCCACCATGGGCATCCTCCACCAGCCCCCACTCATGTCTCCCACCACCCCCACCCCCTGCCACCATGGGCATCCTCCACCAGGCCCCCACTCATGTCTCCCACCACCCCCACCCCCCAGCAGTGCAGGGGCAACCTCCACCAGGCCCCCACACATGTCTCCCACCACCCCACCCCCCTGCCACCATGGGCAGCCTCCACCAGGCCCCCACTCATGTCCCCCTGCACCACCACCCCCCAGCATCCAGGGTCACCCTCCACCAGGCCCCCACTCATGTCTCCCACCACCCCCACCCCCCTGCCACCATGGGCATCCTCCACCAGGCCCCCACTCATGTCTCCCACCACCCCCACCCCCCTGCCACCATGGGCATCCCCCACCAGGCCCCCACTCATGTCTCCCACCACCCCCACCACCCTGCCACCATGGGCATCCTCCACCAGGCCCCCACTCATGTCTCCCACCACCCCCACACCCCAGCAGTGCAGGGGCAGCCTCCACCAGGCCCCCACTCATGTCTCCCACCACCCCCACCCCCCTGCCACCATGGGCAGCCTCCACCAGGCCCCCACTCATGTCCCCCTGCACCCCCACCCCCCAGCATCCAGGGTCACCCTCCACCAGGCCCCCACTCATGTCTCCCACCACCCCCACCCCCCTGCCACCATGGGCATCCTCCACCAGGCCCCCACTCATGTCTCCCACGACCCCCACCCCCCTGCCACCGTGGGCATCCTCCATCAGGCCCCCACTCATGTCTCCCACCACCCCCACCCCCCAGCAGTGCAGGGTCACCCTCCACCAGGCCCCCACTCATGTCTCCCACCACCCCCACCCCCCTGCCACCATGGGCATCCTCCACCAGGCCCCCACTCATGTCTCCCACCACCCCCACCCCCCTGCCACCGTGGGCATCCTCCATCAGGCCCCCACTCATGTCTCCCACCACCCCCACCCCCCAGCAGTGCAGGGGCAGCCTCCACCAGGCCCCCACTCATGTCTCCCACCACCCCCACCCCCGTGCCACCATGGGCAGCCTCCACCAGGCCCCCACTCATGTCCCCCTGCACCCCCACCCCCCAGCATCCAGGGTCACCCTCCACCAGGCCCCCACTCATGTCTCCCACCACCCCCACCCCCCTGCCACCATGGGCATCCTCCACCAGGCCCCCACTCATGTCTCCCACCACTCCCACCCCCCTGCCACCATGGGCATCCTCCACCAGGCCCCCACTCATGTCTCCCACCACCCCCACCCCCCTGCCACCATGGGCATCCTCCACCAGGCCCCCACTCATGTCTTCCACCACCCCCACCCCCCAGCATCCAGGGTCACCCTCCACCAGGCCCCCACTCATGTCTCCCACCACCCCCACCCCCCTGCCACCATGGGCATCCTCCACCAGGCCCCCACTCATGTCTCCCACCACCCCCACCCCCCTGCCACCATGGGCATCCTCCACCAGGCCCCCACTCATGTCTCCCACCACCCCCACCCCCCAGCATCCAGGGTCACCCTCCACCAGGCCCCCACTCATGTCTCCCACCACCCCCACCCCCCGGCAGTGCAGGGTCACCCTCCACCAGGCCCCCACTCATGTCTCCCACCACCCCCAACCCCCGGCAGTGCAGGGTCACCCTCCACCAGGCCCCCACTCATGTTTCCCACCACCCCCACCCCCCTGCCACCATGGGCATCCTCCACCAGGCCCCCACTCATGTCTCCCACCACCCCCACCCCCAGCATCCAGGGTCACCCTCCACCAGGCCCCCACTCATGTCTCCCACCACCCCCACCCCCCGGCAGTGCAGGGTCACCCTCCACCAGGCCCCCACTCATGTCTCCCACCACCCCCACCCCCCGGCAGTGTAGGGTCACCCTCCACCAGGCCCCCACTCATGTCTCCCACCACCCCCACCCCCCTGCCACCATCGGCATCCTCCACCAGGCCCCCACTCATGTCTCCCACCACCCCCACCCCCCAGCAGTGCAGGGGCAGCCTCCACCAGGCCCCCACTCATGTCTCCCACCACCCCCACCCCCCTGCCACCATGGGCATCCTCCACCAGGCCCCCACTCATGTCTCCCACCACCCCCACCCCCCAGAGGTGCAGGGGCAGCCTCCACCAGGCCCCCACTCATGTCTCCCACCACCCCCACCCCCCAGCAGTGCAGGGGCAGCCTCCACCAGGCCCCCACTCATGTCCCCCTGCACCCCACCCCCCAGCAGTGCAGGGGCATCCTCCACCAGGCCCCCACTCATGTCTCCCACCACCCCCACCCCCCTGCCACCATGGGCATCCTCCACCAGGCCCCCACTCATGTCTCCCACCACCCCCACCCCCCTGCCACCATGGGCATCCTCCACCAGGCCCCCACTCATGTCTCCCACCACCCCCACCCCCCTGCCACCATGGGCATCCTCCACCAGGCCCCCACTCATGTCTCCCACCACCCCCACCCCCCAGCATCCAGGGTCACCCTCCACCAGGCCCCCACTCATGTCTCCCACCACCCCCACCCCCCGGCAGTGCAGGGTCACCCTCCACCAGGCCCCCACTCATGTCTCCCACCACCCCCACCCCCCAGCAGTGCAGGGACAGCCTCCACCAGGCCCCCACTCATGTCTCCCACCACCCCCACCCCCCGGCAGTGCAGGGTCACCCTCCACCAGGCCCCCACTCATGTCTCCCACCACCCCCAACCCCCGGCAGTGCAGGGTCACCCTCCACCAGGCCCCCACTCATGTTTCCCACCACCCCCACCCCCCTGCCACCATGGGCATCCTCCACCAGGCCCCCACTCATGTCTCCCACCACCCCCACCCCCCTGCATCCAGGGTCACCCTCCACCAGGCCCCCACTCATGTCTCCCACCACCCCCACCCCCCGGCAGTGCAGGGTCACCCTCCACCAGGCCCCCACTCATGTCTCCCACCACCCCCACCCCCCGGCAGTGCAGGGTCACCCTCCACCAGGCCCCCACTCATGTCTCCCACCACCCCCACCCCCCTGCCACCATGGGCATCCTCCACCAGGCCCCCACTCATGTCTCCCACCACCCCCACCCCCCAGCAGTGCAGGGGCAGCTTCCACCAGGCCCCCACTCATGTCTCCCACCACCCCCACCCCCCAGCAGTGCAGGGGCAGCCTCCACCAGGCCCCCACTCATGTCTCCCACCACCCCCACCCCCCTGCCACCATGGGCATCCTCCACCAGGCCCCCACTCATGTCTCCCACCACCCCCACCCCCCAGCAGTGCAGGGGCAGCCTCCACCAGGCCCCCACTCATGTCTCCCACCACCCCCACCCCCCAGCAGTGCAGGGGCAGCCTCCACCAGGCCCCCACTCATGTCCCCCTGCACCCCACCCCCCAGCAGTGCAGGGGCATCCTCCACCAGGCCCCCACTCATGTCTCCCACCACCCCCACCCCCCTGCCACCATGGGCATCCTCCACCAGGCCCCCACTCATGTCTCCCACCACCCCCACCCCCCTGCCACCATGGGCATCCTCCACCAGGCCCCCACTCATGTCTCCCACCACCCCCACCCCCCTGCCACCATGGGCATCCTCCACCAGGCCCCCACTCATGTCTCCCACCACCCCCACCCCCCAGCATCCAGGGTCACCCTCCACCAGGCCCCCACTCATGTCTCCCACCACCCCCACCCCCCGGCAGTGCAGGGTCACCCTCCACCAGGCCCCCACTCATGTTTCCCACCACCCCCAGCCCCCAGCAGTGCAGGGGCAGCCTCCACCAGGCCCCCACTCATGTCTCCCACCACCCCCACCCCCCTGCCACCATGGGCAGCCTCCACCAGGCCCCCACTCATGTCCCCCTGCACCCCCACCCCCCAGCAGTGCAGGGGCATCCTCCACCAGGCCCCCACTCATGTCTCCCACCACCCCCACCCCCCTGCCACCATGGGCAGCCCCCACCAGGTCCTCACAATCCCCAATCATGTGCGTAATGGTCAGCCTCCACAGCCAAAAAGCCCTACCAAGTAACCCATTCACCCACATGGAAATGGAAATCACATGTTACACCCCCAATGTTCATGAAGCTAATGAACCCATGTCCGTCACACACAATTGTTGCAATTGAATGGGAAAACACACAACATGACATGCATGAAACCAATGAGATGATACCACACAGTGAAGTATGCAAACAAAATTGTATTGAAAAAAATAAAGAATGCTAAAGAAAGAAAACAAACTACAATGTGAATGAGAAAAAATAAGCTGCGTGTCCGTATAAAAACACAAAACTGGAAATCCAAATCGAAAAAAATTTTGTCCAAAGTCAAATGTAAAAAAATCTCCATGCAATAAAGAACTATGTACAAAAATAACAAGGGTCCATGAGCCCAAATGAACAAAGGAAACCTACTAAAAAACCTACCTAAAAATCAACTATATACAAAAAGTGGAGCAGTGTCCGTCGACTCCAAATCATAATACGAAAGAAAGGAAACCTAAAACTAAAGAACTATATACAAAGGCGGCGGGCAAGTCCAGCGGCTCATTCCGTGGTGTCCCGGGCCAGGGCATCATCGAACTCCTGTTCGATGTCCCGGAGGCGGTCCAGCTCCATGGCCCCGAGGGTCCGCAGGGACGACGCTGTGTCCTCCTCAAACCCCCTGCGGATTGCCTCGAGGCACTCGGCCCGCCTCAGGGCCCTCCGCATGGAGTTCTCCGCCCTGACCATTGTGAGCCGCGCCTCTTCCGCCCGCCGCCGCTCCGCACCTATGGCGTGGCCCAACCGCTGCCACACGGAAGACACTCTCTGTCCTGGGTCCCCCTGCCCTCCGGCCGATGCCTGCCCCTCCGATGTCGAAAGCCCCGAGCCTTCATGTCTCCCACCATGTTGCTGCTGCTGCTGCTCTGCCTCTGCCCGTGCACTGCCTCCTGCTGCCTGCACATCCTCCGCCGGCTGGGGTGCACTTGTTGATGTGGCCACCCCTGCTGGACCTCCGACTCCCGACTGTGGCAGGGATGCCTCCTCCACCAGCCTGGCCGCACCATCAGAGGCAGCTCCACAGGGCACCCAGGTGACTGATGGGTGGGAAGATGGCACAGAGGACGACTGGCGCGTAGGGGGTCCAGTTGAGGAGGGGGTCGGAGCAAGCCCCATCAGACAGCGGAATCCGGGCTGGGTGACCTGTCCCAGCAGGCTGACGTGGTCAACGAGCCATTCGAGATGACGTGCAGTCTCTCCATGAAAAGACTGCAGGTCACCTCGCATGGCCCGTTGACGCAACGCCACACCAGCCAGGACAGGCTCAACCCGGACCTGGATGGCCACGTCCGCAGGCAGAGGAAGGCCAGTTGACGTCAGCTCATCCCCTGCCTGAAAACGGGTCTGGACGTAGGCATCCCTGCTGGTGCAAGATGATGCAGGGACAGGATCGGGGACAGGATTGCACACAGGCACCTCCGCGACCGCCTGTGCTGCCTCCTGTCCCTGGTCCTGCACTGCACCACTAGCACGAGTGGGATCCCCACCTCCAGACCCCGTCTCTGGTGCTTGCGCGGCCCCCTCCTCCACCAAACCCCCCACCAACCTGGATGACTCCGTGCCATCTTCCCCTGTTGGGCCCTGTGGGGTCCCAGCTGCCCCTTCTGCTGCCGAGGAGTCCAACTGCAACCTCCACCTCTTGGACCTCCCCCGGCAGCTGCGGCCTGGGACGCGGCACCGGACTCCTCACTCCCCGACGAGATGACAACACGGGAGGGGAGCCGGGCCTTGCGTCTCCGGCTGGCGGTCAGATCCCCGCCGCTGTGCTCCACAGCACCTTCTCCGCCCTCTTCATCAGTTGACGCTGCAGACAGGGAGAAACAAAACACAGGCATCAGGGCACTGTACAATGGACACATACACGCATGACAGTTGCACATGAGTGGCATTGGCAAACCTCAGACATGTCATCACAATCCCCAACACACATGTCATTGCAACTGGCACACATGAGCCATACCACAGCCATATTGCAACTGCCACTACCATCCCTACACATACAACAGCATCAGCAGCCAAAGGGGAGCCAGACATCACATGCAACACAGGAAGTGCACCACACATGTACACACACCACCACACTTGCATGCATGTCTACACCTCTGCCAAGTGTCGCACTGTTCAGACGGGCATCCATGTCACATCTGCCAATCAGGCTTCCACATACCGCTGTCACATGCATCCATGTTGCATCACTGTTGCACCCTTGACAAATACACACACATGCACATGTACACAGTGCTCATACATGCAGGCGAAAACAACATACATGCCTGACATCACGGACATGTCTACTTAAATACACATTCATCCAAACATGTGTGCACGCACAACTGCATTTGCCATGCAAGCCCACACACACAAGCACCATCCATGTCTCACACATTACAGCCCTCGCATGTGTCAGCCCCACGGCCCTGTACACCCCCACCCATACTCGACCCCATACAAACAGATGTGCAACCGGCACAATGGCGAATGATCACCACACGCACTGCTCACAATCAGGATGCATGTACAGTCACCGCTCGACTCCAGACGGGTCTGCTTCTCTAGGACCTGGACGTGGAGCGCTGGGGATATGCGTTCCAGGACCCCATCTGTTCTTCCGACAAGTGGCCCCGGCGCCCCTTGGCATCCGCTGCCTTCAAGAGGCGCCGGGCCTTGTTCAGGGTCCTGGACCTGAAGTCCTCCCAGCGCTTCCTGACATGTTGTAAGTCGCGGACTGCCACCCCCTCCGCGTTGATGGCAGGCACGATGTCAGTCCAGATCCGAGTCCGTCCTTCCTTGTCGGCGCAGGAACTTCCGAAGAGGGCATCATACTGCCCCAGGACTTGCTCCACCAGGACACCAACTTTGGTGGCACTGAAGCTGGTGCCCCTCTGCCTCTCTGGCCGGGGGTTGTCAGTGGTCACAGATGGTGTTTGCCCCGACATGACAACCCCAGAGGCAGGAGTGGGTGGGCAACTGGGTCCTGGGGCTGGGCTGTGGAGCGATGGAATTCCAGTCGGGAGTCTTTGGTTCCAGCAGGGGTGGTCACAGCAACAGCACCCCTGGCTGATGTGCAGGCAGCAAATGGCAGTGCACATGGGCAGCAGGCAGTCAGGCAGCAGCAGATGGCAGGTGGGAGCGTGCTCGAGGCTCTGGGGGGCAGTAGTTCGGCCTTCTGGGCAGGAGCGTGGTCTTCCGTGTGCTTACGAGTGGCCAGCTTGGTACGGAGTGATTTGGCACGTGAAAATCCTGCACGTCAGCGTGAAAACCGAGGAAAGGCCCTTAGCGCGTAAGCGCATCAGCACGCATACGCGATTCTATTGGACCAAAGGCCCTCAGCGCGTAAGCGCGTCTGTGACGTGAGCCGCACAGGTGTTTCCCACACAGCACGTGATGACAGAACACACGTGGAAAGACTGCACGTCAGAGTGTCATCGCGTGTGATTGGTGTAAATGGCCGTAAACGCAGAAGTGACAAAGCGTGTAATTGGTGGAAATGGCCGTACACGCAGAAGTGACAAAGCGTGTAATTGGTGGAAATGGCCGTACACGCATAAGTCACAAAGCGTGTAATTGGTGGAAATGGCCCTAGCGCGTAGACGCCGCGTAAGTGACGCTGGACGTGTGGGCCTGTATAAAAGGTACGCGTAGAACACTATTTCCTTGTACGTGCTTTTCGTGGAGAGCGAGTGGGTGAATTCTGTACTTCTTGTCGGTTCACATGCGATTTACTTCACAGCGTTTCAAGTTCGTATTCCCTGTTACCTCTGACAGATTTTTCTCCTTTTCCTCTTTTACTGGTTTACCTGGGCCTGTTCTCTCAAACAGTGTTCCCTTCTACTGTTGTCCTGTCTCCTCAGACAGCGTACATATCTTCTTTTGGCGGGGGTGTTGCCAACCAAACGCGCTCCTTTTTCACGCTCTTTTACCTGGCAGACGGTGAGTCACGCACGTATCTAACATCTGTGCTTGCCCCGTGTGTAGCCTACCCCTTCAGAGGTCATTCTAGGCTGCGTGTGACACGCATACGTTCATTCTTGTGTTACTGGGTGCCACAGCGTAGTGCAGGTTTTTCTTTCTGCACACGTGTTCTAGGAGGGGTTGCGTGCACGTCATCTCCCTTTTTTGGGGCTCCTGTGCGTAGCGTGACCCGTCATCTTTCCCCAGGGGTTACAATCAGCCTTGCAAGAGCACTAGGGTACAGTTACCATCTGGTACCCAACCCCTTTGACCCCCAATTGCCCAGGGCAATATTTTACTGCCACTCCCATACGCACATTAACATCAGTGCCATGGCTGGGAGGCGAGGATTCCGTAAGGGTGGCAAAGGTGGAAGAGCCACAAGTGGTGGCCGTGGTGGATCCGGTAGGGGACGTGGTCGTTACTTGCAGGGTGAGCCTGTCCCCCCATGTGTGGAGGACCAGTCAAGGGCACCCATAATCCCCCCCCCTCCCGTTGAGGCTGATGTGGCTGACACCATCCATGCTCAGCCCTTGTTGGACCAGCCCATTGTGGCACCAGACCTGGCTGACTCCATGGCTGACTTCCAGGTCAGCAGGCCTATGACACGTGCGCTGGTGCACGTTGATGTCACCATGCCACGTGCATCTGGGGCAGCAAGGTCATCTGCTGCACCAAGTAGGCAGGGCGGAGAGGCTGCAGGGGCAGCTGCGGCTCCATCCACCCCAGCCCTCACACACCCAGCCCGGACAGTGTCGGTCCTAGTCCATGCTGCTGATATACCCCCTGACACCATCACACTAGAGCCAATGCCTGCACCAACTCCCATGCTGAGTGTGCAATCCCACACTCCTGATACAGAGTCCACCAGGGCTCCTGCCCCTAGTGTCCAGAGCGGCGCAGGACACTCATGATCACCACCACCTTCCAAGCGGAAGAGGAAGAGTGCTCGTCCGGCACAGGCTGATGCCCCAGACACGGCTACACAGTCCGGCCCGTCCAGGAAGCCCAGCTTCACGGATGACGAACTGAATGCACTTGTCGAGTATGTGTCCGCACATGACAACGAGATGGTCATTGTTGCAGGATCCAAGACCACACCTGCACAACGCCAGGCACACTGGCAGACCGTTGCGGACATCGTAAGTGCCCTTGGAATCGTGAGGCGCACAGCCAATGATTGCTATAAGCGCTGGAATGACCTAAAGCGCAGGGCAAAGAGTAAGCTGGCCTCAAGTCATGCCGCAACTCTAGTGACTGGAGGTGGGTCTCCAGTAGTAGACATGGAACTCACTCCACATGAGTCAGTCGCTGGGACCTACGTCACGGAGGAACAGATCCAAGGCGTGGGAGATTTGGCTGATTACGAGGCATTGTCCGGTGAGTGCACATGCATGTGTGTGTCATCCATGTGCATGGTGTGTGTGAGGGCTTCTGTTTGTGTGCCAGGTGAGAGTGTGTGCGCCTGAGTCGTATGGGTCAGCCATGTGCTTCATGCAATACATCCTGCGCAGCTGCATTTGGCCATAGCTGTATCCCTTCTGCCAAAAGTAGACATCTAGCCCAACTGCACGCTAGTTGCCCTTGAAGTGTCACCTTGCCACAACATCGTTGCAAAATTTTCCACTGTTCATTTAGTCAGATTTTTTACATTCCACCACTTTTACTAGGCATGTCGCAGTCCTCTAGTCACATGTCTGACATGGCTATGGTAAAGTGGAGTGACTTTGTTACCTGGATATCATTTGTTCAAACATGTCCCTGTGCAATTGCACCATTTCGGACTGGCAGCTCCAGGTGAAGAATCTGACCTGTTTGAATTAGAAAAGCTATTACATGCGGGAACTGGACAGAATGAATAGGTGCTGCCCTCCTCTCCATCTTCACTCAATAGCAATGGTACATGCCATCTGTGTGATGGCATGTGTGTTTCACCTGCCAATCACAGGCCAATGTGTGATGCCACTGCCAGGCAGCATGCAGAAAATGTGTTCATCTTCAATCTAGGTGTCATCAGTGTGTGCCATTTGCCTGCCCTTCATACGCAGTGAGGGTGCATGCATGGGAGGGTTTTAGTCATGTGGGACATGTGTCAAACAAGTACTGGTTCTCTTGCTTCTCAGCCCTCATTGTGTGCCATGGTGCTAATGCCTGTTTCCATTTCTTTGTTTTTATGTCTTTGCAGGGGAAGACGCACCTGATACTGCTGGGGTTGTGGAGATGGTGCAGACCCAGGAGGGGTCCGAGGGCCGACCAACCACCAGTGAGGGATGTGGTGTGGTGGTGAGTGAGAACCCACAAGTGCTGCAGGTCGTGCTCACAAGGGGTGTCTCTGGCTGCACCTCCCCCGAGCTGTACTCAGGTGTTGATTCGGATGAGACCTACGTGCTGTCGCAGGTGAGTGTTCCAGGGAGGGATTCTGTTCTGTCTCACCCACCTGCACCAGGGTCAGAACCCTCAATGGGGATGTCAGTGTTGGCAGCTACGCCTTTGGTGGTTACGGATGCAGGGTCACACTCTGCGACATCTGATCCTGTTCCTGGGCCAGCAGATCAGAGGGGGAATGCAGTCCTGCAGCCTCAGGCAGTGCCGGCACAGCAAGGCGCAGTTCGCCTTGCCCCAGACAGGTGTGGTGCCCGCCGACGTGGTGGCCGTACGCCACCTGGCAATACTGCATGGGAGCAATCCATTTACGGTATGGCAACCCAACAGGCAGCATCATCCGAGATGATGGCTCAGGCCATGGATAGGGTGGCCACTTCCATTGTCCCCCCTGAAAGGCTGATGGAGCGACTAGAGCAGGCAACCGACTCCATCTGCCAGTCACACAGGGAGGACATGTTGGGGTCCAACAGGGACAGGCGGGCGGCACTGGCGACTCTGCAGGAGGCCATCTCCATTGAGTCCCAGGGCCACAGGGAAGCCCTGAGGCAGGAGCTCCTTCACCTCAGGACGACTCTTGTTGAGCTTGAGGCTTCTACACACCAAAGGACAGAACAGCAGCTGGAGCGTCTCACCCGTACGCTCTCAGCTGAGATGCAGGCAACGAGGGCGGAGGTCCGGGCATCCCGTGAGTTGTTGCATGGGGACCTCCGCACACTCATCCTCCAGAACCAGACCTACCACACCCGCATGCTTGCAGCCATGGAGGAGCAGACTAGGGCCTTGCGTGGGCTGCCTCCCATAGTGCAACCACCTCCCGATGCAGCTGCACAGGGTGATAATAGCGACAGCAGTGATACTCCCACAATAGGGTAGCCATGTGGGCCATGAGCCCATGGAGGTGTTTTTGTTTCCCAGGATCCACGCAGGTGGGTTCTGGTGTGCATCCTGTCCTCAGACCTCCTGGGTGGCCTCCCCAACCCCCCCGGGCCCTTCAATGGCCATTTTTTTTTTTTTTTTTTTTTTTTTTTTATTTCTTTTATTCCCAATTTTTTTGGGACGATTTGTTGGCTTCCGTGGTTCCTGTGGGCATACGCTGCATTGTGGCTGGGCACATGCAGGCTTGTAATGTATTTGGTTCAGATGCTTGGGTTTGAGTCACACACACCCCTCCTGCTTCCCGTTTCCATGGGCTTGCAAAGGGTGTGCCCAAGTGACAGTGAATTACACAGTGACGTTGGACTCCGATGAGCTGTGTGGGCAGTCTGTAGTCAATACTGTGTATACATTCCTAGTGCATATTGCTGTTGTGTTGTACACTGCATGTTGCATTGATGTGTAACTCATCTTCTGTGTCTACCTCCCAATTTGCAGGTCCCTTCCTCATGTCTACACAAGGACCTCTAGTCTGGAGATGTGGTCCATGTTGGCAGCAGTGCACCTACAACTCTACAGGCGCCAACACTGCACAGTTGGTAGTGGTGGGAGTGCAGGCATTTCCAGGTGGTGAGACTACTAATATTAAACATTAGTGATGTCAAGTTAATGGTAGTACGTGCTCAAGTTTGTTGTTGGTCCGCCATTACTGTGAGCAATTCAGGTGCTGCAAGTTTCTAATAGGGACACTGTACATTGTGACACTAGTGTCATGTTGTGGGGATTACTTTGTTTACCTGCAAATAGCATAACATGGCACGGTGTGTCGTGTGGCGGTGCTGGGGTTGGGTTGGCTGACATGGCACTGTCCTCTTGTTGCATTTTGCAAGTGGGTATTCATTTTAGCTGCTTGAATGTGTAACTTCAGAAAACTGCATTGGTGGTGTCAGTGTGGGTAGGGATGCACACATTGTGACACTTCCAGGTGAACAATCTCAGGCTGATATGGTTTTCACGGTTCTTTCTCCAGACATTCAGGATCAGTGTCAGGTTGAGTCATCATTGATTGTCAGATGGAATGTGCCAGGGCAGTGTGCACTCCACAGGGGTGTGATTTCTATGTGAAGTTATTAGCCACTAGCTGTGTACGGGCTGCCTCCCCCCGTGCCCTTTCACCCCCCATGCGCAGCGGCTGTGCATGTGGTTGGGGATGGGGGGGCACCACCATGTCCACGGCCAGGCCCCGGCGTGTTGCAACGTTGTGCAGGACACATGCTGCCACTATGATCCTGCACACTACTGGGGGAGCGTACAACAGCTGCCCGCCAGAACGGTCAAGGGAGCGAAAGCGTGACTTCAGCACTCCGAATGTGCGCTCCACTATGCCCTGGGTTGTAGTGTGGGCAGCGTTATATCTTACCTGGGGTGGCGTGGTGGGGTTCCGAATTGGCGTCATCATGTGGGGGCTGAGAGGGTAGGCACTGTCCCCTGTGGAGGTGGTGATTGGTATCATTGGTGGGGTTGTGACCTTGCTCAGTATCTGACATTCATGCATGTGCAGTGGCATTCATACTCACCAAGCAGCCATGTATCGCCATGCCGGCCAGCTTCTAGGTCCCGGCTTAGGGTGGACATTCGGTAAATGAAGCTGTCGTGGGTTGACCCAGGATAGTTGGCATATACTGAGGTGATGATTCCCTTGGCATTACATACTACCTGCACGTTGATGGAATGCCAGTGCTTGCGGTTCCTATAGATGTGCTCAGATGCCCTGGGGGGACGTAGAGCCACATGGGTGCAGTCGATGGCACCTAGCACTTTGGGGAATCGTGCCACAGCGTAAAAATCCAGGGCGGCAGCATGCCTTTCTGCAGGGGTTCTGGGCAGGTATATGTGCCTGCGGACTGATGGGCGTGCAGTGATGATGTTCAAGACCTGGTGTAGGCAGCGTGACTGGGTGGCCTGTGATACACCACCCACAATGGCACTTGTCCGCTGAAATGATCCAGTGGCTAAGAAGTGCAGTACATTGAGGACCTTCTCCAGGGGTCTGAGTGCTTGGGAGCACAGGGTGGGTGATGTGAGGTCGTCCTCCCACTCACTCACCAGGTCCAGTATGATGTGTGGTGGAAACCTGTACCTCCCATGCACCTGGTCATCAGGCATCCCGAAAAGGCTGGTTCTGGGTGTGAATATTCTGGCCCTGACTATCCTCCTCCTCCTTTGGTAGGCCACGGCCACTGCTGCTAGGAACGGTATGTTCATCCAGGGTCTGAGCTAGTAATTTTGTTAGCGCGCAAATTAATGCGTTGCGCGTGTTGTAGGCGAGCGTGTAACCCGCGCACCCCTGAAATCCAGTGCACAGTCCAATAGCGTGTGGAAATTGCCACGCACACCGGGATACAGGTGCGCTGACGTACTTGCGTGTGTAAGTGTCCACGCATACCTGATATACACGTACATAGGCCATTGGCGTGTATGCGCACTTTTGTCCAATTACACGTGATGAGACTCTGACGTGCTTTCCAATTACACGCGATGAGACTCTGACGTGCTGTCCAATTACACGCGATGAGACTCTGACGTGCAGTCTTTCCACGTGTGCTCTGTCATCACGTGCTGTGTGGGAAACACCCGTGCGGGTCACGTCACAGACGCGCTTACGCGCTGAGGTGTCTTTGGTCCAATAGATTCGCGTATGCGTGCTGACGCGCTTACGCGCTAAGGGCCTTTCCTCGGTTTTCACGCTGACGTGCAGGATTTTCACGTGCCAAATCACTCCGTACCAAGCTGGCCACGCGTAAGCACACGGAAGACCACACTCCTGCCCAGAAGGCCGAACTACTGCCCCCCAGAGCCCCGA
Source organism: Ambystoma mexicanum (assembly GCF_040938575.1). Taxonomy (NCBI): domain Eukaryota; kingdom Metazoa; phylum Chordata; class Amphibia; order Caudata; family Ambystomatidae; genus Ambystoma; species Ambystoma mexicanum. The sequence goes on from NC_090922.1 coordinate 1,076,269,139, forward strand.
GCACCCTCCCACCTGCCATCTGCTGCTGCCTGACTGCCTGCTGCCCACGTGCACTACCATTTGCTGCCTGCACATCAGCCAGGGGTGCTGTTGCTGTGACCACCCCTGCTGGAACCGAAGACTCCCGACTGGAATTCCATCGCTCCACAGCCCAGCCCCAGGGCCCAGTTGCCCACCCACTCCTGCCTCTGGGGTTGTCATGTTGGGGCATACACCATCTGTGACCACTGACAACCCCCGGCCAGAGAGGCAGAGGGGCACCAGCTTCAGTGCCACCGAAGTTGGTGTCCTGGTGGAGCAAGTCCTGGGGCAGTATGATGCCCTCTTTGGAAGTTCCCGCGCCGACAAGGAAGGACGGACTCGGATCTGGACTGACATCGTGACTGCCATCAACGCGGAGGGGGTGGCAGTCCGGGACTTACAACATGTCAGGAAGCGCTGGGAGGACTTCAGGTCCAGGACCCTGAACAAGGGCCGGCGCCTCTTGAAGGCAGCGGATGCCAAGGGGCGCCGGGGCCACTTGTCGGAAGAACAGATGGGGGTCCTGGAACGCATATCCCCAGCGCTCCACGTCCAGGTCCTAGAGAAGCAGACCCGTCTGGAGTCGAGCGGTGAGTGTACATGCATCCTGATTGTGAGCAGTGCGTGTGGTGATCATTCGCCATTGTGCGGGTTGCACATCTGTTTGTATGGGGTCGAGTATGGGTGGGGGTGTACAGGGCCATGGGGCTGACACATGCGAGGGCTGTAATGTGTGAGACATGGATGGTGCTTGTGTGTGTGGGCTTGCATGGCAAATGCAGTTGTGCGTGCACACATGTTTGGATGAACGTGTATGTAAGTAGACATGTCCGTGATGTCAGGCATGTATGTTGTTTTCGCCTGCATGTATGAGCACTGTGTACATGTGCATGTGTGTGTATTTGTCAAGGGTGCAACAGTGATGCAACATGGATGCATGTGACAGCGGTATGTGGAAGCCTGATTGGCAGATGTGACATGGATGCCCGTCTGAACAGTGCGACACTTGGCAGAGGTGTAGACATGCATGCAAGTGTGGTGGTGTGTGTACATGTGTGGTGCACTTCCTGTGTTGCATGTGATGTCTGGCTCCCCTTTGGCTGCTGATGCTGTTGTATGTGTAGGGATGGTGGTGGCAGTTGCAATATGGCTGTGGTATGGCTCATGTGTGCCAGTTGCAATGACATGTGTGTTGGGGATTGTGATGACATGTCTGAGGTTTGCCAATGCCACTCATGTGCAACTGTCATGCGTGTATGTGTCCATTGTACAGTGCCCTGATGCCTGTGTTTTGTTTCTCCCTGTCTGCAGCGTCAACTGATGAAGAGGGCAGAGAAGGTGCTGTGGAGCACAGCGGCGGGGATCCGACCGCCAGCCGGAGACGCAAGGCCCGGCTCCCCTCCCGTGTTGTCATCTCGTCGGGGAGTGAGGAGTCCGGCGCCGCGTCCCAGGCCGCAGCTGCCGGGGGGAGGTCCAAGAGGTGGAGGTTGCAGTTGGACTCCTCGGCAGCAGAAGGGGCAGCTGGGACCCCACAGGGCCCAACAGGGGAAGATGGCACGGAGTCAGCCAGGTTGGTGGGGGGTTTGGTGGAGGAGGGGGCCGCGCAAGCACCAGAGACGGGGTCTGGAGGTGGGGATCCCACTGGTGCTAGTGGTGCAGTGCAGGACCAGGGACAGGAGGCAGCACAGGCGGCCGCGGAGGTGCCTGTGTGCAATCCTGTCCCCGATCCTGTCCCTGCATCATCTTGCACCAGCAGGGATGCCTACGTCCAGACCCGTTTTCAGGCAGGGGATGAGCTGACGTCAACTGGCCTTCCTCTGCCTGCGGACGTTGCCATCCAGGTCCGGGTTGAGCCTGTCCTGGCTGGTGTGGCGTTGCGTCAACGGGCCATGCGAGGTGACCTGCAGTCTTTTCATGGAGAGACTGCACGTCATCTCGAATGGCTCGTTGACCACGTCAGCCTGCTGGGACAGGTCACCCAGGCCGGATTCCTCCGTCTGATGGGGCTTGCTCCGACCCCCTCCTCAACTGGACCCCCTACGCGCCAGTCGTCCTCTGTGCCATCTTCCCACACACCAGTCACCTGGGTGCCCTGTGGAGCTGCCTCTGACGGTGCGGCCAGGCTGGTGGAGGAGGCATCCCTGCCACAGTCGGGAGTCGGAGGGCCAGCAGGGGTGGCCACATCAACAAGTGCACCCCAGCCGGCGGAGGATGTGCAGGCAGCAGGAGGCAGTGCACGGGCAGAGGCAGAGCAGCAGCAGCAGCAACATGGTGGGAGACATGCAGGCTAGGGGCTTTCGACATCGGAGGGGCAGGCATCGGCCGGAGGGCAGGGGGACCCAGGACAGAGAGTGTCTTCCGTGTGGCAGCGGTTGGGCCACGCCATAGGTGCGGAGCGGCGGCGGGCGGAAGAGGCGCGGCTCACAATGGTCAGGGCGGAGAACTCCATGCGGAGGGCCCTGAGGCGGGCCGAGTGCTTCGAGGCAATCCGCAGGGGGTTGGAGGAGGACACAGCGTCGTCCCTGCGGACCCTGGGGCCATGGAACTGGACCACCTCCGGGACATCGAACAGGAGTTCGATGATGCCCTGGCCCGGGACACCACGGAGTGAGCCGCTGGACTAGCCCGCCGCCTTTGTATATAGTTCTTTAGTTTTAGGTTTCCTTTCTTTCTTATTATGATTTGGAGTCAACGGACACTGCTCCACTTTTTGTATATAGTTGATTTTTAGGTAGGTTTTTTAGTAGGTTTCCTTTGTTCAGTTGGGCTCATGGACCCTTTGTAGTTTTTTATACGGACATGCATGTTTTTTTTTCTCATTCACATTGTAGTTTGATTTCTTTCTTTAGCATTCTTTATTTTTTTCAATACAATTTTGTTTGCATACTTCACTGTGTGGTATCATCTCATTGGTTTCATGCATGTCATGTTGTGTGTTTTCCCATTCAATTGCAACCATTGTGTAGGACGGACATGGGTTCATTAGCTTCATGAACATTGGGGGTGTAACATGTGATTTCCATTTCCATGTGGGTGAATGGGTTACTAGGTAGGGCTTTTTGGCTGTGGAGGCTGTCCATTACGCACATGATTGGGGATTGTGAGCACCTGGTGGAGGCTGCCCCTGCACTGCTGGGGGGTGGGGGTGCAGGGGGACATGAGTGGGGGCCTGGTGGAGGCTGCCCATGGTGGCAGGGGGGTGGGGGTGGTGGGAGACATGAGTGGGGGCCTGGTGTAGGGTGACCCTGGATGCTGGGGGGTGGGGGTGCAGGGGGACATGAGTGGGGGCCTGGTGGAGGCTGCCCCTGCACTGCTGGGGGGTGGGGGTGCAGGGGGACATGAGTGGGGGCCTGGTGGAGGGTGACCCTGCACTGCCGGGGGGTGGGGGTGGTGGGAGACATGAGTGGGGGCCTGGTGGAGGGTGACCCTGGATGCTGGGGTGTGGGGGTGCAGGGGGACATGAGTGGGGGCCTGGTGGAGGCTGCCCCAGCACTGCTGGGGGGTGGGGGTGCAGGGGGACATGAGTGGGGGCCTGGTGGAGGGTGACCCTGGATGCTGGGGGGTGGGGGTGCAGGGGGACATGAGTGGGGGCCTGGTGGAGGCTGCCCCTGGTGGCTGGGGGGTGTTGGTGCAGGGGGACATGAGTGGGGGCCTGGTGGAGGCTGCCCCTGGTGGCTGGGGGGTGTGGGTGCAGGGGGACATGAGTGGGGGCCTGGTGGAGGCTGCCCCTGCACTGCTGGGGGGTGGGGGTGCAGGGGGACATGAGTGGGGGCCTGGTGGAGGCTGCCCATGGTGGCAGGGGGGTGGGGGTGGTGGGAGACATGAGTGGGGGCCTGGTGTAGGGTGACCCTGGATGCTGGGGGGTGGGGGTGCAGGGGGACATGAGTGGGGGCCTGGTGGAGGCTGCCCCAGCACTGCTGGGGGGTGGGGGTGGTGGTAGACATGAGTGGGGGCCTGGTGGAGGCTGCCCATGGTGGCAGGGGGGTGGGGGTGGTGGGAGACATGAGTGGGGGCCTGGTGGAGGATGCCCCTGAACTGCTAGGGGGTGGGGGTGCAGGGGGACATGAGTGGGGGCCTGGTGGAGGGTACCCTGGAAGCTGGGGGGTGGGGGTGCAGGGGGACATGAGTGGGGGCCTGGTGGAGGCTGCCCCTGGTGGCTGGGGGGTGTGGGTGCAGGGGGAAATGAGTGGGGGCCTGGTGGAGGCTGCCCCTGGTGGCTGGGGGGTGTGGGTGCAGGGGGACATGAGTGGGGGCCTGGTGGAGGCTGCCCCTGCACTGCTGGGGGGTGTGGGTGCAAGGGGACATGAGTGGGGGCCTGGTGGAGGCTGCCCCTGCACTGCTGGGGGGTGGGGGTGCAGGGGGACATGAGTGGGGGCCTGGTGGAGGCTGCCCCTGCACTGCCGGGGGGTGGGGGTGGTTGGAGACATGAGTGGGGGCCTGGTGGAGGGTGATCCTGGATGCTGGGGGTGGGGGTGCAGGGGAACATGAGTGGGGGCCTGGTGGAGGCTGCCCCTGCACTGCTAGGGGGTGGGGGTGCAGGGGGACATGAGTGGGGGCCTGGTGGAGGCTGCCCATGGTGGCAGGCGGGTGGGGGTGGTGGGAGACATGAGTGGGGGCCTGGTGTAGGGTGACCCTGGATGCTGGGGGGTGGGGGTTCAGGGGGACATGAGTGGGGGCCTGGTGGAGGCTGCCCCTGCACTGCTGGGGGGTGGGGGTGGTGGTAGACATGCATTGTTGATCAGTAGTGCAAGGTGACATGTGGGTTGGCTGGGGGGCATGCCCATGGTGAACGGGCTGCCTTCGGGACATGGGCAGGGGTGCAGGGTAGTCCCCCGTGGTGTAGGCTGGCTGCAGGGTCCATGGAGGTTGTGGAGCGTACACCTGGGAGGGCCCACATGGCCAATTCACGTGCGGTACTCCCCAGAACCCCTGAAATACACATACCCTGCTGAAATCGCGTGTGGAACTTCCTGCGCACCCCTGAAATACACATACCCTGCTGAAATCGCGTGTGGAACTTCCCGCGCACCCCTGAAAAACACATACCTTGCTGAAATCGCGTGTGTAACTTCATGCGCACCCCTGAAATACACGTACCCTGCTCGCACTGGGCCATTCGTGTGTGGAACTTCCCGCGCACCCCTGAAATACACGTACCCTGCTGAAATCGCTTGTGGAACTTCCCGCGCACCCCTGAAATACACATACCTTGCTGAAATCGCGTGTGGAACTTCCCGCGCACCCCTGAAATACACGTACCCTGCTGAAATCGCGTGTGGAACTTCCCGCGCACCCATGAAATACACCTACCCTGCTCGCACTGGGCCAATCGTGTGTGGAACTTCCCGCGCACCCCTGAAATACACGTACCCTGCTCGCACTGGGCCAATCGTGTGTGGAACTTCCCGCGCACCCCTGAAATACACCTACCCTGCTGAAATCGCGTGTGGAACTTCCCGCGCACCCCTGAAATACACATACCTTGCTGAAATCGCGTGTGTAACTTCCCGCGCACCCCTGAAATACACGTACCCTGCTCGCACTGGGCCAATCGTGTGTGGAACTTCCCGCGCACCCCTGAAATACACGTACCCTGCTGAAATCGCGTGTGGAACTTCCCGCGCACCCCTGAAATACACGTACCCTGCTCGCACTGGGCCAATCGTGTGTGGAACTTCCCGCGCACCCCTGAAATACACGTACCCTGCTGAAATCGCGTGTGGGACTTCCCGCGCACCCCTGAAATACACATACCTTGCTGAAATCGCGTGTGTAACTTCCCGCGCACCCCTGAAATACACGTACCCTGCTCGCACTGGGCCAATCGTGTGTGGAACTTCCCGCGCACCCCTGAAATACACGTACCCTGCTGAAATCGCGTGTGGAACTTCCCGCACACCCCTGAAATACACATACCCTGCTCGCACTGGGCCAATCGTGTGTGGAACTTCCTGCGCACCCCTGAAATACACGTACCCTGCTGAAATCGCGTGTGGAACTTCCTGCGCACCCCTGAAATACACATACCTTGCTGTAATCGCGTGTGGAACTTCCCGCGCACCCCTGAAATACACGTACCCTGCTGAAATCGCGTGTGGAACTTCCCGCGCACTCCTGAAATACACATACCTTGCTGAAATCGCGTGTGGAACTTCCCGCGCACCCCTGAAATACACTTACCCTGCTCGCACTGGGCCAATCGTGTGTGTAACTTCCCGCGCACCCCTGAAATACACGTACCCTGCTCGCACTGGGCCAATCGTGTGTGGAACTTCCCGCGCACCCCTGAAATTCACGTACCCTGCTCGCACTGGGCCAATCGTGTGTGGAACTTCCCACGCACCCCTGAAATACACGTACCCTGCTCGCACTGGGCCAATCGTGTGTGGAACTTCCCGCGCACCCCTGAAATACACGTACCCTGCTGAAATCGCGTGTGGGACTTCCCGTGCACCCCTGAAATACACATACCTTGCTGAAATCGCGTGTGGAACTTCCCGCGCACCCCTGAAATCCACATACCCGGCCAAATCGTGTGTGAGACTTCCCGCGCACCCCGGTATACACGCACACATATTTTTTGTCAGCAGGTGTCCGTGTTTGTGGGTACCCCTTTGCACGTCATTTGTCCTGGAGGGCCACAGTATAGGACATTCATCATGGCAGTATATAGGTGCTATTTGTTGGCGCACCTTTTGGCGCACATTTCTTTCAGCCGCAGAGTCGCTACCGCCTGCTTTCTTGTGGCGGTCGTGTTTGTGCCTGTGCGCTGGTTTGAGCGTGCGCTTTTTTGCCCTATTCTATTCCATGAATACGTGTTGTAGGCGAGCGTGTGGGCGTTCCGCGCACTTGTGCCCTGTACTTCCCCCGTGACGCCCACGTTTTGGCAAGTTGTTCCCCATTCCGAGTGTTACGCCCGTGTTCCGCCTACTTTTGTTGCGTGCTTCGCGCTATGTGCGAATTTCGCTGTGGCCTGTGCGATTTTCGCTGTGACCTGGCGCACGCTGTTAGATGGCCAGTGCGCCAACGTGCGCCGCGCACCTTTTTATCGCACATCCGCTGGTTTTCTCGCGCACGGCCTTCCATGAATCGATGTGCGCTGCTTTTGGTGCGATTTTCGCACTTGCACTGCGATTTTCGCTATTCCACTGCGATTCGCACGTTTTTGCCCACTTGCGCCGCGCTAATTATTCCATGAATCGGCCTGCTAGTATTATGATCCATTTCAATTAGGATCTGCTCTTTATTTTAAACTAGCTGTTACGTAGATTCATACAGACTACCCTGGCTTGTGTCAAATGAACTAGATTCGGAAGCAGATCAAATTTTGTCTGTGCGTTAGTGTCCTTCATTACAACTTTTGAATTTGTATCTTGACACACTTTCAGTCATTTTTTTAATATGCATCTTGTTATCTAATAATGCCTCTGTATAAGTGGTTTGTTTTGTTATTTTGATCTTTCAACCCATTATGGGTCTGTAGACAGTGACTACGAATGTTGTTAAGATCTGAGAGTTCAGTCTACAGGCACTGTTTGACTTCTTTTATATGTACTTATTCTGCAGATGCCTCTTGAATATGTTTTGTAAAGTGGTGCAAATCATGTGCGCTTTTAGCAAATGTCTTCTCCACCATTTGAAGGTGAAAGAAGAAATGTGCTTAACGATTCACTAGTGTCAGCTTTGTGGACGTCAAATTTAAGTTTTCAAGCGCTTCATCCAGCCGGCCTTGTATGGTGCAAATATCCGGTCTCACGGTTTGCTCATATATTTCATTTTACACTTCCATGTTTTCAGATCTCAAGTCTGCCATTGATTGTGCAACACGTTTCTAGTTGGTGCATGGTCAAGAGAGAGGTCAAAATCTGCCACAACATCCAGTGAATTCATAGCTGTATTGTAACTGGCTAATAAATCTGGTAACTTAATATATAAAGCTTCCCAACCTTCAATCGCCGTAAGCATCCACTTGGAATTATTTGTCGTAAAAAAAATTACATTTTGAATTCCATTTCTAAAGACACCATTTACAAACACTCTGCATGTATACACTAAGGGACCATACAAAAAGTAGCCTCTAATTCCATGCCCTACTGCAACTTCATTCACATGTGTTCTTTCATGCATTTTGTGCTACTGCATCAATGCATGGGCACCAGTTATGTAATCTGCCTAACATCTCGACATGAACCATGTTTAAAGTAGAAATATATGTTTATTGATTCTGCTAGGTTGGCACAACAAATCTCATATTAATGCTGTACAATCCCACCCCACAATTCTGGGCAAGAAAAACATGCAGCTTATTCAAAATGTTTTGAAATAATTAAGTCCACTTAAAAAAACGGTGGTCTCCAGTTTTATACCAAGGAAATCACTACAATGTGATTGACTCATAAATTAAAAGACTTGTTTTCTTTGGTAATTGACAAGTGAGTAACATGACTTCCTAGATTTCTTTTTATGAGATGAATTCTATGACGGAAAGGTTTCTCTAAAATGTATTTTTTAAAATTCTTTATTGGGACTACATTGACATTGGAAGATAGCGTTGCCATGTCTGTTGTGTTTGTTGGGAGGCTGATAATCTGTTGAAATTGTTTTGGAAGATCATTCTTTGTATTTCTACGATGGAGATGATGGAATGACACTTTATTTGATAGTTGGTGTGCTTGTATTTTGAACGATGAGAGTTATCTCTTTTTTTGCTTTGAGATTTTCTATGCATTGTTTTAGTGGAGACTCAGTGTATGACTCTCTCTTGTAAAGTAAGTGTGTTGTAATGCTGGTACTGTTATCAACATCTGGGAAGAGACGGTACGGTAACTGGTGTTTAATCAGGGAATTTGGAAGGAGACCTGTCGTTTTTGGAATTGGCTGCTTTTTTAGCACCTAAAACATTGACAAACAGTGGGGTGTTAGCTCCCTAACAGTGATGGCCTGAGGACTCATCAGAACTCATGGAAACATTCACAATTTACCTTGGAAATCCAAGACAAGTAGGCGATGGGAAGGGTCCTAATTTCGTGACAGGATGCCATGATACAGCTCGACAAGTAGGTATCCAACTCTCGTGCTAGTAGTACTCACTCATCACTAAACTAATATAAGGGACGTCTGCTATAGTGTAGTGTATTGGTCTATTGGTTAGTGACACATTGTTTTGTGCTTGAATGTGGTTGTTTGTTTGTAATCATTTTAATTAGTCTCTCTTTCTTTAGTCTTTCTTTCTGACATGAATACATGGCTTAAAATACCCCTTACCATATGTTATAAGGATATTGCAATTCACTTAGGAGTTCTGTGATGAAATAGAGGAGTGAGGCCAAAGTGTGAGTTTCTTTATAAGGCCATGAATCTCTCAGGTGACTTGCAATACCCTAATAAATTATGGTGTGGGTAATGTATTCCTTATAGTACATGGTCACACACTATCCGCCTCTTTAATGCCTGTCCCGTTGCTTAATCAAATGTAAGAGATCTTCCCTTTGTTGATCCATGTAATCAATGTGGAGTGTCTTTGGATATAAACATGCTAATAGGCAGCGTCTCAAGTGTCACAGGAAAATAGTTTAAGTAGTTCAATAGAATGCATTGAAAACATGATTTACTTTTGTGGTTGAAAATAAAAAATAACATGCTGTTGTTGCTCACGTGTGCTAAACTCCAGCAGTGCACAATTTAAACATTGTACTATAAACAGTTATTTGTTAATTAATGGATGTAAAGTATGACAGAAAACTATTTTACACTCAAGGAATTTGAAAAGTTGTCATTTATTTAACTAAGTGCTGTAGTGACAGGTGGGCTTGTGCTCTGTGCTGGCTGAAAGAGCATGCATAGTAACATCACAACTGAAATACATGATTATGGGTCATTTGTGATGTGAAAACTACCCTGTAAAAAGACAATTATTTGCAGGCTTTTATATTGATATTGCAGGTTGCCATGTATTATAAGTGATTAATAGTACATGACATGTTCATGCTTTATGTTTGGTGAGTTATTATATCTGTTTTACGTAAGGTAGGGATATTCAAATTTGTACACAATGTGGTTGCAAACGGTTATAATCTTTAATACGTGATTTTCTACAGAGTGAAATGTACTGCTAATATAGTTACTGGTAGGTGTAGTCTGCGTCAAATGGTATTTGTATTTTGTATTTGTTTATTTATAACGCGCAAGCCATCAGGCCCGGAGGCATCAGGACACAATTTGTACAAAGTTACAACAGTGCATATACACAGACATAAAAATGACATTAAGAGAATACTAACAGTGTTTCTATATACATACATTACAGAGGTTACAGTGCCGCTAAGGCTTAACAGTGGATATAACCATAGGGTGTACAGAAAGTAGTAACGGAGGTCAGCAGGCCAGAGTATGTAAGACAAGGGCGCAGAGCAAGTCATAATGCTGGTCAAAAAGCCAAGATTTGGTTTTGGCCTTGAAAGTGTTGAATGAGTCGTCAGCTCTGATTGTAGCTGGGAGGGAGTTCCATAGCTTAGAGGCAAGGACAGGGAAGCTGGTGCCCCCCGCTTTTTGAAGTTTAAACCTAGAAATGGATAGACAGTGGGTCTGGGCAGTTCTTAGAGGTCAGGAGGTCGAGTGGCGAGACAGCCGACTGCATAGGTAGATAGGGGCCTTATTAGCCAAGCATTTGTGCGTGAGGGCAAGTGTTTTTAGTGAGATTCTCTGCTTGACAGGTAGTCACTTTAGGTTGGTTCTGGATTCTGAAATGTGGTGGTTGCGGGGGATGTTTAGGGCAGCTCGGATGGCATTGTTCTGGGTTGTTTGGAGTTTATTCAGGTTCTCTTGGCTGGTCCCTAAGTAAAGAGCACTACAATAATCAATTTTGGCCATAATGAGAGCTAGTGTGACACTGTTAGGGGTGGCAAGAAACGGTCTGCAAGCTGCAATAAGTTTGCACGTGTATGCAGAGGCAGATCTGACTGCATTTATTTGTCGAGATAAGGAAAGGATAGGGTGGCGTCAAGGTAAAAACCTAACATTTTGGTATCTTTCGAGACTCGTATGGTATTACCGTCTATGGTGAATGACTGATAGGACGGCTCTAGTTTGCTCAGGCGTTGTGAGGTGCCCAAGGAGCTCCGCCTTGTCATCATTTAGGCATAACTGATGTTGTGCCATCCAGGCTTGGATGACCAGGTAGACGTTGTTAAGAGCCTTGGTATCAGCTAGATAATCACCTGTGATGGGAATGAGTATCTGGGTGTCATCCGCATAGTTAATGTAGGAGACACCCAGATAGTCAAGCACATCAAAGAGTGGTTTCGTGAAAATGTTATAAAGTGTAGGTGACACGCATGATCCCTGAGGTACGCCACAGTGAATTGTATATAACTTGATAGATTGCAGTTAGAAGAACATTTTGTGCCGATAGTTTGCCTTTTCTGCTACATTTACTCCCAATTCACCTACTCACCTGTCTCTATTTTCTGTTGATTTGACAGTGTCATGCTAAATCACTTGTTAAATTATCCCAGGGCCGCCATGTAAGTGGAAGACAGGCTTTGCATGGTGCCTTGTATTCCATTTCCCTGGTGTTGATGTTTGGTGAGTATTTGTTGTTATGTAAAATAGTTTGAGGAAAACACATATTTTGCTATCAGCACCCTACATCTTTAACTTGGATCCTGGCATTAATTAAAACCTGCCTGCCCTTCCCAATGGCTTCCTGTGCTAATAATGATGCTGGTTTACAGTATTAAGGCCATTGGTTTGCTTGGGGCTGCAAGTTGGTTTGTAGACTGTTGCTGACTTGTGAAAAACACAGTGCAGGTTATTATTGCTACAGTACAAATTAGAAATATGTTAGGGTGATTGTATTATTATTATATTGAATACCTGTTTTGAAATGGACGAAGCAGCCTTTCTTCAGATAGATTATTCTGTAATTTTTGCCCTTATGTTGTTACGTTTGCAGAAATGGAACTCATACATAATGGATGCATGATTTTTTATAGCTGGGGTGGGTGTGGAGTCAATGACTTTTTTTTAGATTGTAGTATAGTTTGAGGGTCTTTTGTAGTTTTCTGACAGCGCCGTCTATATGTGAAAAGTAAGGTTTATGCTCTGTGTATTGTTAATTGAGATATTTGGAAAATGAGGGCATATCTCACTGCAATATGTGGTAGCACATTTCAGCACACAGAACTGTGGTCTACTAGTGCAAGTATTTGTAAATAATGGTAGAAGTAATTTTTACTAATTTCCCAATTGTCTTTATTTGTAATTTGAAGAGGGTTTTGTATTGGAATCACATTCTATCATTTGGAAGAGTTGTATTTTGCAAACAGCAGAAATGCTCATTGGTCATTGTATATGTATCTACTATATTGTTTTACCATAATTGATCACTTTCGAAAATAGTTAATTTTTTTATTGTTTATTAATTCAACAAAAAGCTCAACCTTAACAATAGATCATATTACCATTCAAGAAAACACATATTACAATTTTAAATATTCACATAGCATCACAAATATGAAGTTAAATGGAGAAGGAAGATGCCAATTCTCAAACCCCACATTCAAGTATACTATACAAAATTGATCTCTAATTTCAAGTTGTAAAAAAACCTAAATACTGCCAATGGAAGAGAGGGTGAACACCATGACAAACAAAAATTCCCCCAAAAAATCACATTTCTGTTTAATCGTTACCACCATAAATCTTTTAAAATAGACAATCCAGAATGGAATAAGTGTTCTGCAGATCATTATAATGTGTTTGTGAGTTTCCACCTCACCATCAAGACCACAGAATCGACTCATTATATTATTGTTAGATATTTCTTCTTGTCTTAATAAAACCTCTTTCGTAGGATATAAATTCCATCCAAACCTGATAAAATCTTGCTGAGCACTCTCACCCGGAAATAAAATGAGATGGTGACCAATGAACCTAAATGCTTGTGTACATGTCCCATGTATTTCAAACTAGTTAAAGCATGGAATGTATCTATAATTTCACTCCAATCCCACAACTATAAAGCTTTCTTTACTTTTCTTGGTTCATTAATAAGGTTGAATTTGGTCATGTTCACAAGCTCTAAAGTATTTCACAATACTCCATAAATACATTTAAAATATTTCAGTGTATACTTCCGTTAATTTTTGTAAATCTGCATGTAGGGTGAGTCTATTCACTGTTGAAATTATATAATAAAAATCAAAAATGTTCCAAAACCCCTGAACCCTCAAAAAATGTAAACCCAAATCAGATGTTATCATCAATGAAGTGACAGCATTTGGAATACACATTACTTTTCTCCATATCAAAACTCTCCAGGGAATCAAACAAACATAACAGTTTTTCCTGCAAAATCTCTAGCCCATAAAGACGTTTTGGATCACTTATCCTACATAATCATTAATCAAAGGTGTAATAGATTATTTACAATGAGCATTTTTAAGATACCTCATTTGCAAGATGAAGTTATCTACCAGCTGCCTACAATGAGCCTTGATATAACCTTTGCCAGAGGAGCTTGTAAGAGGAAACCCCAAATATATAAGATATTCAACCGAATCCAGACTTGTTCCATTAATGAACCATTTGTTTGAAATGCATCTGTCCTTTGATTTAAAATTCATGATTTATGATATTTAGATGCGTTAATTTCTAAAGAATTAGCCTTTGCATGACTTGAAAAAGCAGACACGTTTCTCTGGAGGCCCAATGCAGTTCAATCCACAAACATAAAATCATCTGCATAAGTCAACCTGGTCAGTCTAATGTTTTCAATTTTTGGAGAAACAAAGGCTGCATCCTCATCATTTCACTAACATCTGAAATAAACAAATTGAAGAGGTAGGGAACCAAAATGCAAGCCTGCCTCAAACCATTTCTTGTTAGTATTTTCTGAAATAAGATCCTTCCAGATTTAAACAAACCTGCACATTTGAATTTTCATGCAGATTCATTATTAATTTCAACAATCTTTGTAGGATTCCTCACTTAAATAGTTTCCACCATAAACACTTTCAACTAATTAAGTCGAAAGTGAAATGTTTTATTAAAACATACCTGTAGGCTGTTTTCTTAGATGTTGATGGCTGTAGATCCTGGAAGATGAAATGTGTACATCTTTGGAAAGGAAGCATGTGATAGAACAGGCTCTGATTCACAGCATAAATGCACCCTCAAAGTTCAAAGTTACATCTGAACTATTGGGCTGAGATGGATGGTCTGTGGATGTGATTGGTGGATCTCTCTCTGGCCTCCTGGATGCAGCCATATCAGAATGTGTTGCAGATATATGGGTAAAAAGAGAATATCAAATGTTGTGTGCCACTAACCCAATATCCATGGACACATTTGATTGTTTGCAGATGTATTGGAACATGCCATCCAGACACACTGGCATGCTTTTATAACATCCTGCAGCAATAGGTTTGCCACACTCACAGACACTTGTCGATCCACAGATATTAGGAGACTCTGCCATTCAGCGTTTTTTTTGTGGCAAAGGAGATGAACTAGCGAGGAACAGACAGAAAGTGCTTCATTTTTGTATCTGCATTGCTGAAAGAATGGTGGTGAATAAAATAACTACTGTGATCATTGTATTTTCATGGGTTTATGGTTGGAGATGTATGTAAATCAGCTTGATATTTCACATGACAACATTTCTTTCAGAATTTAGGGGAGCTGTAGTATAGAGTTTGTAGTATGAAGTGGAATCAAGTATTACCAATGTCCGAGTCTATGATGAATTGCAAACACCCACAGATGATTATTGGCCATTGCAGAGTTAATTGTTTAGGGTATGTAACAGGAGTACCTTTGCAGTTTGCCATGAAAGATACATGTGGAGCACTGTTGCCTCTTTTTCCAAAAACTACATTTACCTTTTTCCAGATTATGCAAAGAAAAGTGTGGAAAAGATCTGAACAATTTTGTGACCAAATTGAAAAAGCCAGGTGCATTGTGGATTTTTCAGAGATTTTGATATGGCATCTTTTGAAAATGCCACCATTCAACATGATGCAGTGAATATTTCTCATAAAACTGGAGTACATCTTACAAATCATGGACATTAGCAGTTTTTGTGTAATATTCAGAATGCAGTGAATGTTTATGCAAGAAGAAATAGTAACACTATCGAAAAGGCTCTTTTAAGAGCTACCATTAATGCATGGAAAAAAGAAATTGGGCTTGTATTTGCAGTACTTCCAATCTCTGTTTTTAATAATCTGGTCAGTGTACATCTCTGCATGTCCGTGGATAACACTGAGAGGGCGATACAGAGGGGTGCATTGATTGGACTATTCTACTTTTTTACCGCAAATGGTGGTTCTTACAACAACCTTTTTTGGGGTGGAGAACACACCAATCTCTAGAAATGAAAGATAATGATAGAAGAAGGGGGAGAGAACGGGGTGACTTCAGATTGTACATTTATGGCAAGGGGCAATTCTTCCCATGTAACTTTTCTGCAGCCTCAAAAGTACTATGGAATGTCATTCCCCAGCCCTGTGGCAAATTAGTGTATCCCAGTATACACAGGGAGTATTTATCCATTGAACATAAGGATCAACTGCCTCCTGTATATTCTATGATGTGGCAGGAGGAATCCTCTGTTCAACTGAGGTGGTTTGACTGTGGGAAAGATGGCAGATGATGATGTGGTTAAAGAAGTTTGAAGACGTCTCATGAAAGGAATAGCCTTTTGTAAGGCAGCCGCATGGAACTTTCAGTTGTGGCAGCACATGGATATTGTTGTGCCAAAAGAGAACTACCCTCTATGGCGTAACTGAGTGTAGCCTCACACTCAGTGGTGCTCACTCGTGCAGCCTCCACTTTTGTCACACCTACAACTGTAGTGAAGTACCCACAAGCCCAAGAAAGCAAGTGGTTATGTTTATCAAAATTGTATATAAGTTTGTAAAATGTACTTACTTTGCATCCACACTGGTCACTGTCTTCACTTGAAGTGTATAATATTGTTAATAGGCATGTTTGGAAATGTTCTGTGTGGTGTGTGAAGCACAAACAGCATGTGCGTGTGTTGTGAAAACAAGTTTTGCTGAATGCTTCTGTATGGAGATTGGTTAGTGTACATTAAGCATTCACTGTTGGTAATTAATTGCATGTGCATTTGTGAATGAAAATGTTTTTGGGAGAATAGTTTGACGTTGCAGTTTAAAAAAATGAAAAAACACCTAATTAAAAAAGCAAAAGTGGTATTCATGTATTGTGTGTACTTCCTAATATTGTAATGTATATTAAGTTTTGAATTTTTTGTCAGCATGAGTAAACATGATACTTCCACATGTTGCAGGTAGCAATAAATGTAGTGGTGGAGAGGCTCAGCAGTTTAGCAAGGATCTCCAGCCATCGACTATTAGATCTTCAACTCTCATACATGTGTTTGCATGCATGGCTACCTAATTCTCCAATCCAAGGCTTGATGCAGGTCCTAATGTGGACTGACATGGTTGCAAAGAGCATTGCATGTTAATCACCCGTGTCTTGCACATTTCTGAATGCCCAGTTTCAATATCTGCTGTATTTGTAGCGGGCCTGATTGCATCTGTATGCAATTAACTTCACATATTCATGTTTAGCTGGGTAGGTAGGCCTATGAATATTGCTGTTTGAATTTCTGCAGGTGAGGACGCAGCGAATGAGGAGGAGGCAGTGTCAGATGAGGCACAACCATCCACCAGTGTAGCCTGGGGTGCTGTGCCTGGTGAGAATCCCCTCGTGTTACAGGACATCATCAGCAGGACTGCTGACTTGTCTTCCAATGATGCTGCTGAATTGGATGTGAAATGCATACTGAGGAACACAATGGAGGGTTCACCACTGAGTAGTATGAATGCCATGGTGCTCTTTGAGTTTCTTTGAGGCTGCTTAGTTTGAGTAGGAGAGCCAGGAGACCCTGGGCCTACCAGTGGAAAGGCCTGCTTCAATGGTGGATTCTGTGTCTGCAAGTTTGCCCCCTACCACCGTAGAGTCAGCAGCAGAGGCTGATGGCCATGGGAGGGTTGTAGACTGCCAGGCTATGACTGTGCACTCACTGGGACTTGCCCAGGCTCTGGTATCCAAGTTTGGTGGGCCACAAACACGTGGTGGAAGTGCACCTGCCTGACACTTGAAGTGGGAGGAAGAGTTGCTGCTTGCAAGTGCCCAATGGGGTAAAATCCTACTAGAGATTGCCTGGGCCATCCATTGCCTGGTGAAAAAGGTCATTGCATCCAATACTCTGGAAACCATATTGCAGTCCAATAATCCACACTTAGGAGGAAGGTAACAGGGTCTTTATTAAGAGCTCAGTACAGGCTGCAGTTCCCTTCTCTGATGAGGCTGACAACTGATTCTAACATAAACATTATTGAGCCTCCAAGTTCCTATCACTTAAAATTACAGTGTTCCATTTGGAATGGTGTTACATCACTGTCATTTTAGTCAAGAATGAACTACACATAAAAGATTAACTATTTAAAATATAACACAATCATTGATGAACAACGCCTATTGAGGCAGGAGAGGAGAGAGGACACACAGAACCAGAGCCAGGCAACTCACAAGGAGGGTTCTACCTATAAGCAATTCCTGCGTGATGGGTTTTTTGACTCAAGGGACGTCCTGTGGCAAGAAATGGCCACCTCGAGGCAAACCCTGTGTACAGAGCTGTTGGCCTCAAGGGCAGCTACTGTTAAGACGCAGATTCCTTGAGACAAACTCTGCATGAGGAGATGTTGGCCTCAACGGAATCTCGTCGTGCAGATATGGATTCCTTGAGGCAATGTCTGCATGTGGAGATGTTTACTTAAAGATACTTGCGAAGCACCGCAAAGGACTGTTGGCTGTCCTGGACTAAGTTGCTAGCTGTTTATGTGCCGCCTGGAAAATCTATTCTGTGAACTTGTCACAGTAACCACACTCGCTCTGCCGTTTTGCAAGGAGGAAGTCTTTCTGTGTAACCCCTTGCAGTGCCTGACTTTCGTCAGTTCCAGGTGATTGAGCTTTTTTTTTTTTCTTCTCATTGCACTTCCTCACGGCTTTGGAGAAAGGACTGTGTGCTCTTGGACTGTGGGAGGTGCTAACTTAAAAATTACATGTTTAGCATCCCACTAATTTTGTTTTTTTTTTATTTTACTTTAAAGGTACTTTGTGATTGGCCCGCGCCTGGCAACGCCCTTTACGCCTCCCCTTATCCTCGGCTCTCCGGCGCACCCGCGCCGCGCACCGCGAAGCACCGCAAAGGACTGTTGGCTGTTCGCGGTGCGCGGCGCGTGGCGTGGGATTGCCCTGGTTTTTCGGCAGGCATTGCGTGTCAGTTGGGATTTACATCTACTCTGCCTTTCGTTATCAGACGTACTTGTTTTACATTTTACATGGTTTAGTCTGTGTAATTTACAGTTCGGTGTGCACTGTGTTCTCTCCCTTCGATCAGGTGCAGATAGCTATTCCCATGGATTCCACACTCGCGACACTTAGGAATGGCAAATGCCTAAAAGAAGTGGCAAAAATCCTGCAGTCATCCAAGCCCCGTAAATCAAATACGGAGGCTGATCAATTGAGGGAAGTCTCGAAACAATCGCCTTCTTTTAGTGCCTTTCATACTGCCATTTCACATACCATAGAAGCGATGTCTCCCCCTCGCCTTCCTTTGTCTTTGCAAGACTCTTCAGTTGCCTGATACTTTGTTTGTTGACAAACTAAATACTCCCTTTTCATTAAAAACAGCAAACGATGTGGACACCATGTCCGATGTTTTTTCGGGGGAACTTGGTAAATCGCCCCTTGCCATCTCTGACACCTCGATGCTGGCGCCTGGTGTGATATCTGCCTTAGAGCGCCGTATTAGCCTCTCTTTGGGACCCTCTACACCAGCAGCAGCCTCTTGTGGCTTACGTGAGCAAGTACACTTCCATCCTATCATACTCCCAGACTCATTTCGATCCAACAAAATTGCGCAAGAGTGCCTTGCCCCTAAAACATTGGGAAGTTCGCCTCGAAGTACTTTTTCTTCAAATAGAAATCTGCATTTTGAAGTTCCTCTCAGCCACGATTCTACTCTTAAACGCTTACCTCAAGACTTCACCACTGCTCAGGTATACTCCCAACCCTTAATCTCTCCCATACCGACTGATGTGAACTCTTCCCATCTGATTGAACAAGAGTTACACTCTTTCCCAGTCCTGTCTCGTATTCTCAATTTACTTGACAAAGGACATGAATTCACTCATGAAATCCTAAAGGACTTAAGAAATTCTATTTCATCTAACTCGCTGCAACTTGCTAAACTTGAGGGCTTCATTTTGAACCAAGAAGCTCGTTATAACTTTCATGCAGCTTGCCCTCAACGTCTGGCTGAGTCAGTAGGAAAGAGTCTGTCTGTTATCCCTGATATGCAAGTCTGCACCTCGCAAAGCACTCAAACAGTAGATGCTCCCCTTCTGCTTAATGGTATGCCTACTTCTTTTGCGAATGCAGTAGCACAATCGGCATCAGTGGATTGTACAAATTCCATCTTTTCTTCCACTGAGTTAGCCGAAATAGCTAAACTCCAACACGATAGAATTTTCCAAATAGAACAAATTATGATCAACTCAAAATTATTTGATTTGGAAGCTATTGGAACGGCGTTACCACCCCCTCTGACTGCTCCTCATGTCAATAATCTTCCTTCTCCAGATAGTCCATCTGCTCTTACAAACCTTTTAGATGGTGATGACTCCGTTGAGTCATTGTACGCCTCCGATAGACCAGCAAATTTATACCATCCTTCACGCAGAATGAAAAAGGCATACCAGAGAGCGTTGAAACGCAGAAATAAATCAAAAGCAAATAAAAACTCGTAATCTTCTACTGATTATGTAGCCCCCTTCCGGCAAGGCTCTGCTGCTACTTGCGAAACACTTGATGCTTCAATGAACATCTCGCAGTCGGAATCTGAAGATTTACAACTAAATTCGAGTCAATTAAATGAAGAAAGCCAAATTGCCCTGCAACTGAAATCCGTTAAAAAAACACAAAAAGAGAAAAAGAAACTTTTACGGTCTACATATCTCAAACCTATTGCAGAAAATTCCGTAGAAGATCAAAAGGCCGTAGTAGGTGCTGTATGTGGTGGAGGCAATATGCCGCCTGTCGCCTCCTGTCAAGCTAATTTGTGCATGTTTTTTCCTGCTATGGAGAATAAAAAAACCTCATGCTCAATTAGTGTGGCTAACTCTAAGTCAGATGTTGTGGATTATTACACTTCTAATCTGGCCTCTGCTCAAGCGCTGAACCTTCTTCCCTCTATCAGAGTTTCGCAGATAGAACCCACAACTTCTTCCCTACAGATTAGTACTCTTCAGCCTTTATCTTCTGATGTGTCTGTACAAAGTTCTACTCTGTTGTCAGCCGAGTCAAAATCCACCATTACACAGTCTGTGCCTACTGCAACTTCTACATGTTCTGGTTCTACGCTGCCTGCACCCATTTGCGTTGAGAGACACGAGGTGTCGGCTTTATCCATGCCAGTCGGTCCCTCTACTCCAACACTCACAATACTCAATATAAGTCTAGCTGCCTTCAATGATATTCCTGAGGAAACTCAAACACTGATTGGCTGGTCTAGCAATCCCCTAATTAATGGCATGGCACCTATTAACTGTTCCTTCTTGATGAACACGTTGCACAAAATTCCCTCATTACGCAACCTTATTTCACAAGATGTTGATTGGATAAAGCTGCCTTCGATTAACAACAATCGGATGCTTTGCAAAGTCTTTTCTCCGATTGTTGCAAAACTTATTTGGGAACACAAAAACAACTTGATATTTTTGGGATTGGGATTGCAGGCTTTCTCAGCTCTCGAAAAGGCGATGCAATTTCTAGAATTCACTCCTCCCCGGCTGGCAAAAAATTCTAATATTTCGAAAGATTCTTTGTCTGACACATCAGAAAATGCTAAAATCTCAACACAACTGGCTTCCTTGACCTCTGCTTTAAATGGTTTTTTGGGGACCTTACCTACTTTACTCCCTCTTAATATACCAGCAGTATCTACCTCTTCTTCAGCTATAAACTCATAATATAAAAACTTCATCCTTCAGTCTTGGAATTGTTGTGGCTTTAAGAACCTTTTCAATTGGTTTCAAAATAAGGCTGCAAACTCACTCCCTACTATTATGTTTCTACAGGAAACTATGTGTTCCAACAATTTTTCCCTGGATGGCTTTACAGCATTCCACCATGTAGCGATTCAACCATTAATAGGGCGCCCAGTGGGAGGCATTTCCATACTACTCAACAATGAGTTACGATTCACAATTAATAACCAAGTTGCTACTCAATTATTTTTGATGGTTGATGTTAATATCAATATTTATGGGATAAAGAGAATGGTGCTTATATCACTTTATTGGAATCCCTCCTCTCTCCCCATTGTTGATGCGCTTGCCTTGCTTAATGATGCGCTCATGGATATCCATTATTATCATCCTCCTGCAGAGATTTTAATTGGTGGTGATTTCAATGCACACTTATATGCAGCCTCCCCTGGTATTCCTTTACATGCTGTTTCACAACATTTCAAAAACTCCTATGAAAATGGTGTTAAATGGACTAACTTTCTTGCGGGCTGGGACCTCTGTGTAATTAAAACACATTCTTCAAGCTCCCCATGTACTTGGCATAGGGGGAATGCTAATTCTATTATTGACTATATAATCACTTCGAAGTTCTTGTCAGGCCTACTTTCGCCAATCATTCCCTTTTTTCCACAGTATGGTGATCATGCTATCTTAGTGAGCACTTTTTCGGCCCAAACTGACTTATTTATTAAGTTACCTGTTTTGGCTTTAGTCCAAAATGATAGGCCCTTTCTTTCAATACGCTGGAATCATTCCACATGTCGACGACTGACCTTTTTAGTCAATCGTGATTGGTGGCCGGATCCGCATATTGATGACAGTTCCTCACAAGCGTTATTATCATGGAATACTCAGATGATACAGAATCACCTTGGAGACATAGCAGAATCTTCTCCTAAGCAATCTTATACTCCTAACCTAGCGCCAAGTTTAGCTTCTAGCCTTGCTAATATAAAAAAGGAAAAAAACTCTGCCCTCCGCCTTCTTAGGAAAAATCTATTGAACATGAGCTCTTCTTGCTATATAAAAGCTAAAAATACTCTTCAAACAAATTTTAAAATGCAAATTAAATCTGCTCGTGCCAATTTTCATCTAATTGGCAATCAAAACATGATTCGCCTAATTTGCAAAAAAAACATCAGGGATATTTGGAAAATTCTTAGAGCCTCGTCCAATTTGGACCATCCTCATATGGAATCAGCAATCGACGGCGTCTCTTGGTTTAATTTCTTCGAGCACAAATATTCATTGCCTATGCGCTTTCATAAAGTAAATTTACCAGACCTAACTAAATATATACCAGAGACTTGTCCTTGGGATATATATGATATTCTTCTAGCAATTGCAAAGCTAAAATCCTCAAGGTGTGCAGGCCCTGATGGTCTGCCGCCTCGTGTGATAAAAGATGATCCTTTATTCTGGCCCAATGTACTTTTGAAGGTATTTCAATCAATATTTAAAACAAAAAGCATTCCTCTGTCCTGGACCTGCTCTATTATTATTCCTTTGCACAAATCAGGCCCTTTAAATAATCCACTTAATTTTAGGCCAATTGCGCTTATTGATGTGGCCGCAAAGATCTTCGCCTTATTGCTTCTAAAAGATATTGAAAAATATATCTTAGAAAGGAAGATACTTAATAATGTACAGACCGGCTTCAGAAAACATATGGGGACCCAATTAAATGCCACTATTCTTGCACATCTGATTGCTAAATCCCATGAACCTGCAAACGGACCAATTTTCATTGCTTCCCTGGACTTATCATCTGCTTTTGACTCTGTAATTCGCAGCAGACTGTGGGCTAAAATGTTGCTTCTCGACTTCCCCCCTGATTTAGTAGCACTTATTGCTCTTTTACATCATAATACCTCATTCCGGGTACGGATTGCAAACAATGGCCGGTTGACTCATTCTATCCCCACAGCTACTGGTGTCAAGCAGGGCTGCAATCTTGCAGCAGTCTTATTCAACTTATACCTGATGGACATTGAGGGTATCTGGGATTTCTCTAAATCTAATTCGGTCCGTCTTGGCAAGCTTCAATTATCTTGGCTTGCCTATGCTGATGATGTACTTCTATTCAATAGCACACATTCTGGGCTTCAGAGCAAACTAGATACCTTTTCCTCCTTTTGTAGAGAAAATAATCTCTCCATTAATGCTGCTAAATCAAACATTCTCATATTATGCTCTAAAAAAGAAATTCGTAAATTTAAGTGGCAAATCGATTCCAGATACCTTCAAATTGTTAATCAAGTGACTTATCTTGGTTACAACCTAGCAAATAATGCTTCCGCCAGTTTTTGGAAAAGAGCAATTGTTGAAAAAATCTTACCGTTGCAAAATCAAATGCGCATAATTTATCGTAAATACTGTAAGTTTACTTTAGCGCCCTTGTTTGAGTTCTATTCCAAAAAGGTAGAGGCCATTATATTATATGGTCTGGATATATGCTTGGTAGATTTGTCGGTCTTCTTAAACAAAATACAAGCAAAACTGTGGAAAGTGACTCTTCGCCTCCCTACCTTTCTGCCAAATGCACTTGTACGCCATGAACTAGGCCTAAACTCTTTGGCATCTCGACATCAGTGGCGGCTCTTGAAACTTTACCTCAAAATGAACTTCCCTCTGGAAAACTCGCTTTATGAAGATTTCCACATCATGTTGAGAGAATCGCACCTAGATCGATTACACACTTTCGACAGCGAATACTTAACATTCTAGCTGGGATCAATCTTCCTGCGGAAGATTTAGAGATCAAATTAAATATTGCCTACAAACGGCTTTTTAACAATGATTGGGGGCAACTTGCCTACAGATATCTCAATATGTATCATTTGCGGAATATGCATCTTATAGACACGCACAGGTTCCACGTCTATCCTATCTTATGCTGTGTCCTAGTGCTGAGACCCGGGAAATCTATATGCGATTTCGATTTGACCTTATTCACACTAAATCAAGAACTCAATTTTGGTCCTACAACGAACATATCTCTGCTGATACTACTTGCAGATTTTGTAAACTTGCAGAATATAGCGAAACTTTAAAACATCTCTTTATGATTTGTCCAGTCTTTGAAGCAGATAGACAAAAAAACATTTCTGCTTTTAGCCCCAGTAATACCCAACTTGGAAGAGATTTAATTTGGTCGCGCTGTATGTGGGGCGCTTCAAAGGCAATAATTTTGGCAACGGTACCCTTGATAAAAATCATTGATGCAGCAATTTCTCTACAGCTAGAGACTTCAAACTCATAAAAATTGATGTATTGCATTGAATTCGTGTTTTGCTAATGTATATATCCTTTAGACTGTGGAAAGGCTTGTTCATGAATAACTGCTCGCCTAATTGAATGATCTTGCTTGCTCTTTGTCATGAACTATGTAGTCTGCCCAATTGTGAAAACTCCGGTCGGAGAAGTCGTTTGTGTATTGTGAATATTCGATAAAAAGTGAACGTGCATATATTCGTTACGTCTCTAACGTTTTGCTGTCTAGTAACTATGTTTTATTTATTTTAAAATTGAAGTGAATTCGCTGTAAAAATTTTACTGTATTTTTAAATGTGATCTAAATTTGTAACGATGCGTAAGCATCAAAAAAAAAAAAAAAAAAAAAATTCTGCTGCCAAGACCCGGATTCCCTGAGTCAAACTCTACATGAGGATGAGGAATTATTGACCTCAATGGCCCTCCACCTCCAAGAGATGTCTGCCTTGTGGGAAACTCTCACCATGCATTTGGAGATGTCAAGCATCACCATGCATGCTGACTCTTTGGCCACTCGCGATAGCCGTCATCAGAGACTTGTTGCAATTGGGACCCTCATGCATGCATCCCTCTCATGAGTGACTGTAGCCAATGAGTACCAGGATTTGGCATTGCATGGACGGATTGCACCATCCCGGGATCCACCACAGGATTGGGAATCCAAGTGAACCACGCAGGTGATGCCCTTGGCCATGTCCCCACACACCCCTATCCTCTTGCCACCAGCAGTCCTTATTCATGCCCCCTTATGTCCATGAGCCGGTGGATTTAGCATGGATTATTTTCCACATCCAAGGTGAACTGTATTTTCTTTTCGTCATTTCAGGGCCATTGTTCTCTAGAGGGTAGTGACTCAACAGCTCATGCTACTGGGCACATTTTCAAGCTGGGGGACTGGACCTGTGGCCATGCTCAGTGGAGTCAACTGACGTGGTGTTGTGGACTTCTACAGACTTCCACATACTGGTGAACATTACATTCAAAATTGACATGTATTATTGCAGTCTGTCCTATAGACTACCTTAGCTGGTCCAAACAAAGGTCCAATGTAATTTCAGGTATCTTGTCTCATCCAGTGCCCACACCCTCATACCTCTATTTCCACCCAAGTCCCCATTCCCTCTGCTGGACACTGACCCTCCTAGCAACAATACAGAGGCACAATATTAGGTGGAAGTGGTGAGAACACCAGTACCACCATGTAAGGTTGTGCACTGTCATGCATTCTCATTACTGGTGACATATGCATCACAATAGTGGAATGATGTGGCACACACAGGTTTGAGCATAATTATATGTGGTGATGATCAGGTGATGGTCACTGTCACTGAAGATGTGAGATGTGCTATATAATTGTGTGTGTGCATGTCTCCTTGATCAGCTATGAACATGCTTTGTGTTACTGGTTACATCTCCACAACATGCTGCTTGGATTCAGTCTCCTCGGAATGATCATGTGCACATGTTTTTGCTGATCCACTAACTTATTTTTAGTGTTGGATTACATTTACACCTCTGTCATGTCAGCCTTGCATGCCATCTCCTGACATTTGTCATGTCAAGTGGTCACTCCATGATCAGGAGTGGACTGGCCTATAGGGTATTCTGGTAGGCCCATTCCCCCTGGGCCTCTTTTGTGTGGTATTTCCACATTTTATCATTAGGAAAGGTTGTCCTTGTTGAAAAAGTGTGCTATGGGTCTACTTTGAGTATTATTTCCAGGGCCTCTTTTGGTTACCTAGCCAACCGTGATCCATGATGCTTGGGCATGCAACACATCTGACTGTCACAATCCACATAAGAACATGATCCAGATGACAGGTATGCATGTGGATGATGTGTGAAGTATGCAGTGCATTGCTGATGAGTTGCGGGTGTGAGTGGCCTAAATGTCTTTCTCATATGTCATGTGAATGTTCCTGTTGTTTTTCCATTGATTTGATCAAGAAATGTTGATGGTGAAGGGTGTGTAGCCTTACACAATTTTGTTGTTTGTGTATTCTGTGAGTGGTTACATTGCTTTTTTGAAGATTTGGAACGCATTGTTAGGACTACTGCCAGTTCATGGTCAGTTTGGCAGAGGTGGAGGAAAAGACATCTGTATGGTCTTGGTGCTCCCTCAAGATGGTGCGCCGTTTTTAACATCAGGAGAACTCGCTGCAGTGCTGCTGTTTTATTCAAGATAGCCGCTGGAAACTGCCCTGCCGCACAGAACGGACTCCTTCGGATAGCATACGGTATCCCTTCTCGTCGCTACTCATCTCTGGGTTGGTGCTGTATTACCTTTCTTGGATTTGTTCAAGCCTTTTGCATGCCCTACTGAGCACCGCTGTGCTGGCCTTGTAGCTCTCTGCCTTAGGTGCTCTACTTCTTGGCTCTCGCTTCTATGTTCTCTCTGGTTCCCTATTCTCAGACATTCCTTTTTGCTTCATATTGCGCTCGGTTTCTCTGCCCTTGTGCGGTTCTGCCTGACCGCTTTCTCACCTATGCTCATGTCCTACGGATTCTTCTGTGGGGCTCTCCGTGTCGGACTACTGCTGTCTGGTGCCAGGCTCATCTGGATTAGAAGCATTCCTCTGAATCTGTCTTCAGTGTTCCACATGTCAAGATCTTCCAGAATTCCAACATACTCATCTGCTACGTATTAAGGTTTTTCCCTCACAGGTTTTCCCCATTGGGCTTTGTCCTTTAGGCACCCTCTTTCCTGTGAATACCTATGGGAAATTGGGGGCTTATAGTGGCTTCTTCCACTTTCTGCATAATGCTGCGTCCACAAGACTTCCAGACCACCTGTTGAATACCAGGTTAGTCTTGGGCACTGCATGCATTATAACAGTATCTGACACTACTGACAGTTAGCGAAGCCCATAAAACAAGAATAAAAATGGATCAGATGCAGCAGGTATTAGCTGGCCTTCAAGATCTCACCCAAGAGGTCCAACACTTGAAGAGTGAGAATGCCACGTTACATCAGATCATTGCTGCAGGTCCAGCCCGTTCTGAACTACCACCGGCTTCTTTGCACATTGCTAAATTTGATGGGAATCCCAAGAAGCTGAAAAAGTTCCAGGAATAATGTGTGGTACTGTTTACAATAAATCCCTAATTTTTCCCTACTGACTGGTCAAAGGTTAGATTGTTGGTGTCAAACCTGGCAGGGGGGCACTGCCTTGGACTACTCCCCTAGTTGTCTCCAATAACTAAGTACTGGATTCATACCCGGCTTTCGCAAACTGCCTTCAGGCTATGTTCAGTCACCAGGAGCTCACCTTTACCTCCCAGGAGAATCTTTTGGACCTGAGATAAGGGTTTTGGATGTCCTTTCTTATATGACATCCTCCAGACGAATGGCCCCCAAAACAACCTGGCCAGAGGAAGCCCTGGTGACTTGATTATGCTGCGACCGTCCAAAGAATTGAAGGATGAAGAGTCCCGGGTGCCCAGACCACCAAATTTGAAGAAGAGGATTACTCTAGTCCTGCAGTTAGACATTCGCATGCAAGAGAGACATTCGGAGAAACAAAAGGGATGCCTATCTAGGACCTCGGAAACTCCTTGTTCTAGCCCACAGAACCTTCCAATGGACAAACGCATGCAAATTGGCATTGACAGAGGTCCTTTAATTCCTGAAGAACGGAATCACAAAGGACACAGGGCCTCTTCATGTATTGTGCTTCAAACAAACACTTGGTGAAGGAGTGTCCTATAGCTCCGCATATACAGGCGGGAAATGCAAGATCCCGTGCCTAGAGGGAACTACAGTGTGGGGTGAAGCTTTCGATTCCCAGGCACTCAACTGTCAGGATACCATCATGATGATCCTCAAGGTGAATCTATGTATTCAAGTGAAACTGATCTCAGATGTCCCTGTCCTCATAGACTGCAGGGCAGCAGAAAACCTTTTGGACGATCAGTGGGCAATAGAGCATCAAGTTACATGCAAACCCACTCCAGTACTAATTCCTGTAGAAGGTTCTGATGGCTCTCCATTGTCTCCCGTGCCTATTAAGGAACACACCTCCGAAGTATTTAAGCGTTTTTCCTCCCACACTGAGGCTATACGTTTTGACTTGAACAAAGCAGCTCATTACCCCATTATATCGGGGTTACCTTCACACAGACACCACAATCCATTCGTTAACTGGACAGCAGGCACCTTGTTTTCAGGTTTAGAATACTGCCTCTCTCATTGTTTGGGACAGGGGCTATTGATTTTCATACCCATATCGACTCAAGATATAAAAAGACCACTTCATTCCTGCAGACTTTGCTGGAGGAATATCAGACCTTTAATTAGGTGTTCACTGGGGAAGAAATTAAGGAGCTTCCTCCACATCGACTGGAGCACTGTTTTATGGTCATTATACCCAATACATACGTACCGTTTGGGAGAATGTATACCCTTTTGGAACCTGATAAGGGGGCCCTAAGGACATACCTTCAAACCAATCTCAAGAATTCGTTAATATCTGAATCTAGGTCTCCTACTTGGGCTTCAATGTTTTTCATACATAAAAAGGACACCTCAGAGCTCCATCCATGTATTGTCTATCGGGGACTGAACAAGATTGCTATCAAGGATAAATATCCCATCCCTTTGATTCCTGATATCCTGAAAGCTGTTTCGGGGGCTTGGTCTTCACCAAGCTTAACCTTAGGTGTGCATACCATATCCTCTGGATTCTCAGTGGCGACAAGTGGAAAACTGTATTCTGTACCCCTTTTGGTCACTACGAGTACCGTGTTATGCCCTTTGGTCTGGCTAATGCCCCAGCGGTTTTCCATAGATGTATGGACCATCTATTTTCTGATATCATGCTGCATTTGGTTGTCATGTATTTAGACTGAAGAGATTGTCCCTGGAATGACCTACATGACTACTATACGCATGACAGCCTGAAGACTAAGAAACAATGGATGCCAGTCACTGTTTGGCCAGCCCCAAGGAGGGTCAGTAAATTCTACATATGTGAGCATATATTTCCTTAGAAAACCATTCAAACTCTATTCAGCTGACATCGTTGCAGATACAGGTGGCTCAACACTGGACCAGGTTGATTAATGATAAATATCCAACTGCACTGACGTCTTTATAGACACTACGACATAGTAACGTTAGCCATGAAGCAAACCAAACTGGCATTCCTGCATGAAGTTACACAGACACACACGAAGAACATGCACACACAGATCTATAGATAGAGGACAGATACATGCACATAGTATCAAAAGTCTTTCTTATTTTCTTTCATTAGAGAAACACAGAAACGCAGAAACGCAAGAGGTCGAGCGTCACACAAAATAAGCTTGCAGCTGCTTATTGCAAATAGCCGTATGGAACTTAAGGGACATATAAGGAACCTGGAAGAACCAAATACTACTAACCTAAAGAGAAAGCAATACAATAACATATATAGACATAGAGAAACCATAGAACAACTGTAGTGAAAGTGCACAAAGCCACAGGCCTCAGAACAAGGAATGAAGACATGCAGATTCTACAGCACGAAGCAAGGGACCAGTGCTCACAACCAAGCACAAAGGCAGGTGGCACATTCCAGACTCCAGGGGCAGGGAGCCACCTTCCAAATAGAATAAATCCTCACTAATTACAGACCAAAAGGCTCAGTTGTGCAGTCCTCACCCACATCATGCGCCCGAGCCGAACATTAGCCATTTACCTGTGATGGGAAGAGAAGCTGTCCCAGTGAAGCAGACAAGAACTGATACATGTGTTGCTCAACAAACATTGCCCGAGTCAGGCACTCCCTCAGGCTAGGTGGATATACCAATTGCAACAATTGGGACACACAGGGTCTCATTACAATGTTGTAGGTCCGGAAACAAGGGAGCCAGTAAGCTCACCGGCCCCCTTCATTCATTCCAGACCGGCAAACTACAAGTCTGCCTGCCGGAACCGCTGTGTCCAACAGTTCTGACCCAGCCGGGCACAGCGGTTATGGTAGGCAGACTTGTCACAGGAGTACCGACACTGTTGCTAATGGGGCTGGTGCTCCCGTGTCCCCACTCCCATAGAGTCCCTTAGGACTTTATGGGAATGGGGAATAACAAATGTACCGGCACCTAACTTCCCAGCTACCGGACTTGTAATAGCCCAGTGACACTGGGAAGTCAGGCACCGGTAAATTATTATGGGTCCGGCAGCAACAGATATGTTGTCTGTATTTGTGAAAATACGGTTTAACTGGTAAATGGTTTTATGAGCTATGTCAGTGGTCTGTTTCCTTCCCTTATGCATCTTAGAGGTTAGGTCACCATCAAGGTTTCTGTGTAGTAGTTGAAAAGCATGAGGGGGAGCGACTGAGTTGTGGTTTTTTCAGGCGGTGTGACGAAGACGCGTGCACAAGCTTATCGGATGTGATCAAGGAGACAGAAGATTGTAAGGAGGAGGTGTGCCGAGCACTGCCAAGGTGTTGATTGAGAGCCGGAGAGGCTCACCAATGTATGAATAGCACTGTCAATTGAACATTTGAAGAAAGTATATCTATTAAGTGACTGTGGGAGTATCGAAAGCCCTGATTTGGGGTCAAGTAAGTATAAAGAATAATGTATTGTGGAATTATTGTGGGGGAAACACCCCTCCAGCACATGTTCTGGTCCCTTCCGTGATATGAGGACAACATTTGTAAATATAGCACTGAATGCACACAGAGCACAGAGGGTAAACTGCCTAAGCCATGGCCAAAAGGCAGAAGCTTCTCCAAATATGTGCAGCAACCATTACATACACACATACAAGAGGTTTATAAGGGTAAAATATGAGTATCCGTGTGGCAATTATTGATCTCTGGAAAATGTTCCAGGATGATGGAGGGGATGTGGCACGCATCAATGAGTGCTGAGCCAACACGAGACCCCAGGGTGAAAAGCCCCCGGCCCCCTCTTCTCCGTCTCCCACTGAACATGGGAACCAAGGGTCAGAAGCAGGTTTACATGGTGTATACCCATTACAGGAATTGAGAGCAGTGGCAGCATACACAAACCCAACATTTGCACCTCCACCATACAGGAGGAGGGGCAGAAAGGGGTTGCACAAGCAGGAGGGGTAACAACAGGTGCCAAAGATGGACAAGAGGGACGCAGCGAGACACAGATAAGAGTAAAAGACAGTGACCCAGAAGCAGAGGAGGAGAGGCTGAAGAATATGGTATCGAATGAGTGGTTACAAGGACAAATATTACTGAAACTAGACGGGAAGAAAGCGGGAGAAACGCGAGGGGCGAGTAACAAAGTAACGGGGTGTAAGGAGAATAGTGAGACATGAGAATGGGTAGATATAATGGAAGAAGTGGAGAGACAAAAAAACAGGAAAGGGAGGAACATGAGAGAGTGTGAAGAGAAAATCAAAAGTAAGAAGAACTAGAGCGAGAGATGAGGAAAAAGAATAGATCGAGGAGATAGCAAGGAAAAGGGAAGACGGAGAAAGGGAAAGGCAAGTACAGATAAAAAGGGAGAAGAGAAAGTTAGAAATAGAGCAGCTCATAAGAGAGCGACGGCGCAAGGAGGAGGAAGAGCACGCAGTGAGAGAAGTAAGGATTAAGTTGGGTTTAGCACATTTTGGCTAAGCTTCCAAAACGATATTGACAGTGACAGCAGAGATGCTAAGTCGGACGACGACTTCAGAGTAAGTGAGAATGAGGGACTAGGATGGCCTGCCCGAGGAAGCTTAGGGAAAGGCCTGGACCGAGATATGATAGGGGGATCAGGCAAGGATGGGAGTGTATTGCGTGTGACAAAGATGAAAGGGTACATCTTTCTAGGTCTATATGATGCAGCATCAACAGTGCTACCCTGTACACACAGAGGCTAAGGCACCTTCCAGCGCACAGGAGGGGAGAATTAGCAAGGGCGTTCACTGCCACCAAAGACGTGGGGAGACTGGAGAGGGTTATCAGGCTGCCACAGTTCCCCTTACTAGAGAACCTCAATATATACCATGGCAACAGATCGACAAGGAAAACTTAAAGTGTAATCTACACTTGTTGACCATGGGTGCCGGGAATGGATATACAAAATAGAAAGAATAACAGCAGGACAGACACTAGCGGTAGGGGACATTAAGGGTTTATTAGCGGCGATCCTCGGAGAGGCTGCCAATGACGACTGGAAATGGGCCGAATACCCAGGAGTAACCACCCAGAACATGGCACACAATGGCTCACTGTTCAACAACTGCCGAGCAGCTGTATGCCAAGCTCTACGGGGGCAGTACCCAGACAAATCAGATTTTAGTGTCAACATGGTACGCAAAATGGGGGAAGATGAAGATGCCCTACAATATATTCAGGCTATTCAAGAGTTATGGAGACTTGAAATGCGAGAACCATGGTATAGAACAGTGGCATTATTTTATCATATACTGTATATGTCAAGGGTTACCAGAGCAGGTGCAGAGGCAACTAAAGAAGTTGGTGGGGATGGAGCCAAAACTGTGGTCAGAAATTCAACTTTCAATAGTACACTGCTGCAGGTTAATGCAAGAAAGCGTGAAGAAAAAGCACGAGGAAAGAAATCAGGAAGAGGCAAAGTTAGTGCAGAAGAAACTATCAAACTTTGCCACAGAAGGGGCAGTGTTAACAAGCACGGGAGGCAAAGCACACAACAGACACAGTATGCACTGCTGCCTGCGAGAGGAGGGTTCATGGGGTGGGGTGATGCGCAGCATGGGTTCCGAGGAATAGGGGGGCCACCTAGGGGATGCGGGTATGGTCATCAAATGCAACAAAGCCAAGAGGGGTTTTCGGAGGGTATCAGGATATCGGCATCCAGTACAACAATACCCAGAAGAGTTATCTGGGGGTTACCGGAGGCAAGTGAGAGAACTACCCATGTGTTGGGTATACAGGCAGGTAGGGCACATCTCTAGAGTGTGCAGGAGCAGAGGAGGATGCAGCCGAATGGGAAAATGCAATATCAGCCAACATATCAGGGGGAGCAGAATAGGTACTATACACAGGACCAGATGCAACGACAAGGACAGACAGTGAACACATACTCACAGACACACCAACCATGACACCGACACCACAAATGCAGGTGACTGCGCAACAGTATTCACATACACCCAGATGCCACAGGCACAGAATAACACGCAAACACCATACATGGCACCACAAAACAACAGTAC
The DNA here is from genome assembly GCF_040938575.1 of Ambystoma mexicanum. NCBI lineage: Eukaryota > Metazoa > Chordata > Amphibia > Caudata > Ambystomatidae > Ambystoma > Ambystoma mexicanum. The sequence goes on from NC_090922.1 coordinate 1,076,302,709, forward strand.
ATTAGCACACACAGACTGCATGGGAATGACTCTCATTTGGAAACTACGGGGGACCACTGTGGTGGGGGCAACACATTTGCAGGGAATGTAATGTCATTATACCCTCAATAGGACAGCCCACAGACAGACCTGATGTGTTCCATCCTACCAACTACACCCAACCCGGCAGAGGAACCATGTATATGGGTGACAATAGGTGACAAGACGTTATCCTTTCTTGTAGACACAGGGCTAGTTGTCCTTTGCATCGCTACTTGTCTGTGGCTTGGCACTGTATTACCATACTTGGATTTGGTTCAGCCTTTTGCGCCCCCGTTCGGGACTTCTGTGCTGGCCTCGCAGCTCACTTCCTTGGGTGCTCTACTTCTTAGCTCTCGCTTCTCTTTTTCTCTGGTTCCCTATTCTTAGGCCTTCCTTTCTGCTTCATCTTGTGCTCTGTTGCTCTGCCAACCAATTCTCACATCCTAGGGAGCCTTCTGTGGGTCTCTCTGCTGTCCAGTGCCAATCTCATCTGGATTACCGGCAGATGTGTCCCTTGGCATCACAGATCATCTGAACATTGATGGAATGCCTATGTTTCCTGTTGTGATAGATGTACTCAGTCTCTCAGGGGTAGGGTGATGGTGTAGTACTACATGGGTGCAATCAATGGCTCCCAGGACCCAGAGAAAGTGTGCAAATGCATAGAATTCCTGGCACACTCTTTGCCTTGCCTGCATTGTACGTGGCATGTAAAAGTGCTTTTGCACATGTGCTAGGATGCAGCACAAGACGTGGTGAAGGCACCTTGATTGTGTAGGCTGTGATATACCCCCAATGATGGCTGTAGTATGCTGGAATGATCTAATGGCCAGGAGGTGCAAGGCTGATAGCACTTTGACCAGAGGTTTCACAACCTGTGAGCGCATGGTGGGTGATACCAGGTCATTCTCCCACTCCCTGTGCAGGTTTAGGGTGACATGGGATAGAACACAGTATCTTCCATGCACCTCCTCATCTGACATCCCAAAATTGTTGCTCATGGATGGAAGATTCTGACCCTCATCCTCCTCTTCCTCCTCCTTCCATGTAGCAATATCAGTGCTAGAAATGCAAGATCCGGCACGGCATTGTGTCAATTGTATGTTCATTGGGGTCCCATAGCACTTTTTTTTGCGTGGGCTTTCATTGCGCTGCTTTGTGCTTTGCAATGGGTGGCAGTGTGTTGTGTTATCCTTTGAAGTCAAAGCAATAGTACGATTGTTTCTGTGAATAAGGTTTACTTAGTGCCTGATGGGGCGTGTTAGTGGTTTGCACGGTGCCTCCCTCCCCACGCCCATGTTCTTACTCATTTTCCTCCATTAATGAGCATTTCGCATCTCCCGCTCCCTATTTTAATCTCTGAGCTTACCCTTCCCGCACGTTGCATTGTGTCACGCAAAGCACCCCTGCACAGCGCCAAGTTAGAAGGGCCAGCACAAAGACTTGGAAAAAAACATTTAGCGTGGCACAAAGTGTACATTCTGGCGCAAAGTCAATTTTCACTGCGCTGAACATTTTGTAATTTAGGCCCAGAGTCTGTGACAAATATCTATTTGCTCCATTACCTATTAAGTGGTTAAAGTAGTGCACATTTTATTTGCTCCATTTTGCTGTGTGGAAAATTGTGCATACGAGCCCTCGTGTTCAGCGAGCCCAGTGACTTGCAAAAAACAGTACAGCCCTGCTTTGCTTCCAAGCAAGGTTCGTGCAAAAAGATATCTTATAACATAATAAGAGTATAATATAAGACTGGGCATTATAACAAGAAATGAGCACCAACGTTGAGTTGGAAGGGGCAAAGTGGTTCCCTTATGCCACAAAGAGCATCTGTCAGCTCGTGCGCTCTGCAGCACGTTCAAAGAGCGCAAGAAAACGAACCTGGCAGGATTGCCATTTTTTGTCGTTGCCCAGAACTTCTTCTGAGCAATCACACGCCCTTTGTTTAGATTTCCGTTGACAAGCAGACATCTTTCACGTTAGCACGCGTGTAAGGGAGGCAGGGAACAGAGCTGAACAAGAAAGCGCTGACACGAGTTGAGCATTACTGTAATCTGACTTTTTTTTTTATACCCAGCGTGCTAATAAATGATTTGAAAGGAGAGCAGCTCGTGGTATGAAGTGCGTTACCTCCTAGAGAGCTCGGAAAGGGGGAAGACGTCTTTATGGCTTGAAATGAAAACATATTAACATACCAGCAGGAACAAACAATGACAATAAAGCACTAGTAGCGTATCATTATTAAGTGAGAAGGAATCTGATTGATTTGTCAAGTGGATTTTTCTTACCTTTTTAATGCACTTCACTGAAAATGGCATATTTTAGCTCAACCATGGCAGCTCATACAACAGTAAATGTGGTGTGTATATTTCTGGAGTTTATCTATGATTTCACATCACTAAATGTGTCTGATTCGAAAATGAAACATCTGCATCGTTTGTTTTTTCTTCATAATGACCGATGCCAACAAACATTCAGAGAGCCAGTGTGTACGAATAATTGTGAATGAGGGGGCACTCTAACCAGCCTTCCGCTGCCATCCCTTCTCCCCATGAGGCAAGCGTGATGGGAAGTGACATATTTTATGCACTCCATGCTTCCAGGAACTAGAGTCTAGGAACTATGGACAGATTCTATAGTTTGAGACATGCTGCTTTGGCTAGAATACATGAGGATTCCTGAAGGGACTAAGCTAATGTGAGTGCTTCAGATGTACTACGCTGCAGCCTGATTATAGTGGCATGAGGAAGTGCAAAGGAGTGCAGTGAGTCTGACATCTTTTACAGAACTAAATAGACTTGTAAAATCCCCATGGCTTTATTCAAACTTTTGCAAATACCTGCGTGTTCCAGAATATTCCTACTTTCCTCCATTGTACCCCTTTACTCTTTTCGCTTATACCTCACATGTTCTTAATTTATTGTCTTCAGATCTGTACGGCCCTAAGCACACATAATACCTGGGCATTGGTGCAGTAGGATTTTCAATTGGGTAACACCGTTTTGGGCAATTTGCCCTGCCCAAAACTAGAATTGCACAATCACTTGGTTCAGATGTTTGGATGGATGAGTGTAGCCACAGTGTAATGGTCACAAAACACAGGGAATGATAGCAGCCACAGTGTAATACTTCCAAAAACACAGCAATCCTACCCCACACTCTGGTAAATCAAACTGTTTTGTATCATACTATCATTGTTTTTATTTCAGAATCGAAAATCATGTGACAGATAGATTTTATAGACACAACAAAATAGGCCCAGATAACATATGTCACTATTTACATTTGACCATAGAAATGCAATATAATGTAGTCGGCCTGCATACATATTGCTACCTCAGACGGACAGACAATATACGTGGGAAATGACTTCATTACTGAACACTACACATTGGTATACATTCTTTCAAGTCCAGAATATATATTTAATAACCATTCTGACTAGTATTTTTTTTCTAATATCTGTACAGCTATTAACTGAATTGCTGCATCCCTCACAAAGGCATCCAGTTTCTATTTTATTTAGTAAGCTAGTGCACGGATGCAAACAATGACAATTTAAACGCAGAACATCACTGAAACCATGTGCATTATAAATGGTCACAATGTAAATCAAGGAACAATTGAGTTGCTGTTATGAACAACGCCTTCATTTCTGATGTGTTTCATGAGTTCCTGTGCAACAAAAAGGTTGGGAAACTTAAAAATAATGTTGTATTTCATACAGAAAAGCTGGTAAAAAACCTAATTAATAACAATATGAGATTGCATTTTATTTGTAATACAAATATGGATCCCATCCCAGCCATCAATATGATATGAAAGAGAAGGTTGTTAGGTACATTATTCTGACTAAGTTTTGACCATGAGCATCACATTTTGTAAGTCAATTTGCAAAATGTGATGTCAGGTGCATACAAGCATCACAGATGCCGAAAGGCCCTTATTCTGGTGATGTCCTGGTGGATTCAGTTACTAATATTATTCTCATGAATTATAACACCCAGATCAATAGACTTCTAAATTGTTGTCACACTGTGATACTAATTTTGCAAAGTTTGAAAATGGCTGTATTTGAAAACAGAACAGTTCGGTTTAGGGAGTCTGTGGTGGTCCTCTGTGGAGGCTTGCTTCCTTTTATCCTGCTATCCTTATGCATAAAAAACAGGTCGCTGCAGTGCCTTGATAACGTTAGACTATCTAGGACTGTGCATTAAATCTTACCCCCCTCCAGGGCACTAGATCATCCTCTATAAATTAGTGTTCTGGCTGTTCTGTTTAAATGTTTGTGTTGGCTGCTAAAGGCTGCTTCTTCAGCCAATTCCTTATCTTCATCATCATCTGTGTTGACTTCTTTTGTCTTTTTGATTCTGACGTATTCCCTTTGGGTCAGTACTTAAATAGCATAAAGACTGTACCAACTAAGCAGTTCTCTGAAATGGAATAAATCCATTTGATTAACAGTATCCTAATACTAATACTCCTGCGAGTCTAAACAGACATGTGCCACTTCACTTTAGTGAATATTCTGTACACTAATCCTCAACCTCCGCGCTGGTTATCACTATAGGAATCCACAGGCTATGCATACCAATGTCCACATTGCAGACGTCACGTGTACCTTTGGGAATCATCACGTGATCGTTTGTCCCCTTCTGAAATACGTACCTACTGCAATAACGAGCGAAATGTAGACATATTGCTCATTTTTACCACCAAAGGGGACATTTTATTGACACATACCACCACCATTTCCCCCCCCAAACATCCCTAATTAATGGGCAATACCACCATGTGAAGCGTTGTCTGTCATTTCAGTACTAGGTGCCTACCTGTCATTCAAGTAGAGTCCTGGTGATTTAGCAAAGCCTGCACATGCATGATCTCCCCACAATGTGTGCAGGCTTCCTGGGCTGAATCTAGGTTTGTACTTGGCATGTATCATTGTCAGAATGCTGGTGAACCAACCTGGAAGAGAGCAACTGCAGAAGCTGTACATTCATTCACTGCACCAAGAATCTCATATTATTGATTTTCCTCCTGCTTTATTAATTATAATTATTATTTGTGTAATATAAACAGCTGTTTGCTTTGTTACCCAAAATATTCTGCAAGAGATGATTGGCCAAGAATAGAATCATTGCAAACAAATGAAAAACAAATACATTGCATAATATAAATGAGCATCCTATTGTACTTTATTTAACAGGACTAAAAGAGGATATAAACTGAGGCCTCCTTAAAGTGAATGCTCATTTTTCTGGTATAGATGCTGTGTATACAGTGTATTTACTAAAAACCTGATGTTCAGACTTCAGAGGTTTTTGTTAGCCTAGGAAACCAGCCTGGTCCTCCTCATATATTTACCCAGTACCCAGTTTGATTCCTTACAGAAAAACAATTCTAGGAGGGAACTAGTGAACTCAAGGACTGTAACTGATACAGCAATGAAAATGGGGAACGCAGCTGTGAAAATGGGGGCCGCCTTCCAATATTTGCCTCTGTAGATGAACTTTCTTTTATTGCCTGGCCTTTGTTCTGCCTCTGCATTGGATACGTTTGATGTGCTATTCGCTGGAATCAGCCCACTCGAAAACCTGCAGCTAAAAATACCTTTTAATTTCCATTCACTTTAAAATGGTATCTTAAAAATGATTTCACTTCACCCTTTTCTGTTACTCTGTAATCTGTGCTAAGTGTAATGCTGGCACCATGCCTTTAAAATGCTGAAAGTTGGCTTGTTTAGTGCCAATACCTCAGCTGCTCCTATCAGCGTTGGATCCCATACTGGAAAAGGTCTAGAAAGAAGTGCTGCAAACTAAGCCACTGAGTGATGCCACTGAGTGGGGGAAGGAGCATGGCACCCAATGATATGCCAACAAACTTAATGAGAATGCAGGTTAGCTGGTAATTAAGTCTCAGTGTGCTGTTGATGAAAATATTAGCTTTTTGGCACCCAGAAAAGAGCCCTGTGCATGGAGGGCTGCGCCCACCCACACCCCTCTATGTCTGGAAGATTCTTAATTGCCTGTGCAGCCAGTAGTGCCATGTGTGCCTCCTACAGAATGCGGTGGGTTGCTAAGAGAGACTGTACAGGAAGGGTAAAGGGAGATGGCTGCACATATCATATCCAGCAGCAAGTAGAACATCCTGGGACACTGGCAGGGGTCCATTTTCTATATACACTGTATCATCGAGGTAGAACAGAAGGAATAAACACCCATAACTTCTTCGCTAGCCTTCCATGCCTTCCACCCCAGCACCCACAAAGTCTGTCTTGTTCATATCTTTTACCATCTTCCTTTCAGTGCCCCTTTCCTCCCCTCAACACCCTGCCCTCCTGGCATGACAGCTGAATCCCCCATGTACTGCTCCACTATAGAGCATTGCCCATATCAGCTTGCACCATAGAAACACCTCTGTGTGTACCTGGCATGGGTAAGCGTCTATCTCTTCTTCCTCCTTGCACTCCCTGTCCCAGTTGCTGCTTCTGGTAACACCCATCCTTCACCCACACCTCATGTTTCCAAAGAAGAAGAACATATGTGCCCTGAGTCACAACTATGCATTAGCAGCCAGTATTGTTGAGGACAAGCATGTCCCTGTTAGCAATTGCAAACCCTCTTTGGGTGACTTGGTCCCCATTCTGTTTAGTTTAGTTTATTATTTGATAATGCGCTCCAAACCCAGGGGTAGCCGGGCGCAGCAGATACAAGAATACTTAAGCATGAGTTACATGCATAGGAACCATACAGATCATAAACAGCGATACAAGAATACAAGGTGTAAGAAGGACTGTTCATACATGTGTTCAGTTTCACATACCATCCGCAATAGTTTTGAAATGTTAACTTTGATGGATCAGATAAAAAGGCATCACTGCATATCAATGTGAGGACCTCAACATTGTCTGTTTGCTATTCAAGGTTCACAGGGACCACACCCAGAATTGAATAAATTCATTCTTTAGGGTGAAAAATAGACTTGTTGGACTCTGTTGAGCACCTTCTGGCCTCCTCTCAGCTTTAATCAGTCAAAGCTCTGCCTCATCTACCTTTGCCCAACAAACATGCCTTAAACCTGGAATACTGCCCACTAACACGAAAGCTACATTACAGCACAACATAGCATTACTCTGACTGAACAACTCATTTAAATGCCATTGACAGGCATGGGAATTCCGTAGCATAGTCAGAATGTCAGTAAAAGACGCTGCATCAGTGATGAGCATAAGGATGCTTTCTACAGGGGGGGTCAATTAGCAGCTTGGCGGGACAGGAGGACACTGTAACAAGCCGCTTCAAAGACTGGAGGTTAATTCTTCCATTGGGTACTTGACCTCTAATTAAACAGGACCATTTTGCATCCTGGGTAGACACAAATCTCCCATCATAAAGTTATGAATCCAAACCTTCTGAGAGGCTTGAGAACACAATTCCTCAATGTCATAATGCACACTTTTCAGGAAGTTAACACAGTGTAGCAGGCGATTGCCACAGCTTGTAGAAGAACAACATTTGAGAAAGGGTTCACTTTCCCCTAAGATATCACATGACACCAACTGATTTCATTTATATACATTGCGTGTATCACTGGGCACCACTGGGCCTCATTAAATGTGGTCGCCAATTAGTTTGGTTATGTGGAGCAACACCCGATCCCCATGCACTAAGGGAGAAATATTTAAATGTGTACACCCTGTCAGGAAAAATGTCCCTGACACTGGGTACCTCCTTATGGCATCGATACCATTAAACGTATAACAAATTCTCTCATGTATCAAATACATTCATTAAACATACGTTTAATCAGTCATTTTACACAATCTTTCCATATGTCATTGATGAAGCAGAACAATGTGTCTAAAGGTCCATCCTCGGGAACAATCTGCAATTAATAAACAAATAAATCGGTGTTTACTGTATTTGTTGACAACAAGGTATTGATTAATGTTACAATGTAACTGCCTCCCATGTCAGTATCATACAGATGTGTGATGAAACAAATGAAAGTGAGTTCTGCAAATTGACATTTTACTGCTTACAACCTGATTCATGGAATTATTTGCGCCGAAAAACGGGGATTTGTGCGCCATTCTGCCCGCAAATCCCTGTTTAACAAATGGGGATTTGCGGGCAGAATGGTGCACAAATCCCCGTTATTCGGCGCAAATAATCCATGAATCAGCTGTGTCAGAATACACATGCCTGCCAAACATAAACTGAGAAAGAATCCTGCTTTCTCTAACAATGCAGTTTGAGTGTTACAGAAAACTTCAATATGCATTGAGTAGGATCTTCCAAAGATATAAAACAATTGGGGTCATTACAATCCCGGCGTTAAACATGGCGCTATTAGCGCCATGGTTGACGCTGGTATTTTAACAATTGCGCCATGGTGGATGGCGGAATTACCGGCCCATTCCAAGGTTGGCGGGGCGGTAATTCCCCATTCACCATTGGCCCTTCCCCATTCCCATTTTTGCCCCATAGGGCTCAATGGGAATGGGGAGGGCGGTAATTACGGTACCGAAAATTGCGGTACCGTAATTATCCCCAAGGTCCCTTTGCGGGTCCAATCCTTAACGGCTGGTCAAGACCAGCCATTAAGGTAGGGACCCGAAAAAGGGACCTCGTAATTAGGCAGTAAGGGGTTAACGGCACGGCAACCTTTTATGGCGCTGTTAACCGCTTACCGCCTGGGTCGTAATGAGGCCCAACATAATTGATCTTCATGCCTCACTTAGTAGGTGGTGGTGGTGTCAAAATCACTCAGTCGCATTGCATGAACCTCGTCTATTTAGCACAGACCAGCATCTTGATGCTGGAAGCGCGGGCAGGAAGAGGGGCTGCCCAATCTTATCGAACCGCTGCTGCAGGGTTTCCTGCACGTTCTTCGCAATCCGTATTTTGCTTTCTAAATTAGGAGCAGCTTGTGCGTGTGGTGACATCATTGCATTTGATTTGCATGACGTCACACATTCCATGTAACTGTTTTGCATTTTTGGAAAGCGACTGAAAAATACTTAGAACATCCCTCGCTGTCTGCATTTCTTTGGTTCGAAAGCACGCATGTACATATTTTGCACATCATGAAGTCATCATGTGTGTTACTTGTGATGTTACCTTTCTATGGGTACATTCTAAAATAATCTCTTATAATCACTCATTCCTGATATCACAATGTGACAATATATAAAACCTCAAAACCTTCAACATATGAAGTATTTCTCTCCCATAGCAACCATACAAAAGATGTGAAACATATATGCAAACAATAATGTGCATCGTCACGTGCAATCCAGATATGAAAGTGCTTCATTGAAGCATAACATTCAATATATCAAGGCTTTACAATGATAATGTCGGTTCATACCACAGTTGAATTCCTCATTTACACCCCCTGGAATAACTTTATCTAAACTATCAATGCAGCATGCCTCTCTCTGTGTGCAAGCTCCTAGTGATGTTTTGTCGTGACTACTTCCAAAATGTGAAACCTCCTCTTACTAATTTGGTGACCATGTTCGAGGAAATGTCTCTTAAGTGAAGATTTCATATTAAGAGTCCCTACATTAGAATGATGCTTCCTTCATCTTAACTGGGCCCTACTTGTTTTCAGTCCAACTTAATGTAGTACACTAGGAAACCTAATCACATAAATAACATCAGAAGTGGCACATGTAAAATAGTGTTTTAGTATAATATTTTCCACTGCACAGGAATGGAGTACCATATTGCCCTTGGTTACATATTGTTGGAGTTCACACACTGCAAACAAGGAAATATTCATGCGTGCTGGTTTCTAGTGATTGCTTTTTTCTTATGCTATTCTTAATCAAAAGTTGTGGTAAATTCCTGCAGGTCCTATATGCAAACACAGGTGGTGTAGGAAAAACCATGTCCAATTCGGTATCTTGTTAAACAATCTTCCAATTTTTCTTGATAAGGTGTTTTATTTTAAACCTTGTGTGGAGTACTTATGATATGTACACCAGAGATGATTGTTGGTGTTCTTTTTGTGAGTGTAGTAAAACCTGGTGTGTATGTGTCATAAATGTACTCACTGCTTGGGTCCGTTCATCATCTTTATAACCTTTTTCTTTAAATGTATTCAGTACTAGCTGATATAATCAGCACAGCCTGGTCTTTCATTTCCTCATAGGTACAGGTAATACTGCAAAATGTGGTGCAGATTGGCAAAACAGTGTGGAATTGTATAAGGAACAAAGTTTCGCCAAGCCACAAACCCCCAAGCAAATGCTGACTTCTGTTGAAATCCAGGGAAACGAGTGGGGTGTCCAAAGTTCATGTAGGCAGTAATGTTCGGAGTGTCTTAACAGGTGGCTGTGCAAAATTTGGTGCAGATTGGTGAAACAGTGTGGAATTGTATATGGAACATGCACGAAGCTGCAAACCCACACACATATGTTTCCTTTCGCTGAAATCCCTGGAAAGGGGTGGGGTGTCCAAATGTCATGTAGCCAGTAATGTCCAGAGATTCCTAACAGCTGGTTGTGCAAAATTTGGTGCAGATTGGTGAAACAGTGTGGAATTGTGTAGGGAACATACGCAAATTCACAAACCTATGAACCCAGAGACTTTTGGTGAAATCTTGGTAAAGGGGTGGTGTGTCCAAATATCATGTAGCCAGTAATGCCCAGAGGGTCCAAACTGCTGACTGTGCAAAATGTGGTGCATTTGGTGAAATGTCTGGAATTGTATAGGGAACATACGTGAAGCCACAAAACCACACCAGCATTCTCACTTTTGCTGAAATCGAGGGAAAAGGGAGAGGTGGCCAGATGTCATGTAGCCAGTAATATCCAGAGTGCTGTAACATGTGACTCTGCAGAATTTGGTGCAGATTGGTGAAACAGTGTGGAATTGCATAGGGAACATACGCAAAGCCACAAACCCATTCAATCAGACCCTATTTTTCTCTTTTGCTGAAATCCGGGGAAAGGGGTGGGGTGTCCAGATGCCATGTAGCCAGTGATGTCCAGAGGATCCTAACAGGTGACTGTTCAAAATGTGGTGCATATTGTTGAAACAGTGTGGAATTGTGTAGTGAACAAATGCAAAGCCACAAAACCACACCCACATTTTCACCTTTGCTGAAATCCATGGAAAGGGGTAGGGTGTCCAGATGTCACATAGCCGGTAATGTCCGGAGGGTCCAAACAGATGACTGTGCACAATTTCATGCAGATTGGTGAAATGGTGTGGAATTGTATAGGGAACATACACTCTGCCACAAACCCACATATTTTCATTTGTACATGTATAGATAGTAGCTAGTTGCATTTTAGCTTCTCACCTACCACTAACAATTTGCTTCACTCTGAACAATTGGCTAAATGGAATACTTTAATAGAATCTGGAGGGTGCAAACCAAACTAATGTAATGAATTATAGCAGTTCTTTGGAATCCAATACATATTTGTTACAAACAACAAATTGTCTTCATCAATTTCTACATTGAAAAATTGAACACCTGGTGTGCCAATCTTACATGTCAATTTGATCCTCTCAGCAATAATGATTAGTGCACTCAAAAGAATTGTTAAGGCCTCTCACCTCACCTCTCCAAATACCAAAGGTATCATGAATGTGACACTCCCAGAATTAAGGTATTTACCCCAAACAGTATGATATGATATGATATGATGAGTCATTTATAACGCGCGTGTACAAAAGTGTTTCTAGGTGCGTTCAATATGCTCTACAGTCTGTTCTTTCTGAAATCTATATTTAAAGAAGTCTGTCATGGCCCCCATTGAGGTAGAAGATATCTGAAAGTGAAATTGTTTCTTGAAGCTAAAATATGAACTCAATAAACTATATTTTAGTAATAATACCAGACATATCTTGGATGTTCAAGAATCTGTTACTTGTATAAATATAAATTCCTCAGCCTCTAATCCAAGGTAATGTGGTAGTGAGGTATACACACTTCTATCTTCAATCATGAATAAGATATAATTTTCCTGAAGTGTAATGTTAACAAGTTGCTTAAGAAAGTGTGTACTGTCTTTGTGTGTATAGAGGTTTTCTGGACCAGCGGTTGAAGTAGTTAACCAAAGGTTCTAAAATCATGGCATCTTCTGACAGTATGGATCTACCAAGTGGATGTTTGGGCTGGTTATGTATTTTAGGAAGTCTATACAAATGCTTCATAACTACTGTTCCAAAAGTTAAAAAAAAATAATACTGCTTCCCATGAACATGATTACAAGCTGCTCAGTCAAAATCCTGGATACAGGAATTAAATTGACACTAAATAAATGAATGTAATTGTTCTGTTTGTAAGTGATTGTTTTCCGTTTTCCTTTAAATGGTGGGGTATCTCCATACCCCTATATTCCCCTCACGGCATACCCCTGATAACTAAACAAGCCCTACTCAAACCACTGGATGTTTGTTTGTGGATGTATTTGTTTTGTTTAAAACAAAACTAATTTTTAGTTCCTGTGTATGCTGAACTCTGTAGTCTTAATGCAAGCATATTGCACCACCAGCTTGTAAGAAGAAACCACCCAAGGCTGTGAGACATTTCTGGCCACTTCTAGGGATGAACATCAGACATGGCAGCCAGTTGGCCCAGTGATACACGAATACCATACAAGAACCAATGTATGAGGGAGGGAGCTGTGTTTCCGTGGCTCTAATGCAGCAATGTGATTTAAGTATCATTCGTGTGTATCAGCACTGGGGGAGAACCAAAATATGGTTTACAGTCAGTAAATACCCAGGCATTCTGAGATCTGTACTCCAGAGATGGGAATGCTTTTTTCCTTTATTTGTAAAATGTTACAATAGTTAAATCGTTTCCCAAGCATGCAGTGGTGCATGCTACAGTTTTCCTTCATGAACTCATCTTCACACATGCATGTCCCCTTGGAAGAGAAGGGGACAAGGTGATCCATCTTTACTATTCCAGAAGTATAAATTAGGGATGGGTCAACAGGTTCTAAAAAATCGTGCCTATCCAAATGATAGGGTAACGACTAGGCTCGAAGGATTCAAAGAATTTGGAGCTGAGGCTTGAAATGGTTTCAAACTTTCTAATCAGAATCTGAGCCACTCGTATAGATAAGAGTATTTGACGGTTCAACTCAGCTCGGAAGCAGCTCTTTAGTAAAAATGACGGTAAATAAATAAGTGCAGAGGATGCACATTTTTCATTTGCGATAATTTTAAAAATGCACAGGTCACCTTATCCACAAAGGTGACTTGCACATTTCAGGAGGATGTGTGGCAGGTAAATAATGTGCCCGCAAGCCCCCCTGTCAGAAGCATTCTCCCGAGTCGTATGACAGGCTCCCAGCACCCATGTGGAAGATGGGAGCACATTTCATGGTGATGGGCCTTTAAGGGCCTGTTAGTGTAAAATGTAAAGAAGAAAAAAAAGCATTTGCAAGTGTGGCAGCAGCCAGTCCTACCACTGCTATTTCATTTGAAAGAAAATGCATATGGCAGAGTGGGGAACGACCCTGGCATGCTTATTACCTTGATCCTATTCCAAATAGGTGCATCGGAATGTGACTATTTTCAGCACAGTTTAAAAGAGCATTTCATTTGTGGATTCAGGATGTGCTTTGAAATGCACAGAAATGTCCCCTTATTTCTGGAAATGTGCAAAGGAGGTGAAAAGGGGCATCTGATTGTGCCCGTTTGTAAGCTGCACATTCAGATTCCCTTTGGAAAAAGGGTGCAACTTTGGAGATTTCTTTCTAGACTTTCTTTAATTCCACATAGATTTTAAATGTTTTTTAACCCGATTTGACCCTTGGCTCGAATATGATCGAGCCGATGTAAGCCTAATGTGACATTTACGACTTGATTCAAATATAGGGCCATCTCTATGGTGGTGTGAATGGCTCGAGCACATTGGAACCTTTTCTTCAAAGGTTGGAACCAGCATTTAAGTCGAGCATTTTAAGGCTTACCCATCCCTAGCAAAAACACAATACCCTAGGTCTAACCTTTTCAAATTCGGTGCAGATCGATGATGTTTGCGTTTCCAGCATCAGACAACAAAAGGGCGTGCCTCAAACAAAGAGGCAGCCCACATTGTAGGATGGCAAAGGGCAAATATACCAAGAAAGTAGTTGAATTGGCTGCCATGTTCCATAATGACAATAAAGGAGCAATGAACCATTAGCAGAAACCCACAACAGAAAACGGACACTTTGGACGAACTCCATAGAACAGAAATCAATACCAGTTGGGAATTCACCATGTTGAAAGGATTCATATATGTGAAAAGAGTACATAAGGCATTCAAATTATTCACCATCCCTTCCTACAAGTATCCAGACCGAGAGAATCCTAGGGAATGCTTGAGAATACTATCTAATGCTCAGTGTGTACATGCTGTTGAAGTTCACTAAATCTGTTTTCCATACGTCCCTGGAAAACAAAGAGGCTTTACAATATAAACTGCTTAGAGCAATAGGAAGGGAATGGTTAGGGTATTAAAAAGGAATTCAATTGTCATTGAGTATTAGAAGGGGTAGGTGTATGCTTCTGTGAAACGTTTTGATACAGAATATCAATGCTACCATCTGAGAACGCAGCAAAGTCCAGCAGATAATAATGACGAATGAATCTCTGAAGCCAAATGTACAAACTCATTTTGTTCAGGAAACCCATATCCTCATATAGATGCATGAGCTCATGCCCAACAATGAAGAGGAGGAAGAAGACAGTGCAAAGATGCTTGGGTGGAGGCAAGAAGAGACCAGCCGCCACATGGCAAGCAGACCCACTCTTCCACAGAGGCAAGAACCATAACCTGAATAAAAGGTATTGAATTAAACGTACAACGTCTCAAGACATACATAGATGAAACAAGAAGAAAGGCCTGGCCATTTCTCTAACAATGTCAGTTAATGCATGGCAGTATTACTTCTATAAATATATAAGAAAGATCAAATTTGCTAAATGTTTTGCAGCTAATCAAAGAAGACCCAATCAGACAATCCACAAATGCTCAGCCACAACTCATTGCAAATCTTTCATGTGCACGCTCTTTCAGACCTTGAAGAGCTACTGTAAACACACGATGAGAAACCATAGGGATTTATTCAATGCAACAATAGTTCATCATGGAATAATCAGGGCTCAAACATCTAACACACTGCAAGGAAGATTTAAACCTCTCATCTAAACTATAATGATTGTATGCCTGTCTGTGGCATGGAGATCACCAAGAGCACACAATCAAACAGGCACAGCAATTTGGCACAGCAATTTGATATCATGCTAGTGTCAGCTCTGGGAACAGGGTCCAGCTATGACAGAACATATGTAAATTAGTGTGAGGAATTCGACCATCCACACAGTGGGTGTGTGCTTGCCTGGATTTTCTGAAATTTTAAAAGAAATTGAATGATGGTAGATCAACTTCCAAAAAATGTGTGGGGCTAATCTGCACACATTTTCCTATGCTCACCACACAACATACACATAGACCTGTGTATTCTGGGTGGACACAGCCTACAGTCCCCTTGTCATATTTAGTTGGGATATGACAGCCAGGATGATACCATGTCATCTCAAAAGTGGGAGGACAAATCCTTCACCCTGCTATGGCCAGCCTAATTTGATTTTGATAATTTATATTGTGCACCAAGACAGACTTAACTGTATCCGGGCGCAGATGGATCAAAAAAAGCCCTACCCATGAGGTACTGAGCATATCAAGTACACATGCAATCCATGAGCTTGACAGGAATAATTAAACAGGTCCTAAGGTGGACCAATGACTGGCAAGCTCTAATCTTCATAGGGAGATGATTCCAAAGCTTGGGTCCATAGACCCCAATTCTCCTATACCATCTGGAGACAAATGTGGAGCGTGGGACGGTCAGCAAAAGCTTATCACCTGAACGCAGTGCTCTGGAAATATGATAGTGGCGGACTTTAGCACTAAGGTAGTCTGGGGCCAGCCCATTGACACATTTGTAGATCAAACAGGCTACTTTGGTCCTCAACTGCCAGCCAATGCAGAGATCTGTGAAACGTTGAGAACTAGTCCCTTATTCCCAACTGCCCCACCAGTCTAATTGCTGCATTCTGGGACTTGTGGAGTCAATAGATCTGCTTGACTGGGATGCCTGCCATCAGACTGTTGCAATGATCCAAGTGGGTGTTCGTCCTAGCCCCAACAACCACTGCGTGATCTTCTGAGGGAAGGAAAGGAAGTACATTCCTAAGGATCTACAGGGAGTAGTAAACTGACTTTACCTTAGCTTCCACCTGGGTTTCACTGCTGAGATCATCCTGCCAGAAACAGCCCAGGTTTTGGATTTTTTGGGCGAATTGTAGCTTCTCACCTAGCATATACAGGGAGAATGATTGCTTCTCATCCACAATTCTCCCCTTGGGCCCAAACAGGATAATCGCGGTCTTTGCTGCGCTGAGTTGTAGCTGATTGCTGGCCATCCACTTATCAATATCTGCCATGCACTGGTTAACTCTCTTAAATGCGTCCTCAATTTTGTTTGTCTCAATGTAGACTTGAGTATCATCTGCATATGAGTGAAAACTCAACCTGTGCCTCCTCACTATATTGACTGGATGCATATAGAGGTTAAGAATCAAGGGGGAGAGTGATGATTCCTGTGAGGCACCATTTCTGATGGCAATGGCCTCAGAGGTGAAGCCCCCAATTAGCACCTGCTGGACTCTGTCCACCTGGAAGCATCTAAACCAAATAAACGCTTGCTCTGAGGCCTTTCCTACTCTTCTAAGGTGCTCCAACAAATTTGATGATACACTGTGTCGAAGGTGACAGAGGTGTCCAGCATCAACAAAACAGTTGATCCACCACCATCCATGACCTCCAGCAGGTCATCATGAACAGCCAACAGTGCAATGTCGGTCCCATGTTTAGGTCGAAAACCAGATTGGAGTTCGTCCAACAGCCCCTCTTTCTCCACAAATGTTTGGAATTGAGAGGATGCAACTTTCTCCAGCACTTTTGCTGGCCAAATCCATTTTTTTATAATGGCTGAATCTAAATTGGGTTTTTTCAACAAGGTTTCACTATTGCATTTTTTAGTGCATCCGGAACCCGGCATTGGTGTGATATCTGAGGCTAGCTGCCTGGCTGTACAAGCAGGCAACACAAATGCCAAACTATTAGTTGCCTTAAGTTGCAGGATAAGAAAGTATATCAGTTCCTCTGTCAATTACCCACCAAAGACTACATGGATCCACCCTGTCCTTTTGTTCATCCCCGCACATGGTGGCAGTGATTAACATTCCCTGAAGTCACTAAAACTGTCTGAGACACCTTAAGCAGTGCTTCTGAACCCCCTCCCAGCACCGAGACAACAATTCCTGACCCCAAGCCATTGTTTAGGCCAGCCTGCAGCCATCCATCCAGCCCTGCTCGTTGAACTGCCTGCCACCTAATACTCACAGCTGTCTCCCATCTTGGACTCTGTTGAAGAAGCTGCAAAGTGCCCTGAAACTGACTCGACCCTGTTGAGCACCAAGAACATCTGCAGCACAAGGTAAATTGCGGTTCTGTCCCCCTGGTCCATCTCCGGATGTCCTTGGTAACATTTTACGACCCATTGCTCCTTTTTTGTTGAAATCAAGTATCCTTGAACTATTAGGATTAATTAATATACCAACTATATTTTTGTCAGTATCTAGAGTGCATCCCTTTTCCTTATTTGAAACTGTTTGTCCTCTGCGTTAATTTACAGGGTGGGCTGTTTTTTGTAGTGTGCTAGAACTCTCTGTTGTGATAATAATTAAGTAGATTATTTTATACAACCTTGACTGGACAGTCCCTTTGATCATTGGGTAATAATTGAATTTTGCTGTGTTGCAACTAACCAACGATCCACAACCTTTCAGAGATAAGCCTGCCATTCCATCCACGTTACCAAACTTGGACAAGGAGGTTTATAACTTGCTTGTGTTTCCAATCTGTTTGGATCCCTTCTGGTGTACTATAAGTGTGGGACTGATTGATGGTTTAGAAACCGGTATTCATCCCTGGACCACTTATTGCCCCCGACGTTGATGTGTCACAATTAGTATCTGGCCTGGATGTCTCCACAGCTGCTATGTCAAACAATGACCAAAATGCTGCCGCTTAGATTCCCATGCAGGAGGAGCAACACATTCCTTCGGGGCACAGAGCGTCTCCACAAGATTTCCTTGCAACCAATGCTTAAGAAGCAACCTATGCATAACAAAGACACTCTCACACCATTTTTCTGACCACTGGAGTCTCATTGAACCGAGAAGGCATTGGAAGGGCTGCAGAGTTCAAGTAGCTAGAGAGAAGAGGTGGGCTGAGAGAAGGGTTTCACTATCTTGGTTTATGATAGGACCCTCTTCCTTTTTCTGTGCCTTTCATTTCCTTTAGGCAAGGTACTGTACAGCAAAGGGCACTTGTTACAACAACTGGGGAAAACCCTTTACAGTAGGCTTGCTTCGGACCAATCTCCTGTGACATTTTGCCTTCATACGGAGAGGGGCACCCCTTCATTCTGGAATTCAGCTTTGTCACATCCTTGAATTCCTCTTTGGGCCATCAGGTTTAGAAGGCAGATTCACTTTCGGAGCTCTGTTGGGAGTGAATTCTATTCCAAAGTGCTCCATCGGTGAAGTTTTGAAAGAAGGCATCCAAGGCAGAGCTGAGCTATGCCCCTAACCATTACCTGGTACAGTGTGGGCTAACTGCTGCTGGACCAAGTCCACACTGCTGGCTGCACTGAAGCCAGGAGCTCGTTCAGTAGAGGATAGGGATCCTCTTTAGATGCCAATCAATCTCCCTGAAGTGGGAGTGCAGAACAGAAGGGCTCACCATGTTCTGGAGACCCTGGACTGGGACTCCTACCAGCCCGAAGCAGCAGTAATCCTGTCTGTTTTATCAGATTTTAATCTGTTTTAATCAGATACCTGAGGGTTCGTAGCGCTATATAAATGCGAAATTATTATTATTTGGACACCTTGGAACAAGATTGACCATGCTCCACACCTCCAGCTATCACAGGAATAATATACAGAGTCATTATTAGATTGGCAGATTTATTTCTAGAAATACACCCAATTCAGAGTTTACCTCTGGCAGTGCCATTTGTGGAATATTTTGTTGTTTTCCAGCAACTCCACGCCTACCAATGGTAAACTCTGTAATCTTTTATTCATTTTTATATCCATTTCCACCATCATGCTGATTATGGACATGTTAGATGTATATTAGTGGTCCATACCATTACTGTAAATAGTTTTCGAATGCACAAATGGGAAATATCCAAAACTTTTCTGCATAACATTGCAAACATAGTGAGGATACAAGTATCAGAGATGCTCATTTTCTCAACCCCTTCCAATGTCCCCATGTACATTTTTTGCTGTATTGAAGGGAGTTGTGGACAATCTGCCTTGGAATGCCATCAACAGTATTATGTGGCTAAAGCACCATCGCTAGTTTACACAATTCTGAATTGGGTGACAGTACATCTGATTTTAATTGATGGATATCACAGACTTTACCATAACCAGCCAACTCATAATGACCTCCATAGTAAATAAGGCTCTGCTGAAGAAAGAACAACCTCTGCCCAGTGTAACGAGTCAGCAATGAAAGATATGTCTTGATCAACCAAATAAACGGTTATGCATTCCTGTTATGTCTCGGGAGGATAGCTCAGGGGCAACGTGCTCGCCTTAGAAGCAAGACGACACGGAGCAACACAGGTTTGATCCACTGGGCCGCGCTTAGAAACCTCTGGGTATTAAGCAGGTTATAAATAACTAGTCATATTATACATGATTTAATGCAATAATCTCCATTAAATAAATGAAAACTCAGAATAGCTTTATACTGAAATATCAAGTCATTAATGTTGAACATACAAAGAAGAATGTTCATGGAAACAAAATCATATGATGTGAAGGATTTTTGTAATGTTTATGCTCACGGTACAACTTAATTCTATAAAGAAATAATACACAAAAAGTGATCACAAATCACACAGGAGGCATAATATATTTAAGAACAGAATACAAATAGTTTCAGATTGTCATTATGAGTAGAAATGTTCTAAATAGCTGATTCATGTTACATGGGCAAAATATACCTCATTTAGATTTTACATTCTGTGATCCTAAGCTGTGAATTCTGGCTCACCTGAAACTGTCTGTTTATCAGAAGTTAGGTCTTTTGTAATAGGAATGTCATGATCCATTTTCCATCCCTTTGATCAAGGCATTTTAAAGGCTAATGGCACGTCTATTATAATTATTGCTATTATCAGTATTACAATATTGAGCACAGATCTGGCTTTGAAAAGCAATGAAACACTTTACAATCATAGTAGAAAGAACACGATGAGGGAAGCAGAGGAACAATGGAGCAGGTAGATAACAGCTGACAAGGGAGAAGGGGGGTCTGTTTTCACTTGAATACAAAGGCCTTGTTTACAAATTACACAAAATATACTAAATGTGAGTTTTATACTCAGAAGTAATCTAAATGGTCAAATCTATGGTCTAGCATTATCACTGATCATAAGGTCAGCAAGTGCAGTGCCTGCTGGATCAGTAATTGTAGTCTGTATAATAGAGTTACAATCAGGCCTTGACCTCTGACCTTGGTACAGATGTCAAAATCAGGCCCTAAAATAAACAGTACCGCATTGTGAAGGATGTAGCTGTTTCATTAAAGCAGCCTATTTAAATGTTCTCTTTCTGTCTCAGCCAGTGGCTTGTCCATGGAGGGGCCTGGGATGGCACGTGCTACCCCTGGAGTCTGATTGGCCATCCAAGGTGTCACTCCATGTGTGCATGCGGGTGCTCATACTCCATGCCACCAATACATTAGTCAGTGCCCCATTTGGGGTACCACAGCCAAAAGAGTCTGGATATGCCACTGGTCAAGTCACAAAATGTGCATCGAATGATGCATTCAAAAATTACCACAGCAAATAACAATCAATCAAAATGTGTTTATTTCAGATAAGATCCTAAAATGATACATAAAAATACCATACATATCACATATCGCAATATAAATATAACATTCACATAGTGGATCAAATTAGAAGAAATGCAATGCATCAGATAAGTTGATAAAATCTCATATTGTTAAAACTGTAGAAACTAATACAAAAATCATGTCTGCACTTCAATCATTAATATTAATGTATGTGCATCACCTATACCAGGCATGTAAAAGATATGTTGCATATGTAAATATGCAGTCTATTGATGACAGCACATTCCAACAGGGCTGGTTATAGGTTTGTAATAGTTTTAGTCCTCATTCATTGTCTTAGATATTTATTATATCTATATTATTAAATGCTGGGCATAGAAATGTAAAATGGTAAAGCATTTTGTAATTTATTCTGCACGCCGGGAAGATGCTGAATTCAATGTTTTCATAGGACTTGCAAACGGCAAGATACAAATGTGCAATTTTGATAAAAACACTCTTGAGTAGAAAATCAGGAGCAACTCCAGGTAATACTCCTATTCAAAGGAGTTCTTTATAGCAAATAGTTAAAAAAGAGAGCTATTCAGACAACCGTACAAGGAAATAGTACTTCCCCTTTATAGACTGCTTAGATGTGTTATTGGCATTATTAGAGTTCTCTCACAAACCAAATGTACCAATTTCTGGCAAAGTAGTCTTGACATGTCTAAACCATGTGAAATTTGTGATTGGTTGTTACATAAGAACAGTACTAAAACGGTGGGGTTAGTAACATGAGGAGTTTATGTGCTGCACACATGTTCAAAGCACATTTCAACTGTCGACTCTGTTTAGTGTTTCTGGTCCGATGACTACACAAAACAAGGTTTTACAATATTACAGTTAAAGGCTCGGAACTTTCGTCAGGACACTAATCCCTCAATTTATTCAGTCTGTATCCAGTGGACCTCCAGCATACACAGACTATGCTACCATTCTAGTAGCTCAATTGCTACCTTTACTACATGAAATATCCATCAGATTACCTACTCCGTACTGCAGTCTAGTTAAAAAGCAATATTTTTCTGTATAGTACAACAGTAAGGCATAGAATGATTTCTTCATGTTCTCTTGTAGTGCCATCTCCAGTACTGCCTATGTCAAATATTGCCAATATCCTGCCGAAATCCTGACCGTGCTAGATATCATAGTAAGGACTTTCTCAAAAATGTGTTTTATATAATTAATTGCTGATTCATCTCCTGCCCAATTATTAAGAGGCTAAACTAAGTTTTCTGTATTTTGTTTTCAGCCATTCACAAGCTTTGCAAACTCTACAACTATACAAGTGACAGTCCAACAAATATCTCTCAGCCCTTAGACGTAGCTAACCACTTGTAGGTACGTTGCCACCTATAGTTCTTCTTGCTTTAGGTTCTTTTTTGATCACATCCTTGTCCACTCAACATATCTCATTTGTCTTGGTTTTTCATTTTTTAGATGACATCCAATCCATTTCAACACGTTTTTGCTAACAACTATCCAATGCTTTCCAGCACCTAGTGTCCTGACGAAGGTTTGGAGCCTTTACCTGTAATATTGTAAAACCTTGTTTTGTGTAGTCTCAGGACCTGAAACACTAAACAGTGTTGACAGTTGAAATGTGCTTTGAACATGAATGCAGCACATAAACACCTCATGTTACCAACCCCACTGATTTAGTACTGTTCTTATGTAACAACCGACTATGTCAGTCATATGCAGATGTCTATTTTTCATATGATATTTTAGAATACACTTTGTTTTAACAGCCTTATTGTTGTGACAGTGTGATCATGCATAACTAATAGAAACATTCCTTTGTAACCTATAGTTCTGTGTCAACATTACCCGAGCGTCAAAGGGAGAGGTAGCCTTGACTCATTCCTCCCCATATGCACATTGTCTTCACCCTTGTGAGTCAGGCCACCGATCAAGAAAAAGAGGGCACCTTACACTAGCGTCAAAGGGCGAGGTAGCCTTGACACATTCCCCCCCATATGCACATTGTCTTCACCCTAGTGAGTCAGGCCCCCCGTCAAGAAAAAGAGGGCACCTGCCCATCTCTTTATGACTAAACCATGTGAAATACATTTTTAGTTATAAATTCAGAACTGTTTCTTCGATTTGAAAATCAAAGCTACATCTGAATTCAGCTGAACTATACAAATCACATGCATATAAACATTGTATAATAAATATATATGAATTATGTAAATGTAAAGTTCACACAATGTAATAACTTTGTTATGCATGTTGCAATAAAATCCTACTGGATGTCTCTGGATTCAGAATATTTTTTGAAATCTGAATATATAATTCTTATTATTAATGAGAGAGGCGGATACGTGCAGTTGTAGGGAAAATGCATATTTGAGTCCAATTTTGATTTCACATGTGTGAGCTGATGACTAGCTCACAGAAGACACATCCCCTTATGACACAGAGAATTCGATGGGGCAAGTGTAGCAAAGTAAAGGTTCCTGAATTTTCTGTCTGCACAGGCAGTAGTGGAGCCCCACGCGCAGAAAACTCACAAGTTACATAAACACTTTTTTAATGTTCAAATTATAATTCGTAAAAAGGAATTGAGGTCCCAGGTATCGATCCTAAGGAGAGCAGGCTTGTGTGAGAGGGCCTATGGGGAGGGGTTGGTAAAGCTGAAAAATAACTATAGTAATTGGATTCGTGCACATCATCATCTGATATTACAACAGGATGCTGAGAGAATGTTATATGTCCTGGCTCTTAAGAATTCCCGAAATTTCTGGTCTTTAGTCAATATGAATGAGGCTACTCAACATCAGAAACAAGATTCTATTATTCAAGAGGGGGTGTGGATTGAACATTTTTCGAAGGTTTATGGTTCTGATGCCTCATTATGCTCGGTTGCTGACGTAATCAATAGTCGGGTTCTTGAGTGTAACGTTCTGGATATAGAACTGTTAAT
The DNA here is from genome assembly GCF_040938575.1 of Ambystoma mexicanum. Lineage (NCBI taxonomy): Eukaryota > Metazoa > Chordata > Amphibia > Caudata > Ambystomatidae > Ambystoma > Ambystoma mexicanum. The sequence continues at coordinate 1,076,326,668 of NC_090922.1, forward strand.
TAAAAAATCTTCAGCGTCCAGAGCTTCTGGACCTAATGGCTTAAGTAACTCGATCTTTAAATCGGATCCAGAAACATGGGCGAAGGTCCTTAAAGCCCTTTTTGATAATATTATCGCCCAGATGAGAATCCCTGATTCGTGGAGGCTCTCAATAGTCATTCCTATTTATAAGAAGGGCGACAGGCTATTGGCTTCTAATTATCGCCCCATCTCTCTCCTAGATGCCGATAGTAAACATTTTTCGGTTATTGTTCTAGGTGAGTTGGAACTCTGGGCACAAACTAAGGGAATTATTCCGAAGCAGCAATCTGGATTCAGAAAGGGTCTGTCGACATCACTGAATGGGTTAGTCTTGCGCTGCTTAGCTGCGAAGTCCTTCACCAAGGGAGGCTCTCCTCTTTTTGGAGCCTGGATTGACTTATCACAGGCTTTTGATATGGTTGGTAGAAATCTATTATGGGGAAAATTAGTGGCCTGGGATATACCCGCTGGCTTACTCTCTATTCTAATAGAGTTGCATTCTAACAATCATATGCGGGTTAGACTGGGCAGGTCCGGTTTCCTTTCTGACCAAATCAGGATAACTAGAGGGGTTCGCCAAGGTTGTTTATTGGCTCCCTTGCTTTTCATCCTTTTTATGGTGGACCTAGCTGATTGGCTACAGAATATTGGGTTGATATCTCCCTCCATCGGTAATGCCAAAATTAATTGGCTAGCATATGCCGATGATATAGTAGTGTTGGACTACTCACAAGTGGGGCTGCAGCGCCTGCTAAGTGCTTTAGAATCTTATGCCAGGATTAATAAATTAAGAATAAATCCCTTAAAATCTAGAATTCTTGTATTCAGGAGGCCTAATAAAATAGTGAAGAACTTGAGTTGTAAGTTAGACCAGTCTCAGGTAGAGGTTGTCTCTGAATTAACCTATTTGGGAATTAAGATACTTCCCATCTAGGTTTAATTTGATGGCTTCTATGGATTTAAAACTGATCAAGTTGGGAGCCCAGATGAAAAAAATCCATTCTAAGTTTGGCAGATTTACCATCATTCCCCTTATAAGATTTTATATCGGGAAGGTAGTTCCCATTATTCTATATGGCATGGACTACAATCCTCTAGCCTTTGACTTAGATTGGGATGTTTTTGAATCAAAGATTTGAAAACGTACTTTGGGACTCCCTGATTGTGCTCCGATTGTTTCCCTACGATATGAGTTTGGTCTGTCGTCACTCAGATCATGGCTAGCCTGGAAGTGGCTTACTCTTTATAGGTCAATTCTTGATTCCCCTAAGAATTCACTTCTTGAAGATACTGATGTAGAGCGGGTACATGGCAATAGCGTTTTTCTATGTAGGTTAGAATCAACATGTTTGGAACTATTGTCCCGTTGTGATTCTGATGCTGAGTCCCTCCTACAGAACCCTCTAAAAGTGAAGGAAAAATTGAAACTGGCTGATTGGATTCATACGATTGAGGAGATGCGGGGAAATAAATGATCAGCTTCCCTCACATTCTTAGATAAGCGTCTATTGTTTCTTCCGGCTTACCTTAAGAAGTCCCCTAGCTTTTGGTTTAGATCTGCTTTTTTGAGATTTCGTTTAAATCTACTCCCTACCCTGGAATTACTTGCTATAAGGGATAAAGAAGGGGGTACTGCTCCAATCTGTGATAGATGCTTAACTATGGAAGTTCAGACTACTAAGCATTTACTTTCTAAGTGCCCAGGGAATTGGAGTGTCAGGGCTAGTTCTTTTGGCAGATTTGTTCATAATGAGTCTCATTTAAATTCTGATGATTTTTGGGGGAGGTTATCGTCTGGCAATGAGATGGCTTTATCAATTGAAGTGGGTAGAGTTTAAAAGGAATGGAAGCTAGTAACAACTTGAATTTTCTTTTGTGAAAAATTTGGTTGTTAGAGTTTCTTTTATCTTTTTTTTCTGATTTTTCTATTATGAGATATGTGTACTTAAAAACTGTAAAGGTTTGTTGTTATCGTTTATGTAATATTTTGGTTGTGAAATGTGTAAAAAGTCAAATTGTGGCTAATGCACTTTAAATAAAATTTTTAAAAAAAGGTTCCTAGTGGGTGTAAGCAAGTGAAGGGAAACTATCACAGATGCTGTTGAATTAAAACATTACCTGTCAAATAATGCTGCATGTGTGGCTTTTGCTGGGTTATTAAATCCAAACACATTTGAAGGAGGTAGAGTTTTGCAAAAGCACAAAAGAAAGTTAGCCTGGCCAATATGAGAAAAAGTGATTGTGACTACAACTGGGAATAGCTGATGGAAAACACTCCTTAAGAAAGTCCTTTTCAGATTGGACTGAGTGCAGAGGCATTTCCCAAGACATAACCAGATTACCTGAGAGGGATTATGGGAGCAGGTCCACAGACTGTTAGGTTGACCTTATCTGGTGGTAGTGCCTCAAGCCGATTGCTCTCCTTATTTGTCTTGGTCCTTTGAAAGATAAACCAAAGTGAATACAATGATCCTTGAGTATTCAGACAAATATCTCAAGCGTTATTTCATTCCCAGATAGCAATCACAGACAGCAAGGAAACATATTTGGAGAATCCCGTTTACAAGCTATGTCATTGTCAGGGAGGGTTAAAGTACAAGGCATATGTGCCTTGTATTTTAGAATAAAACATTTAGGGCCTCATTCCGAGCATGGAGGTAATCATGACGCTATTAGCGCCATTACTAGCTCGAATACCGGTACCGAGTCTGCCGTGGTTCAATGGGGACTTACCGGTCTATTCCGACCTTTGCGGGACCGGTAAATCCCCATTGAAAAAGCCCTGCCCAATTCCCATTTGAGCCCCCATAGGGCTCAATGGGAAGGGGGAAGGCGCTAATAACGGTACCGCATATCGCAGTTATTAGCTCTAAAGTCCCTTAACGGGTCCCTTCATTAACGCCTGGTAAAAGGGACCCGCTAAGGGAACTCGGTGTCCTTACCGGTGCCCGGTATCCCTTTGCGCCCAACTCGTAATGAGGCCTTAAACTTTAGGTGGCATAATTGGAAGCCTTAGACATCTCAAATTGAAATGTGGAATAACAAGTCCTTTTATTGGTGTGTGTCATAATCAAATCCCTTCCTTAAATAAACATGTGGAGCTGGGGTTTTGTGAGTGTGAACCTGTCTCCTAGAGAATAATGGGAGAGTTAGGCACTATCGCCCAGCATTCCAAAAAGAACCAGAATTCCTAAAACCAAGATTTAAAATTAAAGGCAACCATTTCCAAACCCCAAAACCCTTGAAGTTAGGAAGGATATGCTAGAAACAGTATTGTTTTCTAATGCCAGTGCTTATCAGTGGTTTCAGTGAAAACTAGGTGAGTCTTTTGTTTTAAACTTTATTCTGAGAGCAGTTTCACCTTTTTGAATCAAGCAATCAATGACAATTTGTGTCTAGGATAGTGATTTATTTGTATTGTCCTATATATGGTTGTTTGTCCATTCTGGAATTAAAATATTAGTGAGAAAAAATCTGACAGGTTGTGTGTTCTGAAGGGGTGCCACCTGTATTTATGTGACATATTGTGGATTAATTCCCCAGCTTTAAAAGTTAGGGAAGCACTTTTTTAATCGCTTGATTTCTTTTTTTCATGAAGCAAAATATTCAGGGTAAAAACTGACTATTTCTTGTCCCAGATTTTGGGATAGAATTGTCGTTGAGGGGGCTATTGGATCAGCGATTCTTCTCCCTAAATAAATACAATACTTGAGATGTACACATACTTCACAAATACGTGTAAGTAATTAATGTAATATCTATCAATTCTGGGATCGATGCTCATTGCTTCTATCATGTTTGTGTCATGTCCTCAGATCATTCCTTCGGCCATGTCCCGCCAACCACTCAGATAACCACCTTCTCCCCCCAGTCACCTGTTTCCAGGGGCTCACGCAGGCATTCCAGTTTGGCTCGCGCGCTGGCGAAGCAATCGCCATACACCCTGCAGTCGCGCTTGCGGCCGTTTCTCCATTGGCAGTTGCCATGGAGATTAGGCAGCCGCTCGAGCAGGAAGACAAGTGCTCGTTCCGTTGCGACCCGATCACGTGACGTTATGCGGTCATGTGCCCCAGGCTCACGGTCACGTGATTCCATTCCGTGTCATGTGACCAGGAAGTAACTGTATTTAAGCCGGGCAGTGCTGGTATACCGCGCTTCACAGCTGTTTTCCTCGGAGACCCTGTTTTTGCTGAATAAACCCGCTTACCTGGCTTCCTTGAATCTGGCTCTTGTTTTTGGACTTCTTGTGGATCACGTTCGGCTACGGCGACTTCGGCTCTCCTGTTTCTCACGGCTTCTGACCTCGGATTGAATCACGGACTTCTTCTGGATCTTGCTCTTTGTTCCTCCACTGGATTCGGACTGCCTTTCCTGGCTTGATACCTTGTTTTTGCTCAACGGACACCTTTTGGATTTCCCAGACCGCATCCTTGTACAATAAATCATACTACCCAAGTGGTAGTTATCACCCAACTATCGAGGGACCACAACACTCTTCAGGTGGAGATTGGCTAAACATCCTGACCTATCCTTTAGGGTGGATTCCTTGCCTACGTGAGTCCCGGAACCATCCCTCAGGTCCATCTTCCCTTTCATCAGATATCTGGTAAGAAACTGGCCATTCTTTGTTTTATGTATATAGTACCCTGCTTGCTTGGTATTTAATCATTGTATTTTTTACAGCTGCCTTGGGGCTCCCAGTACTTCGGTTCCGGCCTCGGATCTCTCCACCTGTGGCCTCAAAGGGTGCACAGGGAGTGATTAGTAATTCTCCCTGTGCGGCACTTGGGGACGGAGGTCTCTTATATCTTCACGACTATCAACGTATAACAGACTGTGAAGCCTGTTGTGTAGGATATGGAGGGTGCCGCCGAAGACCCCCTGGCCGCTGTCATCCAAGCACTTACGGTACTACGGGCCGACATGGTGGCTGCTAATACTGTAGTTCATCAGCGTCTCGACCTATTACAGAGCGCCCAACACCCCTTACCCGCAGATCCGGAACTCGGTGACGCCAATCCGGCACCAGCACCCCTTGCACACCCACTCCCGGCTCCCCCAGCACCCGTTCCGGTGGTTCTTCCCTCTCCCTTTCCTTTGGCCGCCCCTGAAAAGTTCCATGGGGACCCGAGGAAGTTTAGGACTTTTCTTAATCAGTGCAAACTGCATTTTTTGTGCCGGCCCCTTGCTTTCCCGGATCCTACCACCAAAGCGGTGTTTACTCTGTCCCACCTAGCCGGTACGGCTGCTGCTTGGGCAAACCCCCTGTTAGAAACAGATCATCCGGCCCTCTATGATTTTGACCAGTTAGTATCCGAAATGTCCAGAGTATTTGACACTAGATATAAAGCTCAATCACATGATCTAGAATTGCTGGACTTGTCCCAGGGTAAGGGCTCCCTCATTGAGTATATCACACGATTTAATCAACTGGCCGCTGAGACCTCATGGCCTGAAAGCAAAAAAGCGGTTGTTTTCTACAGAGGGCTAAGCGACCCTATGAAAGACGCTCTAGCCATGGTACCATCCCTACCTGTTCAGTTTCCCGCTTTGGTGGATTTAGCTCTCCAAGTGGACGCACGGCGTTCTGAACGCAGGGCTGAGGCCGGGTTTTCCCAGACAACCAGCTCTGCCGTTACTTCGTCTTACAATGAGTCCGGTGAACCTATGCAAATAGGGGGTGTTAGGAGTCCCATCACCTCAAGAGAAAGGGAGCGCAGAAGGGCTGAGAACGCCTGTTTTTATTGTGGCTTGGGAGGTCATTTAGTAAAGGAATGTCCCCGAAAGCCCAAACCCAAGAAGCAGGATTTTCGCCCAGCTCGATCCTAGATGCGGGGGTAGGATCGAGTTCTCCATGCCCTTCCCCGGATATCACCCCATCATTTGGTCAAATCAGGCCTATACAAGTAGAAGCCACCATACAGCCTGCCCCGGGTATCATTCATCCCGTACAAATCACTATTGACTCCGGGGCCTCTGGTAACTATATTGACATCACTCTAGCCCACACATTAAACCTACCTTTGATCAATAAATCCCGACCCGAACCAGTGCAAGCAGTCGACGGGACAGAGCTTGTTTCTGGCCCCGTCAAGCAGCAGACCGCCCCTCTCACCCTGAATATCCAATCAGTCCATAAAGAAACCCTCCACTTTGATCTGATATCCATGCCTCAATTTGGCATCATCGTAGGAATACCCTGGTTACGGGAACATAACCCGCACATCGATTGGGGAACAGGACACGTACATTTCGAATCCGAGCTCTGTCAGACCTTTTGCCTACCTATGGACAGAGAAACGGACACCCCAGCATTGGCCCTTGGTGCTGTTGCCCAACTGACAATACGGGGCGACGAAATTCCCCCTATTACACACATAGTGGGTTCAGTCACCAATCACATACCTATGGACTATCAGGATTATGGTATGCTATTCGATCAGGGCTCCTCCGAAGTACTCCCTCCTCACCGCCCATACGATTGCCCGATTGATTTGGTTCCCGGGGCGGTGATACCTTCAGGCCGTATCTATTCCTTGTCCCTGTCGGAGGATCTGACCCTCAAGGATTACATCGATAAAGCGCTGTGTCTGGGCCATATACGACCGTCTAAATCATCTGCAGCAAGCCCCATATTCTTCGTGCCCAAAAAGGAGGGCGATCTTCGTCCTTGTGTTGATTATCGTCGGCTCAATGCCGTCACTATCAAGAACCGTTACCCAATCCCACTCATTTCTCCTCTTTTGGATCGGTTGACCCATGCCTCCGTTTACACCAAGTTGGATTTGCGGGGGGCTTATAACCTCGTCCGCATCCGAAAGGGAGACGAATGGAAGACCGCCTTCTGTACGCGGTATGGCCTTTATGAGTATACTGTCATGCCTTTTGGTTTATGCAACGCCCCGGCCACTTTTCAACATTTCATGAATGACATCTTCTCGGATATATTAGACATGTTTGTGGTAGAGTATCTTGATGATATACTCATTTTTTCTCACACTCTGAAAGAACACATACAACATGTACGGGAAGTGTTGTCCCGGCTGCGTAAGCATTCACTGTTTGTGAAACCCGAGAAATGTTTGTTCCATGTATCCAACGTGGAGTTTTTGGGGTTTAACATCACACCTGGTGGCCTAGCCATGAATCTCACTAAAGTACGAGCGATCCTCGAATGGCCAACACCTAAAACCCTAAAAGCCTTGCAATCCTTTTTAGGTTTCGCTAATTTCTATCGGCGTTTTATCTCTGGGTTTTCTTCTCTTGTATCACCTCTCACATCCCTTACCAGTCCTCTTGTCCCGTTCGAGTGGCAGGAAATACATCAGCAGGCCTTTGAGGCATTAAAAAATGCCTTTACCACAGCCCCGGTGCTCCAACACCCCGACCCTGATCAACCGTACGTTGTCGAGGCGGACGCCTCTTCTTTCGCATTGGGGGCGATCCTGTCACAAGCCTGTCCCACTACCGGGCGGCTTCATCCTGTAGCTTTCCATTCACGCAAGTTCAACCCTGCAGAAACCCACTATACCGTCACCGAAAAAGAGCTACTGGCGGTAATGGACGCTTTTCGTACCTGGCGTCATCACCTGTTAGGGGCCAAACACAAAGTTACGGTTTATACCGACCACAGAAACCTGAAAGACCTGGCGGCATTAAAATGCGTAAACAGCAGACAGGTCAGATGGCACCTGTTCTTCGCCGCTTTTGACTTCCAGATTAAACATCGTTCTGGCTCTGAGCATAGCAAGGCCGACGCTTTGTCCCGCTCCCCCGGAGGGGTTTCGTTACCAGTGTTCCCTGATACACTCATACCTCGGGGACATGTCGTCTGCACTTGTACACCCCCTATGATGTTATTGGAGGAGATCCATTCGTGGGTCAAAAAACACCCCGACCAACTGTCGGAATGGGATCCCTCCTATCACAACGGTCTGCCATATGTACAGGACCGTCTAGTTCTCCCTACCACTGACACCAGAAACCTAGCCCTGGAGTGGTCTCATGACGCCCCGATCAATGGACACCCGGGCCAGGCCCGTACCCTAGACCTCTTGAAACGCTGGTGTTGGTGGCCTTCCATGAGACGTGACGTGGCTTGTTACGTGGAATCGTGCTCAGTCTGTGCTCAGGGCAAACATCGTAGGGGTCGTCCATTGGGTCTTTTGCGCCCCTTGCCTTTGCCACCAAAACCCTGGCACACCCTGAGCATGGACTTCGTGACCGATTTACCCAAAATCCATGGTTATGACACTATATGGGTGGTGGTCGATGTTTTCACCAAGATGGCCCGTTTTGTCCCTTGCCGAGGAATTCCTTCTGCCCCTACCTTGGCCAAGCTGTTCTTTGACTCTGTTTTTTGTCTTTATGGCCTTCCATCTGTCCTAGTGTCCGATCGTGGCTCACAGTTCACTTCCCGTTTCTGGCGTGCCTTGGTCACTTTGCTAGGCATCGATGCACGATTCTCCTCCGCTTACCATCCGGAAACCGATGGTCAGACGGAGCGGACAAATCAATCCATGGAACAGTATCTGCGTTGTTTGTTGTTACAACAGCAATCGTCCTGGTTACAGAACATCCGGTATGCTGAGTTTGCCTATAACAACGCTACACATTCTGCAACTGGTTTCTCTCCATTCTACACCATGTATGGCCAGCATCCCCGAGTCCTTCCTGTTCCCGACGTTTCTCCCTCCGATAACCCCGCCGCAGCCACTTGCGTTAGGGATATGGAGTCCCTCCATGCCCAGGTCCTCGTTCATTTGCAGGAAGCGCAGGCTTCCATGAAGGCCTCCTCAGACGCTAGGCGCACCGTGGCCCCTCTGTATCCCGTTGGTTCCCGAGTGTGGTTGTCCTCCCGGCACCTCCACTTGAAGGGTTGTCGAAAGCTGTTGCCCCGTTTTGTGGGTCCCTATGTTGTTTCCCGGGTCATCAATCCGGTGGCCTATCGCCTGGTTCTCCCATCGTCCTGGCGGGTTCATCCTGTGTTCCATACTTCCCTCCTCAAGCCCTGTCCCTCCTCGACTCGTCTTCGCCCTTCTCCCGCCCCTGTTTCCCTGGATTCTCCTGATGTTTTCGAGGTCTCGGATATTCTGGGTTCACGTTTCCATAGGGGTCGACTGCAGTACCTGGTCGATTGGTTAGGTTATGGTCCGGAGGAGCGTTCTTGGGTCCCTGCCTCTGATGTCCAGGCTCCCCGATTGGTTTCTCGTTTCCATCGGGAGCATCCTTCGTGCCCACGAGGTCGTGGGCCTTTGGGGGGGGGGCTCTGTCATGTCCTCAGATCATTCCTTCGGCCATGTCCCGCCAACCACTCAGATAACCACCTTCTCCCCCCAGTCACCTGTTTCCAGGGGCTCACGCAGGCATTCCAGTTTGGCTCGCGCGCTGGCGAAGCAATCGCCATACACCCTGCAGTCGCGCTTGCGGCCGTTTCTCCATTGGCAGTTGCCATGGAGATTAGGCAGCCGCTCAAGCAGGAAGACAAGTGCTCGTTCCGTTGCGACCCGATCACGTGACGTTATGCGGTCATGTGCCCCAGGCTCACGGTCACGTGATTCCATTCCGTGTCATGTGACCAGGAAGTAACTGTATTTAAGCCGGGCAGTGCTGGTATACTGCGCTTCACAGCTGTTTTCCTCGGAGACCCTGTTTTTGCTGAATAAACCCGCTTACCTGGCTTCCTTGAATCTGGCTCTTGTTTTTGGACTTCTTGTGGATCACGTTCGGCTACGGCGACTTCGGCTCTCCTGTTTCTCACGGCTTCTGACCTCGGATTGAATCACGGACTTCTTCTGGATCTTGCTCTTTGTTCCTCCACTGGATTCGGACTGCCTTTCCTGGCTTGATACCTTGTTTTTGCTCAACGGACACCTTTTGGATTTCCCAGACCGCATCCTTGTACAATAAATCATACTACCCAAGTGGTAGTTATCACCCAACTATCGAGGGACCACAACACTCTTCAGGTGGAGATTGGCTAAACATCCTGACCTATCCTTTAGGGTGGATTCCTTGCCTACGTGAGTCCCGGAACCATCCCTCAGGTCCATCTTCCCTTTCATCAGATATCTGGTAAGAAACTGGCCATTCTTTGTTTTATGTATATAGTACCCTGCTTGCTTGGTATTTAATCATTGTATTTTTTACAGCTGCCTTGGGGCTCCCAGTACTTCGGTTCCGGCCTCGGATCTCTCCACCTGTGGCCTCAAAGGTTGCACAGGGAGTGATTAGTAATTCTCCCTGTGCGGCACTTGGGGACGGAGGTCTCTTATATCTTCACGACTATCAACGTATAACAGTTTGTTGGATATCTTCTATGTTATGTGATGTGAATTGTAAAGACTACAACTGCCATTGTTCACTGATGAAAGTAACCGTGCATAGGAAGAATTGGTTTATGATTCATTGCATGTAATTTGGAGTCAAATGTTGCAATAGAGGTTATCTACATTTATTTTTATGTTTGCAGAGTGGTTAAGTATGCAAATTACTTCAGGTGAAGTTTGTCACAAGACCTATGGTAAAGTTTTCTTGGTTTAACAAAGCTGGAATGCACAGCAAATGGTCAAATTCTGATGGACACAGGTCAGAGAATAAGCTTGCTGCAATAACAATCTCATGTGCCTCGTTGAAATAGAACAGTTTAGTAATCATAGTAGCATTTATCATGGTTTCTATTCTTGTTTGCAAAGCTCGAAAAATGCTTTTTTCACGTCACCGAAGTAGAATGTTTTGGTTTTATCCTTACTCCAGGAGGCATCAGAATGGACGTGCACAAGGTAGATGCCATTCTGAAATGGCCTTCACCAACGTCTCTGAAAGGGGTACAAAGCATGCTGGGCTTTGCGAACTTCTACCGCCGGTTCATCCCAGACTTCTCTCAGGTTGTGCACCCAATCACAGTACTATTACGAAAAAACATTCCGGTATGTAATAATCTGGAGCATTACATTATGAATTAAACTGCTAACAGCTCTTTGGGGGCAATGCGTTTTTTCTAACATTAATCTAACTAACAATTTTGGTTTTAGCACACATGTCCAGATGCATGGTACAAGGCACATAAATTCTTATGGAATGTATCTCCTAATATCTTTTTAATTGAGGTGTTACCACATAAAAATCATTAAAATTTGACATGTCCAGAGAAAATTTTAAAATAGAGGCTGAATGAGAAATTAATAATAACAATATTATAACTTATGTTGCAACAATAATAGGCCTAACTCAGCCAAACTTAAAACAAATGGAATAATGTTCAGTATTACCTCTCTGAGTATAACTAGTCTCCATGGTCCCTTCAGCAACAAACGTATCCCACCACTTGTACAAATTCTACAGGGTGGGGTTTCTCTGGTAACTCGGAGTGTAGATCAGTGCTAAAGCTGTGATGGAGGAACATACATTTGTAAACCTCCTACTTCAGAATTTGTGCAACAAAAATGTAATTATCATGAAATTGCAATATACCTTCTGCATATGTATGAATTTGATATCCATAGACACACATGCTACAAAAACAACTTTATACATCCAGCAGAAATATGGGATATTTTACACACTTGTGTGCAATGGAAACAGGAGCCAAAATACAACATCTTGAATGTAGCCCCCTTACATTGTGAGTAGTCTAAGCAATTTGACATTTAAATACTAAGGGTGGTATTATAGACAATGTACACCTGTGCAAGTGCAATTAGCACATGGCTCACACATTGGCTAAATGCAAAATAAAATTGCTGCAGTTCATTTTCGCAGCTGGGCAATGTTTGCCCTAGTCCTAGAACTAGAGTGAAGTGCAAAAATGCATTGCAACATTACGTTTTATGGTCGTGCGCCTTTTTTGCATTAGGATAATTCAAAATGCAAAGATGGAAAGTTTCTGTAATATGACCCCTCATCAGCTAACTGTCTGATAAGTCTGTGAAAATAGTTTTAACATACTTTGTCATTTAATATCCCTTACCACTCCCTACCTCCAATTATTACTCCTAGCTCAGGGCTCTGCAACCTCTGGCTGTCCAGCTAATTTGGGCTACAACGGCCATGATCCCTTATCCATTACGCTAGTTAGGGATGATGGGTCTTGTTGTCCAAAACATCTGGAGAGCCAAAAGTTGCAGACCTCTGTCCTAATTGGTCCAAAGCTCCTGATCCTATATTGTCTCATCAATCCCCAAGGAACTATAAGATAGAGGTTTAAATCACAGTATTAAAATTTCTATTTTTTGAAGTATCAAAATATTCTCAATACATTTTGCTACTCATGAGTACATCCTTAAATACTGGAAGTGCTTCACCTGAACCATATGAAATGGGTCTAAGGAGCTCACACCATCTTCAACAACTTTTAAACATCTTATACTTTCTTCCTTGTGTAATAAAAGAATAACTTCTTGCAATAGTGCTGGAAATTCGGTATTATTTCACGATATCTGCAATAATGCAATTTGGTACCATACCTTTTAACTGTGCCCTATGAGACAGTGCCATAAAATGTAATTGAATGTATTTCAACCTTCTACATAGTTCTGAATTGAGAAAATCAGCATTATAATATTTAAATTGCATTGCACCGATGGAAGCTAGATAGAATTCTATTTTAAAGGGAACAAAAAATATGCAACTTTCTTAGCACTTTTGCCATAATATTATTTGCTAAGAGCTATCCATCCATAGGATGCAGAGCACACTCTGGATGTTCTGATCTCCTCAGACCTTCCCATTTCAATCCCTCTCACCACTCCTCTCTCCTGGAGTGATCATGTTAACCTTTCCTCCAAGCTCACTGTGATGCTGGAAATGCATCAGAGGGACAGGGCCTCAGAATCCTTGTTCTTTACTGCTTTTTATCGTGTGTTCTGTTGTGTTTTCTGCCCAGGAGTCCATGTGGGTCTCCTGGCAGTGCAGTTCTCTCTTTTGGTTTGGTGAACAGACCCATGGGATACCCTTATGGCACCCAGGGGTAGGGGTACAACCCTGTGCCCCTAGTGTATGTTTTTGGGCACCTGTGGGTGGCCCACAGAGCAGGGTATGGGCTGGTGGCAGCTCCATGCTGAATTTTACAGGTGCTCTGGGTGTCCTCGATTTTGGGATACCCAGGCCCTGCCATTTGGATCAGTTGATTCCTGATAGGAAACAAGATGGCCCCTGTGGTCTCTTGCTTTCTATTGCCTGTTACCTTGTTTTCCCAAAGTCCTGGGAAGCCCTGACTCTGTCCCTTCCCCCTGACTGGCTGTTGGGTGGAAGTTCCATATATGGTGTTGTTGTGAAGGCCCAGCTAGACTGACTGGAGCCTTCGCAGTGACTGTATGTTGTGGGTACCTCCTGTGGGTGGGACCTGGGTGAATGGAGTGTGTGACCAATATACACTCCTTGTTGTGGTTGTCTGGTTTCTGGCATGAGAGACAAAGACTGAGACAGCCCTGCCCGAAACTGGCCTGAATGCAGTGTGTAGTGTTGAATGGCTGGGTACTTGTCCCAATCCACGTTCCTTGTTGTGAGTGTCTGAAAGGGAGGAGTGTGGCCTGAATGCACTGTGTGCCTGATTGGCTGACTGATTGCATGAATGCCCTTCTGTATGATTGGCTGCTGAGTGTGTGCCAGCAGTGTGGATGAGAGACAGAATAGTATATCTGGGGACCTCTCACCACTGGTAATTGTTCAGAAGCGTTCAGAAGCTGAGTCTCCACTCTAAGAGTAACTGGAACTGCTGATCCTCGACGCCCAGCTGGAAGAAGAAGACTTGCTGTTGCACTTGCTTCGACCAATCTGAAAGCTGCCGAATTCGTCGAGGACTGACCCGAGAGAGGACCTGGTAAGGCGCCCTCTTCCCGTGCTCCGAGGGATCATCGAGCACCGCTACATCTTCACCAAAGCGCCCTGGAAGTCAGACCCTCGAAAGACTGCCGACCCGAGACGGGACCGCTGAGGAGATCGAAGTGAAGCACCCGGACATCGCCGCCATCGAAGTCCATTGCCATCGACCAGGGTTCGCAGGTATGTGTAACCGCTGGAGGCCCGTCGAAGTTGTGTTGCCCAGCCGTGGGAACCACTTGACGCCGTGCCGCCGACGACCGGAGCCGTCCGCTCCTTGCCTAAGAACATTTGAATCGAAGGACTCCCTCGTCCGCACCGTCGACCGCTTTATCCTGCCGGAGAAAATCGAGGACGACCAACGCGCCGACGAGAAACCTGCCGGTGGGTTTCCCACCACCCGAAGACCACAAAGACTCAAACGACTCAACGCCCTTGCTGGGCCCCCGTCTTCACAATCTTTGCAGTCCAGAACAATTGTCATCGAGGTGCCCCGCACGCCTCTGCCTTGCAGGACGCCAACGCTCCGTCGTCGACGAGCACCGCTTGGATCGAAGCTGCCGCCTCATCAACGCCATTCTACCCTGTTTGTTGTCAGACGTTCAACGCCCCGTGTCTCCCGCTTGAAAGGGAAGGCATTCAAGAAGGGCCGTCGATTCCCCGACGCCGAACGCCGAGTTCCTCGACAGACGTTCGACACCCCGTGTCTCCCGCTTGAAAGGGAAGGCATTCAAGAAGGGCCGTCGATTCCCCGCCGCCGAACGCCAAGTTCCTTGACGCTTCTCGACGCCTCTCGACGATCCGTGACTCCCGCTTGAAAGGGGGTCGCTCAAGAAAGATCTGTCGACGCCTCTTCGAAGAACTCGACTCCACCAGGTACATTGGGGGGGTAAAAACATTATAGGAGGGAATAAGACTTGCAGAACAATATATGGACTGGGCTTGTGCTATATCTTTATTTTTCAGGTTGCGCAGGTGGGGGGATCTCCACACAGAACTGTGTCTAGTGGTAGGGGCCAGTATTCTGCCTATTGCTCAACCATCTTATTTTCTCTCCTCTCTCTATTGCTGGTTTCACTCTATTGATCTGTGTCACATTGTTACAGTATTGTTGATGCACTTTAATGAGATCTAATACAAAGGGGGGTACCACTTTAGAATTGTATATATTTGCCATTGTTGATTTTCCTAAGTACAAAGTGAGTTATTATGATAAGTGTACATAACCTTGAATATTGATTAAATAAAGACTGTGTTCTAACCAATACAGTGTGTGGACATTCCTTTGTGGGGGCTTGGGAAATACACTGTACTTAAGAACCAGCCTGCATCACCTCCTGAGAAGCTAGGCCTTGATTGCTCGACCATAGCTACGAAATAGAGAATCTAGGCTGGGGTCCTCTGTGCCTCCCCTCTACCATATAGAGAGCAGAAGTACAGACCACCCACTACCAGTCTGTACACTGGTGGCAGCAGTGGGATGCTTATGGTTTTAAGAATCAGTGTATAACCGTGCCACTTACAAAATATCTACACTTTATTAAATTAAGGTGTAGTTGTGTACAAGATAACTGTATTACAAACAATGGAGTCTATTGCAAATGGCAAATTGACTCGGATGAGCTTGGAGGCTCTCCAGAGTGCTTGTGAAGCCAGGGAGTTAGACTTTGTGGATAAGTCTAGGGCTGAGCTGATAGCTGCCCTGGTGGACTACCAGACTGATGGTGAAACTCTTGATGAGGGGGGGAATGCAACCAATGAGGACTCTGCCCCTGGGGTTTCTGCTGAATCTGTTTCTGGGAATGCCGCCATTCCTGCTGCCTCTGTTCGAAACCCCAGCAATTCCCTGGAGCTTGAGTTATTAAGAATGAAATTGGCCTTTGAATACCGCAAGTTGGAAATAGATGCTGAACTTAAAAAAGAGGAGTTGGCTCAACAAGTGGAGCTCAAGAATAGGGATCTTGAACGGACCTTGAACTCAAGAGCCAGGACACTGAATGTCAGAGAATCCAGCTAGAGAAAGCTAGAGTGGAGACTTCAGCTAAAACCAGTGAGAGTGTCAGGTCCCCAGCCACCAAGTTTATGAAAGATTTGGTTGGTGTATTTGTGGAGGGTTCAGATATCCTCCAATGGATTGAAGCATTTGAAATGGCTTGTGCGATTCATGATGTTGATAAAAGAGATTGGGCTAAGTGTTTGTTAAGCAGAGTGCCTCAAACTGGATATGACTGTATTCTGAAGCTGAGTGTGGAAGAAAGGGGTCAGTATGAGTGTATGAAGTCTGCTTTGATTGCCAAGTTTGGCAAGACACCTACCCAATACCTTAAAAGGTTCAGGGATTTTAAGAAAAGAGAGAATGTGTCTTGGGTTGACGGGTGAGTGCTGCGCACATGAACATGATGGGGTGGATTGATGGATACAAGGTTAAGACTTTTGTTGAATTGTCCCAATTGAGCATTTTTCTGAAGCCTGTTCACCAGAGCTGCGTCAGTATGTGGCTGACCAGAACATTTTGGACCCCTTTAAGCTGGCTAGGTTGGCTGACAAGTGGGTCTCCCATCGGGTGTCCCCTAAGGACTCCAGTGGGAAGGACAAGGACAAAGAAAAGGGGGCCTCTCAGAAAGCTGAGGAGTCCCACAAGCAGTCACAGTCGGGTAAACCTAAACCTTCCTCTCCCAAGACCCAAAAATCTAGTGGGGATAAGTCATCTGTGGGTGGGAATAAGAGTAGTGGTCCACCTGCTGCAAAGCAGGCTCCCAGTGGTTCCAGTACCGTACCCCGCACTCCTGGCACTTGTTGGGACTGTGGGGCTCTGGATCACAGAAGGGGTGACTCTAAGTGTAAAGTTAAGGCACTTGGAGTACAGGCTGTCAGCCTGACCTACCCTTACCCAGTGTCTGAGGTGGAGGCCACTGTCCTCCCCTCCTCTACCGGGATCACATTTGGTGCTCCGGTAGAGATTTCCTTAGTGCCCCTTGGGGTCTGGGACCAGTATGCAGAAGTACTGGCGACTATCCCACAGAACACCCGTAGGTTTTTGAGAAGTGTCCTCTTGAATGGCCAAACTTCTACTGGTTTGAGAGACACTGGGGCAAGCATGACAGTGGTGGACAGGACCCTGCTCAAGCCAGAGGACTATGTAGGTGCTCCTCTGAGAACCACCAGGTTAGCTGGTGGGCCTCCCAAATTATTGCCTGTAGCCTTAGTAACACTCATGATTGGAGAGAAGATAGCAAAGCTTCCTGTCCTGGTTCAGGACAATGTCCCTGCTAACATTCTGTTAGGAAATGATCTAGTAGAGTTGGGGTTGATCTCGGATGGTCTTCCCATGTCTGTTGCTGCAGTCACTAGGTCACAGGTGACACCGGGTCTGGCTGTGAGTCAGGTACCCGAGCCAAAGGCGAGGCCTAAGGCAAGAAGAAGGAAGACCAAGAAGGCCACCTCTGTGGAGGGAACACCTTATCTTCCTGCTGTTCCGACAGCACCCATTAGGATCCATGCTCCGGACGGGCTGGGTCCAGTGGAAAACCCAAACTCAACTCCTGTGGAAGAAGAGACAGAAGACTCTCCTGTGGGAGAGGTTCTCAACCCGGAGGATCATCCCGACCTTCAATGCTTGTTAGCTGAAGGGGGACCCTCCCGGGCAGACTTCTGTAAGGGACAGAGAGAGTGCCACTCTCTCGAGGGACTGAGGAAACAGGCCCTGTCCCAGGCACAAGGAGAAGTGCCTAGGACATTCCGGATTTATTGGGAGGGTGAGCTCCTTGTTAGTGAGCCCACTAAGCCTGAACCTGGTGCCCCCAAGAGGTTGGTGGTACCCCAGGTTTACAGGCCCTTCCTACTGCAGTTGGCGCATGAGGTGCCCTTGGCTGGTCATCTTGGGACCAAGAAGACTAAGCAGAGGCTCTCTGCCCATTTCTACTGGCCACGGATGGGAGTAGAGGTGGAGTCCCACTGCAGGACCTGCCCAACTTGTCAGTTGTCTGGCAAGACTGGAGGCAGTGTCATTGCCCCACTGCAGCCATTGCCAGTGGTTGGCACACCATTTGAGAGGGTGGGCATCGACATCGTCAGTCCCCTTGACCCTCCCACTTCAGGTGGACATCGGTTCATCCTGGTCTTGGTAGATCATGCCACCAGGTATCCTGAGGCAATACCCCTTCGGACTGTTACTGCCAAGGTGGTTGCCAGGGCTCTCCTGGGCATTTTCACCCATGTTGGATTCCCCAAGGAGGTTGTCTCTGACAGAGGATCCAACTTCATGTCTAGTTACATAAAAACCATGTGGAAAGAGTGCGGGGTAACCTACAAGTTCTCCACCTCTTACCACCCCAGACCAATGGTCTGGTTGAGAGATTTAATAAAACTCTCAAGGGCATGCTAGGGGCTTTGGAAGAACCCCTAAGGAGGAAATGGGATCTCCTCCTGCCATGCCTGCTGTTTGCTTACAGAGAGGTACCTCAAGAGGGTGTTGGTTTCAGCCCTTTGAGTTACTCTTTGGACATCCCGTGAGGGGGCCCCTCGCCTTGATCGGAGAAGGCTTGGAGGCCACCCCTCCAGGTCCCGCCAAGCAAGTGGGGGACTATGTGTTAGGCCTCAGACAGAGGATGACACAGATGATGGGTCAGGCAACAGCAAATCTCAAGGCCAGCCAGGAATTGAATAAGTACTGACATGACCTTAAAGCCTCGCAAGTGGATTGGACTCTGGGACAGGAAATCCTTGTGATGGAGCCTACCAAGCCTAGAGCTTTGGCAGACAAGTGGACTGGACCCTTCAGGATCATCTCCAAGATGGGCGAAGTCAATTATCTGGTTGACATGGGAGCCTCTGGGGTAGCCCCTCAGGTATTCCATGTCAACAGGCTCAAGCCTTTCCACCGGCGAGCAGAAGTCTCATGTCTCTTGCTAGCTTCAGGGCAAGAAGAGGATGAGAGTGAGCCCTTTCCTGATTTGCTGCATAGCAACCCTCAGGATGGCTCAGTGGAGGGAGTACATCTCTCTCCGGATTTGACAAAGAGCAACAGAGGGCCTGCAGGGCTTTGCTCCAACAGAATGCCTCTCTGTTTTCACTGATGCCAGGCCTTACACCGTGGTGTAGGAATGAAATTGACACTGGTGACAGTGTGCCTGTCAAAAGCAGGTGCTACCGTATGTCAGATACCGTCAAGAACCACATCCAGGCTGAGGTTGCCAAGATGTTGGATCTGGGTGTTATTGAACCCTCAACCAGTCCCTGGTCCAGTCCAGTGGTTCTTGTCCCCAAGGCAAGTTCCCAGGAGGGTACCAAGGATTGGAGGTTCTGTGTGGACTACCGAGGAGTCAATGCCGTCACCAAAACTGATGCGCACCCATTGCCCAGGGCTGATGAGCTCGTGGACACCATAGGTGCTGCCAAATTTGTGAGCACCTTTGACCTTACCTCAGGTTATTGGCAAATAGCTCTGACGGCCCATGCCAATGCAAAGACGGCCTTCTCAACACCCGAGGGACTCTACCAGTTTAGGGTCATGCCTTTTGGGTTGAAGAATGCCCCTGCCACCTTCCAGAGAGTGAGAAAACACAAGGGGGGTAGTCCTGGCTGAAACAGTCAAAGCTGATTGCAAGTAATTGGAATGCAAATAAAATTTAATATGTATCTAATCCTTTGTTATAGTACTTATTCGTATAAATCCAAAGGAAAGATGGGAAGGTACCAAGGAGAAAGAATATATACCACAAACACTTAATTAATATAAGACTGGGAGTATTTTTTATTTATTCTCCTCAGTCAAATGTTCATTTTTAAACAAACAAAGGTTGCATAGACCTGTAAATGGTACAAACATTGCATTATATAATATTTTCATTAATTCACATATTCAGACAAAGCAAAAACACATTGATGCATAGATCAACAGAACATTTTTGTTGTTCTAACACAGAACCTTGGATGGGTCTGACAAAAGCCAGGCTAGAGGGTGACCAAAATAGATCGACGTCACTGACATAAATCAAAACCAATTGGAGAACAGGGACCTGTTAACCCCAAGGGGGGAATGGTCCCAGGACGTTTCGGCTAGACAGTGGATCACAGCCTTCTTCATGGAGCCAAGGATTTGGAAACCCCTGTGGAAGAGGAAGAGGTGCTGTGGTTAACGCACCCAATGTCATGACAGGACATGGTATACAAAAGAACTCCACATATAGAATTTAATAAAATCCATACAAAAAGGACACACTGATTAAAACGGGAAAGCTCTGGTAGACTCATATTATTGGTCAAGTACTGACCTTAACCAGGACAAAGTCCTGGGTGGTGGCCAAATGGCTAAAAATGCAAATTCCAGTGGATAACTCTGGTGGAAAAAGTAGAAGCTGCATCTAACACGGAGGAGCTGGAAAACAAATGTAAGAGAAATTGGGGCTCTTGCATCAGTGGGACCCCTCTGGTATAACTCGGGGCAAGAATGTTGGTAAATAGGGAGTGTACCAGTAAAATTACCTGGAGTTGCAAAGTGATGGCCTCGGCGCCCAAGCAATACAACTGGGGAAGAGCCCAAATTGCCGGCTTGGGAAACTGGAGAACAGCGGTGAGCAGAGACAGCTAAAGTCTGTAAAAAAGAGAGGACCGGGATCAGCTTGAGTCTGACACATGGATCTTTGAGATATAGCTGTGCTATAATAGGGACCTTTAACTTGTTTCACTCTTCCACACTTATTCACGCCTTTTTAGCTTAGGACTCCCTCTGGTCTTCTCACCCACTATTGTTGGCCAATTCTGCCTTTTTACCTTTACTGGATCCAGTTACCCATCATGGATCAAACTCTTAGCTTCACGGAAGAACAAATTTTAGAGATCATTCAAGGACCCACCCTCTTTAATATTGAGGGCGCCCAACAAATTCTAGCGTCTACAGCATCAGGCGAAGACCTACTCAACCTTAAAAAACGTTGCTTCAGAACGGAAGTACATGGCCATTTCTTAAGAGAATATCTTAGAGCGAACCTAGTACCCATGGGATTGCAAGTACGGAATGAACCAGCCCTATTTCTAGAGGATAAAGACTATATGCTTGGCTTTAGCAAAATCGCAATCAAATGCAGCAGGGACCTCATGGTCCTTACGATCACCACAGCCAGGAGAATACACCTAGACATTTCCAAAGAACTAAAAGAACAAGAGACTAAATTCTTGAATGATGAAAGTCTGAAAACGCCCGTGACAAATTGAAAGAAATAAATAAAACAATGGATACATTTATGAGCAGTACGCTAGACAAAAAACACAAGAAACTAGCTAAAGATATCAAAAACTTCCAACTTGAACTCGTATACCCATACCTATCAGTTGACTATAAGGAGAAAAAGGAAAAAGAAAGATTACATAATCAAGCAGGCCTGCCAAGGAGCAGACGCAAAACAGTTTCCTTCTGGAACACATCAAGCTCGGGTTCATCTGATGATGACCTAGCTAACCCCAATGATAGATCCAGTAACCGTGGCAACCAGCAACAACCACCGAGGTTGCCTTTTTTAGGCCTAGGGGACCCCAGGGGAGGCTACTGGGGTCCGCCGCAGTTTCAACCCATGCCTTTATTCAACCACCCACGCTGGAGGGCACCGAATCCCAACAGGAGATGGAGGAGATATTAGAGACTATACCTATCTTCAACCTCTCAGGATGTGTGCTCAATAAAGATGAGAAATCGTTACTATCCAAAGGATTGTCTTTTGTCCCCACCAATCATACCGATTGGTTCAGACTCGACCAAGAACTCTCTCACTTCTACAGGACTATTAGAAGAAAAATCTTCTTTCTAGACAAAGAAAGCCCTCTAGAAATAGAAGACTCATGATTAAGGAGAAAATCTAACTTCCTCCCCAGTGACAACGAAATGCCAGCATCTGTCCTCTCTTTTGAAAAATGCATTAAGCAAGAAATGAAAAAAGTCCAACTTATACCTTCGCATAAAAGAAACAATCTCTCACAGGGAGAACAACAAGCCCTCAAATCACTGTCAGGAAACTCTTCCATTGTTATCAAAGCAGCGGACAAAGGAGGTGGAGTTGTTGTTCAGAGCAAAGAACAATATAAGGAAATGGTACTGTTATTACTCAATATAGAGGATAACTACAAAAAGCTTCGTAAAGATCCAACAGCAGAAATCAAAATGAAAATCAAAGAGACAACTGATTTGGCCATGTTGAATAATTGGATTTCGGACAAAGAAGAAATCTTCCTCAACAACTCTGCTGGACGCATTCCAGCGTTCTATGCACTACCCAAACTTCATAAAAATCAGACCACACCCCTGGGAAGACCCATTGTGTCGGGATGCGGTTCAGTGCTTGAACCTATCTGCCAATTTATTGACTTCTTCTTAAAACCCCTGAGTCAGAAACCTCCCACATATCTGCGTGACACAATGGCAACCATAAACAAGTTTGAACACCAACCATTTAATCCTTCAGACGATATCTTAGTGACCATGGACATCAATAGCCTTTACACCAGCATCCCCCAAGAAGCTGCGGTCGAATGCATCAGGCATCATCTTACCCATCATATGTCACAAACAAGAGTTCCTATTAATTTTATAGTTGAACTACTGGAATTGGCTCTTACGAACAACTACTTCCAATTTGAAGAGACCTTCTACCTGCAAATTCGGGGCACAGCCATGGGGGCAGCCTTTGCCCCGAGCATGGCAGTTGTATTCATGGCCGAATATGAATACAATCATGTCCTCAACACATGTAATCCATTCCTAGACAACATAATGCTTTGGCACAGATATATTGACGACATCATCTTTATCTGGAAAGGAGAGAATAACACCCTCACAGAGTTCTTTGGATGGATTAATAATCGCACGGAAGAAATCAAATTTACCATCTTCAGTAGTAATACTAGCATCAACTTTCTGGATCTTACCATTAGACCTAAGAATAATATTTTGGAATGTACCATGTTCAAGAAGGCAACAGATCACAACACAGTGCTCCACTATAAAAGCAACCACCCGCGCAACCTGAGAAACAACTTGCCCTATGGCCAGTTTCTTAGAGTACGCAGGAACTGTACTGATACAGAAGAGTTCAAAATAAACGCAGCAGCCCTTGAAACTAAATTGAAAGCTCAAGGGTACCCCAAAAAACTCCTCAGAGATACCCAAAAGAGAGCCAGATTCACACCGAGAGAAGTACTCCTCACACCCAAAATCCAGGACACCCAACAAGACATCATGGCATGTGTCACCACTTTCGGCCCCAGTATGACTAAACTTAGAGGAGCCATTAGAAAATTCTGGCCACTTATACAACTTAGCCTACCCCAGGAACCGCTGCCTAGAATGGCACTCAAAAGATCTAAAAACTTGAGAGACATGCTCACGCATGCCAGATTAACTAAAACAAGCACCAGATCTACCCTATGGAACTTGAGAGAGATCAATGGCCACCATCCATGTGGGAACTGCTCAGTATGCAAACAGACGAAGAAAATGAACTCCTTCATGATTGGCAACAAGGAATGGAAACTCAAGCACTTTTCCAACTGCAAGACCTGCAACGTAATCTACATCATAGAATGCCCTTGCAAATTATGGTATGTGGGCCAAACATCGAGACCAGTACAAAAAAGAATTGGGGAGCACCGCTCGAGAATATGTTGTAAAACTGTGGCGGCCCCACTAGTTCCACACTTTCTTGAAATGCAACACGGCCCAGACAGCTTTATTTGGTGGGTTGCGGATAAAGTAAACAATACCAGCAACATTACCAACTCTTTGAATTTTAAAGAAAGCTGGTGGATGTATAAACTTCAATCCATTGCTTCAGGACTCAATGAAATAGAACCCCATCACCAATTCTAATACTTGTCCTTGGCGCCATGAGGGCCCAGATGGGATTTCCCCCCGTGTTTTGCTCACTCCGTCCACTCGCGACTTTGCGAGCACTCGGGCCCCGGGACACTACTTCCCACGCGCATGCGCAGGCAACCAGCGTCTGCCGCGCATGCGCAGGAAACCAGCGTCTGTTACTTCTGGGCATGCGTCGTACTCCCTACGCGCATGCGAAGACAACCAGTGTTTGCCACGCATGCGCAGGAAACCAGCATCTGTTACTTCTGGGCATGCGTCGTATAGCACGGTGCACACAGCTTCACTCTGTGTTCCACCGAGCTTACGATCGTACGCGGACGCCGCAGCCCACACGGTTCAGGTACTTTAAGTTCCCTCCCTATTGTCAATGGACCTTTCTAGGCGAACAACGCTCTCCCCATTACTCCCGGGAGGCCTAGCCCTTGAGCCTTGCATTTGCAATCCATGTGTCAGACTCAAGCTGATCCCGGTCCTCTCTTATTTACAGACTTTAGCTGTCTCTGCTCACCGCTGTTCTCCAGTTTCCCAAGCCGGCAATTTGGGCTCTTCCCCAGTTGTATTGCTTGGGCGCCGAGGCCATCACTTTGCAACTCCAGGTAATTTTACTGGTACACTCCCTATTTACCAACATTCTTTCCCCGAGTTATACCAGAGGGGTCCCACTGATGCAAGAGCCCCAATTTCTCTTACATTTGTTTTCCAGCTCCTCCGTGTCAGAAGCAGCTTCTACTTTTTCCACCAGAGTTATCCACTGGAATTTGCATTTTTAGCCATTTGGCCACCACCCAGGACTTTGTCCTGGTTAAGGTCAGTACTTGACCAATAATATGAGTCTACCAGAGCTTTCCCGTTTTAATCAGTGTGTCCTTTTTGTATGGATTTTATTAAATTCTATATGTGGAGTTCTTTTGTATACCATGTCCTGTCATGACATTAGGTGCGTTAACCACAGCACCTCTTCCTCTTCCACAGGGGTTTCCAAATCCTTGGCTCCATGAAGAAGGCTGTGATCCACTGTCTAGCCGAAACGTCCTGGGACCATTCCCCCCTTGGGGTTAACAGGTCCCTGTTCTCCAATTGGTTTTGATTTATGTCAGTGACGTCGATCTATTTTGGTCACCCTCTAGCCTGGCTTTTGTCAGACCCATCCAAGGTTCTGTGTTAGAACAACAAAAATGTTCTGTTGATCTATGCATCAATGTGTTTTTGCTTTGTCTGAATATGTGAAGTAATGAAAATATTATATAATGCAATGTTTGTACCATTTACAGGTCTATGCAACCTTTGTTTGTTTAAAAATGAACATTTGACTGAGGAGAGTAAATAAAAAATACTCCCAGTCTTATATTAATTAAGTGTTTGTGGTATATATTCTTACTCCTTGGTACCTTCCCATCTTTCCTTTGGATTTATACGAATAAGTACTATAACAAAGGATTAGATACATATTAAATTTTATTTGCATTCCAATTACTTGCAATCAGCTTTGACTGTTTCAGCCAGGACTACCCCCCTTGTGTTTTCTCGCTAATGATAGCCCTTAGTCCTGAGCTCAGATTGGGCTTTCCCTCCCGTATATTTACCTTCCAGAGAGTGGTCAACCATGCGCTCAGTGGGCTGGAAGCCTTTTGTGTGGCTTACTTAGACGACATTGCCGTCTACAGTTCCACCTGGGAAGAGCTTTTGACACATCTGAATAAGGTGTTGCAGGCCTTGAAAAGGGCTAACCTCACTATCAAGGCCACCAGGGGCCAGATAGCTCAGGGGAAAGTTACCTATCTTGGTCATGAGGTAGGAGGGGGTCAAATCCAACCTCTCTCCAGTAAAGTACAGGATGTACAGAACTGGGAGACTCCCACTACTCAAACCCAGGTGAGAGCCTTTTTGGGCCTCACTGGGTACTATCGCAATTTCATGGCAGACTATGGAACCATAGCTGCACCCCTGACAGCTCTAACTTCACCCAAACAGCCTAGGAAGGTTAATTGGACCGAAGACTGTCAGAGGGTCTTTGATGGCTTGAAAGAAAGTCTGTGTAGGGCACCTGTGTTGTGTGCGCCTGACTACAGCCGACCTTTTATCGTCCAGACGGATGCCTGCGACACCGGAATTGGAGCTGTCTTGTCCCAGTTAGATGACAAAGGGAGAGAACATCCTATCTTATTCATCAGTAGACAACTCAAGGGTAGAGAACTTAGGTGGGCTACTGTTGAAAAGGAGCGTTTTAGCATAGTTTGGAGCCTTAGGCATTTTAGGCCCTACCTTACGGGGTCTACCTTCAAGGTCCAAACAGATCATAAGCCCCTGAAGTGGCTTATGCAGATGAAGGGTGAGAATCCGAAATTGCTCAGGTGGTCCATTAGCCTGCAAGGGCTAGACTTCACCGTAGAGCACAGACCAGGGAAGAGTCACGATAATGCAGATTGCCTTTCCAGAAGGTATGTTGACCGTCTGGATGAGGGTGTCTATCCCGTGGGAGATTAGACACCCTCCACCTCAGTCTGGGGGGGGCGACTGTGATGCTGGAAATGCATCAGAGGGACAGGGCCTCTGAATCCTTGTCCTTTACTGCTTTTTATCGTGTGTTCTGTTGTGTTTTCTGCCCAGGAGTCCATGTGGGACTCCTGGCAGTGCAGCTCTCTCTTTTGGTTTGGTGAACAGACCCATGGGATACCCTTATGACAGCCATGGGTATAGGTACAACCCTGTGCCCCTAGTGTATGTTTTTGAGCACCTGTGGGTGGCCCACAGAGCAGGGTATGGGCTGGTGACAGCTCCATGCTGAATTTGACAGGTGCTCTGGGTGTCCTCCATTTTGGGATACCCAGGCCCTGCCATTGGCATCAGTTGATTCCTGATAGGAAACAAGATGGCCCCTGTGGCCTCTTGCTTTCTATTGCATGTTACCTTGTTTTCCCAAAGTCCTGGGAAGCCCTGACTCTGTCCCTTCCCCCTGACTGGCTGTTGGGTGGAAGTTCCATATATGGTGTTGTTGTGAAGGCCCAGCTAGACTGACTGGAGCCTTCCCAGTGACTGTATGTTGTGGGTACCTCCTGTGGGTGGGACTTGGGTGAATGGATTGTGTGACCAATACACACTCCTTGTTGTGGTTGTCTGGTTTCTGGCATGAGAGACAAAGACTGAGACAGCCCTGCCCGAAACTGGCCTGAATGCAGTGTGTAGTGTTGAATGGCTGGGTACTTGTCCCAATCCACATTCCTTGTTGTGAGTGTCTGAAAGGGAGGAGTGTGGCCTGAATGCACTGTGTGCCTGATTGGCTGACTGACTGCATGAATGCCCTTCTGTATGATTGGCTGCTGAGTGTGTGCCAGCAGTGTGGATGAGAGACAGAATAGTATATCTGGGGACCTCTCACCACTGGTAATTGTTCAGAAGCGTTCAGAAGCTGAGTCTCCACTCTAAGAGTAACTGGAACTGCTGATCCTTGACGCCCAGCTGGAAGAAGAAGACTTGCTGTTGCACTTGCTTCGACCAATCTGAAAGCTGCCGTATTCGTCGAGGACTGACCCGAGAGAGGACCTGGTAAGGCGCCCTCTTCCCGTGCTCCGAGGGATCATCGAGCACCGCTACATCTTCACCGAAGCGCCCTGGAAGTCAGACCCCCGAAAGGCTGCCGACCCGAGACGGGACCGCCGAGGAGATCGAAGTGAAGCACCCGGACATCGCTGCCATCGAAGTCCATTGCCGTCGACCAGGGTTCGCAGGTCTGTGTAACCGCTGGAGGCCCGTCGAAGTTGTGTTGCCCAGCCATGGGAACCACTTGACGCCGTGCCGCCGACGACCGGAGCCGTCCGCTCCTTGCCTAAGAACATTTGAATTGAAGGACTCCCTCGTCCGCCCCGTCAACCGTTTTATCCTGCCGGAGAAAGTCGAGGACGACCAACGCGCCGATGAGAAACCTGCCGGTGGGTTTCCCGCCACCCGAAGACCACAAAGACTCGAACGACTCGACGCCCTTGCTGGGCCCCCGTCTTCACAATCTTTGCAGTCCAGAACAATTGTCATCGAGGTGCCCCGCACGCCTCTGCCATGCAGGACGCCAACGCTCCGTCGTCGACGAGCACCGCTTGGATCGAAGCTGCCGCCTCATCGACGCCGTTCTACCCTGTTTGTTGTCGGACGTTCGACGCCCCGTGTCTCCCGCTTGAAAGGGAAGGCATTCAAGAAGGGCCGTCGATTCCCCGACGCCGAACGCCGAGTTCCTCGACGGACGTTCGACGCCCCGTGTCTCCCGCTTGAAAGGGAAGGCATTCAAGAAGGGCCGTCGATTCCCCGCCGCCGAACGCCGCGTTCCTCGACGCTTCTCAACGCCTCTCGACGATCAGTGACTCCCGCTTGAAAGGGGGTCGCTCAAGAAGGATCTGTCGACGCCTCTTCGAAGAACTCGACTCCACCAGGTACATTGGGGGGGTAAAAACATTATAGGAGGGAATAAGACTTGCAGAACAATATATGGACTGGGCTTGTGCTATATCTTTATTTTTCAGGTTGCCCAGGTGGGGGGATCTCCACACAGAACTGTGTCTAGTGGTAGGGGCCAGTATTCTGCCTATTGCTCAACCATCTTATTTTCTCTCCTCTCTCTATTGCTGGCTTCACTCTATTGATCTGTGTGACATTGTTACAGTATTGTTGATGCACTTTAATGAGATCTAATACAAAGGGTGGTACCACTTTAGAATTGTATATATTTGCCATTGTTGATTTTCCTAAGTGCAAGGTGAGTTATTATGATAAGTGTACATAACCTTGAATATTGATTATATAAAGACTGTGTTCTAACCAATACAGTGTGTGGACATTCCTTTGTGGGGGATTGTGGACTACACTGTACTTAAGAACCAGCCTGTATCACCTCCTGAGAAACTAGGCCTTGATTGCTCGACCATAGCTACCGAATAGAGAATCTAGGCTGAGGTCCTCTGTGCCTCCCCTCTACCATATAGAGAGCAGAAGTACAGACCACCCCCTACCAGTCTTTACACTCACCCTCTCTTCCACCCAGGCTATTCCAATTCCACTACTGCCACCCACCTTCTCGGTTATCTGACCCATGAAGCGTGTGTCAGTTGAGGCTTTCACCACCACTTTCTCCCCCTCCCACTCCCCTTTGGCGGACTCACACCCTGACAAAGCCCTTTCAATTTTCTTGGTCCTGTCATGAGGATCCGCTTGAAGCCCAAAGCTAAGTGCAATTCCTGGTACGACTCAGACCTCATCACCCTCAAATGCAAGTGCAAGGTGGCTTAGCAGATATGGTGTGCTTCTGGTACATCCTCTTGCAAACTGGCCTGCCGCCTGCTCCAAAGGCAATACTGGCTCTCTGTCCACACCAAGAGGATAGCTCACATCCAAGCCTGCAGCTCTCCGGCATCTAGCAACTCCTAAAACTCAGGACATCCTGTCCCCTCTCTCTTCCTCTCCCCTTGCCCCCTCTACTCCCTGCTCTTCCGCTGGCCCTTCTTCGGCCACCTCTCCTCCCTCCTTCTCTTCCTTTCCCCTGTCCTCCCCAGACAAGGTTTCTAGACAAATCTGATCTATGAAAGTCTCGTCAAAACAGGTTTATCCCTGTTCCTCCAAAACCATCAAGGACCACATTGCCTCCCTGGCTCCTGCTCTGGCCAACTTCTGCAACCACTCCTTCGCCTGAATATGTTGGTTGTCTTCATGACCATCAGTCTGGCCTCAGAGCTGCCAGGAGCACAGAAACTGCTCTCCTGAACATCAGTGAAGACCTGCTCTCAAACCTTGATTCCAACACCCCCTGTGTCCTCATCTTACTTGATCTCTCTTCTTCCTTTGACATGGTCAACTATGCCATCCTGCTCAACTGTCTCTGTGATAACCTGAGTATCACCGGTCAGGCCCTGGCGTGGCTGACCTTTCTTCTCTGATCGACCCTCACAGGTCTAACTTGGCTCCTTCCTCTCCTCTATCTCTATCTCTACCTGTAGTGTCCCCCAGAGGTCTAACCTCTCTCCCTGACTGTTAGACCAATACCTGGCACTTCTTGGCCACCACATTGCCACTCTCTGCCCCAACTTTCATTGCTATGCGGATGACACTGAGCTCATTTTCAGGCTACCTGCGGCAACCCCTTCTCCATCTCTCATCTCTGACTGTCTGTCTGCTATCCAGGAGTGGTGTGCCACCAATGATCTCTGCCTTAATGCCAGTAAGACTGAGATTCTTGTCATCGGCACACCCACTCCCTCCTTTCCTGTCACTCACTGGCCGGCCTCTGTTGGCCCTCTTCCTGCTCCCACCTGGGAGGCTAAAATCCTTGGGGTCATCTTCGACTCCCCACTCAACTTCTGTCCTCACATCTGTGATGTCTCTAAGAAGTCACACTACCAGCAGCACCTCCTCAGCGGTATTCTTCCTTTCCTCTCCTTCCCCAAGAAGCTCACTGTCTCCAGAGCTCTGGTTCTCTCTAGGCTGGACTATTGCAACAGCCTCTTTGTAAATCTTCCTCCTTCTACTCTCCAACCTCTGCAACTCATCCAGCTCATCCAGAACAGGACTGGGAGACTTGTCCTTGGCCTCAAGCCCAGGGATCGTATCCCTCCAGGATTGAAATCTCTGCACTGGTGCACAGTGGCTGAAAGGATTAAGTTCAAAACCCTCTGCATTGTCCACAAGGCCTTCTGGGGCCCAGGGCCTCAAAACCTTCAACTCTCTCTTCCTAAATATCTTCCTTCTCGAGCTCTTCGCTCATCTGCCTCCAACTCCCTCAGGGTCAGTCGCTTCTCCAAGCAACAAGTTGGTGGTAGATCTCTTTCTTCGGCCGAGGCCTCCCTCTGGAACGGCCTCCCCGCCTCCCTGAAACATGAGGAGAACCATCTCCGGTTCCGTAAGCACCTCAAAGCCTTCCGATCTGCTTCTGCTTTGTCTCTTCCTTTCCGCTGCTGAACTCCTCGCTCTAACTGTACTAGTCACCTGGCCACCCTCTGATCTTGGGCCCATGTCCCCTCTCCCTACAGTCCCCCACCAGCACTTGACACCGGTTGTCTGCACGTACCCTTACACTTGCCACAAGCTGGCCATACTTCTCTTATTGTTTTATTTATTCTAATACCCCATATACTGCACTGTCCCCACTCCCCCTCCCACTCTGCACTTTTCCTCTTCCCCCCTCCGCTGCACTTGCACGATCTGATTGACACTTGGCCTAGTAGGATCGCTGTCTTCCCTCTGTTCCCCCTCCCTTGCCACGTTTTGCCTTGAAACGCTTGTGCGAAGGTGCGTTATAAATGCCATATCATATCATAGCCATTTCCAGTTCAACATTGACCATCTACTTTCACAAATAAGCGGCCATTGAGTGGCTATGTTTTGACCAGGAAAGTTGAGTTACCAAACTGGGCAAGGATTGAAACAAGAAAATATCTCTTGGAGGTAAATCCATTTTTATTTCATGTAAATTTCCAAAAGTCATTAATTTCAGCTGAAACTATTCTTAACACCATTTCTTCCAAAAGAATTATATTTAAGTTTCGTCTGTTTTTGTTGCTGTTCAGAAGCCCAGAAACCACGGTTTGGTTTCAAAACACCTATAATGCCCATTTCATTATCGATCTAGTCTATCACCAAACCATTCCTAATATCAGTCCTGTTCTATGAGCCTTGATAATAATTTTCATCACTTAATCTATTTTTATTTTATTTTACCTACATCTTTTTAAGACACTAACAGTTCCATTGACTCAGCATTCATGTAATTCCCCTTATCCTCCTATTGCCCAGGTGAGATGCACAATACAAATGTAGAACAACAATGGGGCAAGTGAAATGGGAGCCCTTAACTCCCTTCAAGAGCTCCCTGTTTATTACCAGCATTGCCTTTAATATTTAAAGAACCTCTCCTGAAACACCAACCAAATAATCGTGGGCGACAATAGTCTTCAATATACAGTATCACAGCCTTTATGCTCATCCACTTTGATGATAGGTTATAAGAACATTTTATTTTGTAGCTATATCCATTACTTTTATGATGATACAAGCCTGTTAAAATATGTTGTCACCTCTGTCTTGGGTTCGCTCCTCTGTACACTCTACACCTCAGCTCTTGGGGCACTAATCACCTCCTTTGGGTTCTCATACCAACTCTTCACAGATGACACCCAAATATTACTCTCTTTTCCTGAACTCTCTATCAACATTTCCAACTGTCTTTCTGCCATTAAATAGTGGAAGGCATTGCACTCTCGGATGTTAACCTCTACCAAAACAGAGGTGCTCTTCTTCCCTGCCAAAAGATATCTTTCATCTCTGCCTCTGCCTGTCCAGTTCCTTACCGACTCTGTCCCCTACTCTTCTTCAGCTAGAAACCTCATTGTCATCTATGACCCTTCCCACTCCTTCTCTACTTCCATCTCCAAAACTGGAACAGCAGCTCACCTCTACCTCCTAAATATTAAGAAAATTACGCACCTCCTTCCTTTGAACACTGCCAAGCATCTCTTATTTTTTTATTTAATTCTTTTATTAAAAGTTGTTTATTAGTTTGATTAACAAACTTTTACAATATATGAGTGCTTTCATTTATCAATTGTTCACTTAAAAATCTAAAAACAATACAAATTTACAGATAAATGTTATGCACATTTCAATAGCATCACAATGGTCACCTTGGCACTAATAATACAGATCCCCCCCTTACTTCAAAATAAATCTGAATGAGGAAAAAAACAGAATTGGCATACAAATATTTACAGTAAGACCTTTTTGAAAAAGTTACCATTAGAATTCTTGGGTAGCTGTAGTTATTCTACCTTCCCAGCATCTCTTTTTTCCAATTCAATCACCAACATTGAAAAAAATTTAGTTAAAGAAAGTATAGTTTTAGTAGATATTCCCCACATCATATTCGTCCAGCACCATCCTCTGGCGTTTAAAGTATTACCCATTTTTATCACTCATGTAAGATCACACCGTGCGGGTTCAAAGTGATTGCAATAAATGACCAAGTGTTTCAATGACTTGGTTTGTAGCTGATCATTGCAAAACTGACAGGAGGAGTCTGTGATGATCCCTGCTCCTTTATCCCATCTTGAGGTATTTTCCAAAGTGTGTAACTGATTTAACTTAAATCTCATATATAAGTCCCTGAGCTTGCAACAAGGGAATTGCATTAAGTACATTTTGCAGGGAGTTCTTGCAGTTGCAAACCAGAAAGCCTCATAATAGTAAGACTTGGCTATCAAGGTATTTAACGTTTTAGTCCAATCTAGTTCGAATAGACATTTTTTTACATGAAGGATCCTGAATTCTAGATCCTCAGGACTTAAGGTCATTTCCTTCAATAGATTACACATTTCTTGATAGAAATTCATGACATATGGGGGTTTGGATTCATTAATCATCACTCTAAAGTCCTCATACAATGAATTGTTTGGGGGATACATCATTCTTGATAAATTCAACAATTGCCGCCATTGGAACCTTACAGATAAAGCTGTTAGACCCAATTTCTGCCGCAGCACACAATTTGGTATAAATTGTGCAACTCGCAAAGTACTCTTCCAGATTTTTCCCTGAATCTGATCAAGGATATCCTGAATATTCAATAGACACATATCTAGCCCATACAATAATGATGGTTCTACTTTAAGCATGTAGAATTCTATGAGAGGACACATCGAAAATGTATAACATCCCTGATATATCATCTTCATTTGCGTCCCTCTTTCCACCTTATTTTGGAGTTGGTGTCAGTAATATTATAACCAAGATATTTTAGTGATAACTCTAAGGGAATTGTCATGCTATCTATGGTCCATTTCATGGTCCTTGGCTTTCTTTTCAAGTTTTTAAATATCATGATTTTTTATTTGTGTGCATTGCATTGCAGATTGTGTCTATATAGAAAATCTGCAAATATGTTCAGTTTCAATTGTAGGCCGTATGGAGTCCTGTCGAATATAAGGATGTCGTCAGCAAAGGCCAGCCATTGGATTTTTAAATGACCAAGCCTTGCAGGGTACGAGATCTCCTTCATCCATGTTTTGTCGATATATCACAGAGGTAGAGGTTAAACAGGGTCGCTGCTAAATTGCAACCCTCCTTAACCCCCACCTCCATCGGTATCAGCTGCGTTGTTGCGCCCAAGCTACTAACCCTCACTTGATATGATGTGCCCTGGTGAGGTTTGGCAATTAAGGTTATTAGGTGAGAGGGAATTCTCTTCCAAGCCATTTTTTCCCAGAGTATTGATCTTATCACGCAATCAAAAGGGGCCGATAAGTCGACCGATGTCATATACAGTGGTCCTGTATTGGGTATTTTGGTTTTAGCCAAAAGATGTGCCAAGAGGGATGCATTCAGGGCAGTGCCCATATGGGCACGAAAACCAATTTAAAGCAAGAGAATACTTTGAATTCACTTATACTTTTTGGAGTTCTTGTAAAATAAGTATTGCAAACACTTTTGCACTCGCATCAATGTGGGCAATGGGTCTAAAGTTTGATGGATCTGTTGAATTTCCTTTTTTATGAATGGGTACGATAATTGCTTTAAGCCATGAGTGTGGGATTTCTTGAGTTCTCGAAAATGGTTGGATTTGGGAATAAATTATATTGGCCCACAAGATGGGCTGCTTTTAATCGCACAAGGAGGAATGCAATCAGGTCCAGGGGCTTTGGAGTTGTTAAGTTTAGTAATTGCTGCTAAGATTTCTAGTAAGTTCCATCCTGTCCAGGCTCCCGCAATGATGGATATAACATATGATTGTGTCTTAACAAATCTTTCGGGTAAGTGATATTTTTGTTTGTAAAATTGAGTCCATTCCTGTTCGGAGATATTGGACGTTTGTTGCCCCTTTGCTTTCATTTTGTCATCCTGCAAAATTGCCCAGGTGGAGCGCCTATCATTGCGGCACAAACTCAGCATAACCGCCTGGTTAACGACATGGTGATGGTGCACTTTATAATTTTTGCACCTATTTCTGTACTGATTACATATCTGTCTTTTGTTACTTTTAAATTCATCATTACTTGATAGGCGAGCTTTCAGATGTCTGATCTCGACATTTTTTATTCTTTTCACCAATTGAATTTCTCTGCTGAAAGTCGCTGAGCCAGTAGTTCTTTCAGTACTTGTTTTTTGTCTATTAATCAGTTTTTTAATTGCTCCCTTTATGGAATTTAGGTATAGTTCTAACCTTAGTTGTGAGTTGTTAAGTACGTTTTGCAAAGACAGATATCTTTCCATGTCGTCCTCGATTATGAAGTTTAATGTGTCACAGGTATACGTGCTCCACCTTAAAGAGGCCCCAGGCCTAACATTCCTCAATAAAGCCTGGAGAGGGTCCTTCTCTACCCTTACAGGTTCAAGCTCTATGGTTAAATACAAGAGCTTGTGGTCACTATATCCCGGGTCAACAATTAGTACATCCTTACATTTACCACATACCCCTGCAGAAACAGCAAAGTATTCAATAGCATATTTCATATGGTTACGTCTCCAGGTAACTTCTGCTTGATTGCTCTTATAGGGGACCATAAAAATCTCCCAGTTTGTTAGGAAAGAATACCATAGTTCCCCACGCATAGTCGCTGGTGTATTTTTAGGGGTCTTCAGCGCTTTTGGATGTAGTTGTCTCATGCAGTCTGCATTGAAATCACCCCCTACAATCACATTGCATTGAGGCCATTGTAAAAATACCTCCTCAAATATCATCACCAATTTCTCCATGATATTGTGTATCAGGACGTTACTTGGATTATGGTATGAAGAAATAACCAAATAACATTCCTTTGACTTTATCCCAAGTTCTAACACCATTGCGACGAACGAGTGATCCTAATAGATTTTAATTAAGACATAACATAAGTCATTATTGAGAAAAATTGCAATTCCCTCCGCAGGCCTTCCTTGGACTCCCTGAGTTGCCTCCATATGAATAGCATTAAAACCCGTTATCTGAATTGCTACCAAGCTCATAGTTTCCTGACTGAGGATGATATCCACACTTTCCTGGGGCTTAGTTTTATTTGCCCAGAGTAAAAGGTTTTTGCTACCACAGGAATTCCATGAGATCACTCTAAGTGATGTATTTACTGTTATGTAGTTGTTACATTTTTAGGTTCCTTCGCAGAGGCCATAAGCACAGACAACCAAGACCAATCTTTGCTAGTAGCCGACATGGCCGCGAGTTGCGCTATGACCTTTGCTTCAGATATTTTTGTGGATTGGAGTTCTACACTCGGATTCAGAAGGGATGCATGGCTAGTGAGGGGCTTTTCGTTAAATACAATCGCTTCCTCAATTGATTGCAAGAAATGCGGAACCAATCCTATCATGTTTAATTCCCTTCTATGCATCCACAACAATTCAGCGATTATTGTGGATTGTACTTTGAAGACCATCCTATAATTATTGATAGGCGGCAGAGTAATCCACTCAATGTCTCTAAAGGAGAGGGTTCTGAGTGCTGGAATTTTTTGAAACGCTTGAAGCATAAAGGACCGATTTAAGCTCTTTTCTAGGTTTATCTCCGGTGAGCTAATCCATCCCATTATGCACGACACTGATGGTGTGGATAGTGACCACTCCTCCTCGTGTCCCGCGCCACAATCTTGTTTTTTTCTGTTTGGGGCATCATTTTCATCAGCTAAATCCCTCTCCTCAAACTGTCGCATAGAGTGCTCATCT
The DNA here is from genome assembly GCF_040938575.1 of Ambystoma mexicanum. NCBI lineage: Eukaryota > Metazoa > Chordata > Amphibia > Caudata > Ambystomatidae > Ambystoma > Ambystoma mexicanum. Next base: position 1,076,363,050 of record NC_090922.1, read on the forward strand.
GTCTCTTTGATATGTGATGGAGAAAGATGCTCACCTGCCGAGTAAGGGTTTTTGATGTTTCTGCTATCATCATTTGGTTTTGGTTCCGTCATTTTTTGTTTTGTTCGGTCAATGTGTAGTTCTTCCTTTCTCTCGAGATCACTGTTAGTGACTGCTTGTTTTGCGTGGCTATTGGACGGGGGACTCTTTACACCCTCGTTCTCCGCCATAGTTTTTCCCATATTTGTTTTTTTATTTGGGAATAGGTTCATAAAAAGTGGATAATAGAGTTTGTTGGGGAACAGTTAAAGAAGAAGCAAATTCAATTTGTTTTGCAAGTATGAGTTCGGCCCTGTCTTTCACAGGAATATTGTCCATCATCACCTTTTGTGAAAGATTAGGGGTGAAGTTGGGCATATTACCTCCCTTTGGATTTAACTGGAGTGCTACTCTGCTTTCCATCGAGAGTTCCTCCACGTTAATTCCCAAATCCAATATTTCCAACACGTTACTCACGTTAGTTTTCACATTTTTGCTTTCTTCTGTTTTTTCAAATTTTTTGTCTTTTTTGTAATTCGTGACTGATGCAATTTTTTTGTTTGCCTCACTTTGGCCAACCTTACGTAGTTGCAGTCTTTTCAAAGCTCGAAAGTAAGACCGTTTTTCTTTTCTAGATGTAAAGTGTTTGCCATGTGGAATGTTTGGCGATGAGTCTCCCATAGAAACAGCATCAGCTGAATTATCCTTTATCTTTATTTCCTCCTCCATCAGTGCTGTTAAAGCCGATGGACTATCCGGAGGCACCGAACTCCCTGCCTGAGTAGATACGACCTCTTTGTTAGCTTCCTCTGCTATTTCACCTTCATTCGGCTGATTAAAGAACATCAGTTGGTCAATTTTCTCAGAATGCGCTGTGATCATCTGACATAATTGTGCATGTGTGTAAATTTGGTTGTATTTACAGTTTGTGCAAAAGATTGGGGAAATATATAGGTTGGAGGACCTCCTGCTTGTTGTTCATTCGTCAAGGGTTCACAAACCCTTTGAGTCGCAGATGATTTTTTAATAGTGATTTTCACCTGAGGTGATTTACATCCCCCTGCCTACTTGTAGTTTTCAGCAAAAATAAAACCCTCTAATTTGTTCAATTTTGCCAAGATCTGGGCTAGGGCGATTTTAATATCCCTTAGCTCATAATGTGTATAATCATGTCCTTTATCCAGGAGATTTAGGATTCTGGAGAAAACTGGGTAGTTGGATTCTAGCATCTGCATCTGCATCTCTTCCGCTGGGGACAGGGGAGGAATTGTATTAGGGGAAGCGGAGTCCTGTGGTGGAGGGGTTATAGGCATCATGGGAACCTCTTCTATCAATACCTCCTCAGGGCCCGGAAGTTTCTTTGGAGCTTTGGGTGGATACTCCCCTAGATCAGCTACTTGGATTGGAAAATATTCATCATCATCCTTATCATAATCTGAAGTAGAGAAAAGCTGGTTTGGGACAGTCACATGTAGATGAACTTTGGCAATTCTCCCTGAGGGTGCGGTCACCGGCGTTGATGGTCCATCTGATAACTCTATTCTTTTTTCCAGTTCGTTGAGCACCACTGGTGCCAACATAGAGACATCAGCTAGAAAATGGTCCTCTGGGTTTGTTGAGTGTACTGTCACATCATGCTCTCTCATACTCAAAAAACTCTTTCTAGAATTTCCCATGCACCCCTTGTCGATGTTAAATAGCGGATAATCCCTAATAGGTGAAGGGGGAGTTTGCAGGGAGGCTTTCATATAAGCAAACACAACCTTGTGGCATATTGTTTGCTCGTTGATAGCTTTTTCATTTTGAGGTTGAATGTCTGAACACACGGATTTGGATTGTTTTTTATTCATGCTTGCCATAATGTGTGCTGTGTTTTTTGGATTATGTATTCCACTCACACCGTGCAAGGACCCTTGACGATGCTTTAATGAGGGCGGCCCCTCTTTAAGCCCACTGCGTAATCGGGCTATCATACTCTGAGGGCACTTATTTATATTGTCACTTCAAGTTTCTCTACCTTGCAGTGTAAAGTTATTTGAATTTCTGAGATACACACCACCAACTTCACAATATGTTTAAATGTATTTCCATAAACATCAAAGTTTTTGAATGTGTGAGATACACACCACCAAATTCACAATGGCCCTCATTACGACCCTGGCGGAAATCGAAAAACGATTGCGGAAATGCAATACCGCCATCGAATACCGCCCGTTGCGATTATGACCCGTCACCGTAAAGTACGATGCCATTAGCGACACCGTAGTGAACGCCAACGCTAACTGCACCAAGTACGCGCACGCGCGCACTGCGAAACCGTAATTACCACCATGGCGCAACGGTACGGGAATTCTGACCCTAGCGGACATGTACCTAACGCCATCAAGCATGGCGGAAAGTACCATTCCGCCATGGCGAGAAGTACGGCATCGCAAACCAACCGTAAAAGGCCTTACTGGGTGCCTGTACACCACTCCCTGGCCACATTGCACAACTCCTCGTAGGTGCAATGAAGTCAAACAATGCAACCAGTGAAATGTACAAGTCACCCATGCATGCCAACGAACAAATGAATGTAGGGGCTCCAAGTGCCTTGTGAGTGGCCATCCATATTAGCCATGGCACCATTGCCGTACTGATGCAGCACAGGCATGTGAAGCTCCAAGTACAGCAACATGAACTGAAAACTGAGACAAACAAAAACAGGCCCCCCATCGCTTGACACCAGTGCAAGGCAACATACAAAGCAGTATCCTGAGTGAGACTGCACCAGCCCTGTACTCCTGCCAGTAAACAAACCAACCAGCAGCATAAGCATGTACCACACAAGTTGGCAGAGTGACTGAGCAGCCAGGCACATCTCAAGAGGGGCCAATGGGAGCAGCAGGGCACAGATGGCACGAATACAGAAGCCATTCCAATGGACATGACCTCAGTCTCCCTCAAAGAAACGCACGCAAACACAGGCACCTGTGACCAGCCATATTCTGAAAATCACATCATTCCACCAATCCACCTGGCTGACCGGCATCTGTTACACAAAAGCCAATCCCCCTCCCATGAGCATGACATCATTAAAACAGTCATAATGGCAGCCCCTATCCCTGACCTTACTGGCCTTCGTAGGCAAACGCGCCCAGTACAGTACCACGCAACTATGCTCAGAAGGCCGAAACCAAAGCAGATCTCCTCACAATACATCGCTCCACAAATAGGAATATGCTACATAACTTGCAAAGAATAACGCTACAAGGTCAATATCATAATCAAAATTTAATGCACAACAAAATCACCCGGGCCATACAGCTATTAGGTCATGAACTCCAAATCATATCTCATAATTGTGGGCTGCATCCGCAATAAATGACCAGCTTCTTCTTGTGTGACGCCCTGTTCCTCCATGGTACACAGGGGCTACATCCACGTTCAAAAAGGCAACATGGAAGCGCCTAGAACCGCAGGGCCGTCCCATTAGGTAGGCACTAGTCCAGCTGAAAGCTCGAAATGTTGCTCCTAGCCACTAGTACTGCGTAAGGGCATGTGGGCCATTGGCGATCGTCCCATAAGATCGTAATGGTGCTCCACTGATTAACACGAAGCAGCAGGTGTCGGGAGTAAAAGCCATCTGCAGGAGTGGCATACAGATGGCAGCGGCAAAAGGGGAGGAGATACCAGTCACCCAAATGAAACGAAAAAGAATAGTATGGGCATCTGAACTCCATTTGAATTACTCACTTCAAAGATCACACTAAATCCACAGCCATATGCATGCTAGCCCACTCAAAAGGATTATTCGCACCCAATAATCACTTGCGAATCATAACCATATAAATCGAGGTGAAAACACTATTACAAACGAGTGTTTGTGTGCATGCGTCTGTTAAAACAGAATCCATTAGATGGGATTAGTAAGGTGCATAGACACAAGTGTTTGAAGGCGCGTCGAGACAGGGAGGGTTCAACAAGGGCAGATAGACGATGGTCCCACTATGGCAGCCCTGCATCACATAGCGCAGAGGAAGTTGATAGATTCCAAAAAGCCATGTACATGGCAGACTCTCTATTAAATCATCTGTCCATGCATCCATACATCATTCCCTCATCCCAGTATAAAAACGCCTGATTATTTACTCACATCACATTAGAAATTTCCATTGAATCTGTGCTAAATGCAGTCTGCAAAATCCACTGTGCTCCAGGCCGGAATTCTAGTGTTGTGAAGTAACATGTATTTGGGAACGTCCTGCCTTATCCTCCACTACGCTATTGCGCATCCCATATTATTCATATCAATCATTGCATTCTCGGCATGGCCCCTGTCCCAAGGACATTAAACAATAGAACTTTCTATCTGCAGTCAGACCTGTGGGCGTCTCCTCGCCGCTAGCTGGAAACCGAAAGCGCTGTCCTTCGAATTCCTCATTTGCAACATCACGTCGGAAAGGCATCTGTGACCGCTTGAAATCACAAATCCATCCATTTAGTGCGGCAGTGTGTGAAAATGGCAACTGGCTACACTCACAAATGGGACGCCCTGCCCGTCGGTGAACCGCGGTACAGCGCTGCATGAGGGTCCACCGTTAATCGAGTACTACATTCCAGGGACCCTTCACAAGTATGTTCCCGACTGCAAAGATAGTATGTGAAACAATGGGAGCATAGCAGATTTAACATATGAAGCAAGATCTCACTGCCATCGGGATGAAATACATGATATTAATAGCAAGATGCCATGCGTCGATTTGCAGCGTTGTGTGCGGGACGTGCTCGCCCAAAGGGGATTGCAGCTTGCACAGGTGGAATGAATCACCACAGGTGGAGGCTATACAGCTTGGAAACACATAAATTGCACACCCAACCCCCTCCCACAACCACACCCACTCCAAAATGCTACCGGCAGGACTTGCGATGTTGGCCCTAGGGGACCTGATAGCACTGCAAGTACTCCAACTTCAAGAAGAAGACGAACACCAACTACTACAACAACTGGCCGCACAGAGGAGACGCAGGAGGAGGAGGAGGGCAAGGCAGGGCCAGCAAGGCCCACCAGCACAGCCACTACCACCACGCAGGCAGCCCGCAATCCCACGCCTCCGAGCACATCCGTTCAACCTCACTGATGAGCAGATCCACACCCTCTACCGTTTGGACCGGGACACCATAACCGCCATTGTGGACATGACACACGCTGACCTTGTCAGCATGATAGATAACCCAACCGCCATCCCACCCCTACTGAAGGTGGTGTCTGTACTCCACTTTCTGGCCACAGGCACCTACCAGCACACAGTCGGACAGTTGCATGGCATTTCACAGCCACTGTTGTCACGGACACTATTGCAAGTGCTCAATGCCCTCCTGAAGCACGCAGACGACTACATCTCTCTACCACGCTCGGAGCAGGAAATTACGAACACAAAAGTGGGATTCCATGCACTTGCCGGCATACCGGGTTGCATTGGTGCCATCGACTGCACCCATGTGGAATTGGTTATCCCACATGCCATGGAGGCCCAGTATCGCAACCGAAAACAATATCATTCTCTTAATGTACAAATGGTGTGTGACTCAAACCGGATCATCACACATTGTTGTGCCCGATTTCCTGGATCAACCCATGATTCCATGGTCTTACGGAACTCTACAATACCACGCTACATGGAGCGACATGCAGGGAACAGATCCTGGCTACTCGGTGAGTCTCATTTCATGCATGATAATGTGGGGTATGTGATGCGGCAATGACCTGCCAGGAAGGGGGGGGGGTGCTTACGTAGCAATGTCATTCCTCAAACATCCTTTATTGTCCACATACAGGTGATGCCGGGTATCCACTGAAGAGATGGCTCCTTACACCACTCCGGAACCCACAGGACCAGCATGAGGAGGACTACAACCATGCCCACTCACGTACCCGTGTAGTCATAGAACAGGCATTCGGCCTACTGAAGGGTCGTTTCCGCTGCCTCAGCAGGTCTGGCGGGGCACTCCTGTACCGCCATGAGAAGGTTGCTAAGATGGTCATGGCATGTGTCATGCTACACAACATGTGCATACGTAGAAATGTGCCCATGCCCCCTGACGCAGAACTGCAAGCACCAGAATATGGTCATGATGTGGGTGGGGATGTGGCAGAACCTGAAGGAGTCCGCGAGGCACAGGAGGGCCGTGAAATTCGTCAGATTATCATAGATTCATGCTTCTAGCACTCACGCCTGGTGGTTGATACATGGACACAGGAGTTGTGGCACTGTGCGTGTCTGGAACATGCACAATATGAACTGTACGCCTATGATGGCCTCGTACACAAAGATCAATGTCCACACATCTCATTGGATGATTGTGAAATGTTTATAGCAAATGTGAAATTGTGTTACACACCCCATCGACCCGCCACCCAAGTAAGCCCAACACACCCCCTCCACCCTCCTACCTCCCCCCCGAACACCAGTGTCCAAGGATGCTCATTGTCAGTGGGCAGACGCTATTGCAAGCCCCCTCTCCGGGTATCAGGGGCACCCCTGCCTGTGGAGCGCAGGTTCCTCCCAGATCTACGTTGGGGGCTGCCCTGGACGGAACTTGCAACGGATGATGTCTCTGCCTGCTCACGTCCATGCATGTCCCTAAGGGTTTGTGAGAGCTCAGTGAGCACACGGCGCACAGCGGCAAGTTCAGCACATACGTCTTTGGACATCGCATGCAGTTCCCCCCTCAGGCTCTCGGTGCTTCTCTCCATTTGTACTCTCAGGCTCTCGGTGCTTCTCTCCATTTGTTCTCTCAGGCTCTCGGTGCTTCTCTCCATTTCTGCCCTTAGTGTCTCTGTACATGTTTCTATGGCTGCCTTGGTACCCCCACATTCATCAGCATGGTCCTTGAGGAGCGTGGCCAGTTGCTGCTGTTGCACGATCACCTGGTCGAGGGACTGTTGCCTCTGCTGGGCCATGGACATTTGCGGTGGTGTCACAGAGGGGCTGATCACCTCATGTTGCCTTGACACAGGGCTTGTGGGGGATGGCCAGTCGTCCTCTTGTGAGTGCCCCTGCGTGGTATCCTCATGTTGTACGGGATGAAACAAACAGGGGGATTGAGACAGGTCATGGATGGATCGTACATCGACATCACCGTTTTCTGTGTCGGAGCATGCTGCCATTAATGCAGTGTCACCTATGGTGCTGCTGCCACCAGAAGCAGTGCCTTCTGTGGCATCCATTGGGGGGGCCTGTGGTGGTGGTGGTGTTGTGGCCATGCTGGCTGCTGGGGTGCCTGTTGAAGTCCCCTCCTGTGTGCTGCCACTTGATTTGTGCTGCTGCCGTGTCTTGATGCGTGCAGCTGAGGTGGAGGGTCTTTGGCCGTTGGTCTTGGCCCTCTTTGCAGGTGTGCTGGTAGGGGTGTCCTGGAGCTCGTCGTTTGAATAGGACCCTGTGGTGGAGTAAAGGAGGGCGAGCGTTATTAATGGGTCTGTGGAAATTGGAATGGCAATGTATCACATGCATTGGGGTGGTACCTGAGGGTGATTTGGGTCAGGGCCTTGGAGGTGGTTTCATTTTTGTGTGGATTGAGGGTGCAGTTGTATTGCAGCCTGCAGTTAGGGGGTGCCTGCTGCACGTGTAGAGTGTGTTTTTAGGAATTTTAATTATTTATTTATTTAATTTGACTTTTAATGTCCGCTATCAGGCCAATGTGAGTGGACGTTCTCCTGGACATGTGTTTCTGTTGCACTATGTGGACACATGGTACTTCACATGATTGGACATTGTGGTTTTAGCATAGTTTTATTTGGGCCACCTACCTGATTCTTCGGATGTCTGCACTCCTTTCTCCATCCCTCCGACTCCCTCCGACTCCCTCTATGGTCTCCATTCCAATGGTGGAGGCACAGATTTCTTCTCAGGGGGTCAGCTTGATGGGTGATTCCGATCCTCCCCCGGTAGCTGTGGCAATGTTACGGTTGGCGGATAGTATGCTCCGTACGCGTATCCGCAAGTCGTCCCATCGCTTTCTGCATTGCTGTGGGTTGCGGGGTGCGGTCCCCACCGCACTTACCCGCTGTGCCACCAGGGCCCATATGGCCTTCTTGTTCGCAAGTGCCGTCCTGGTCATTTGCGTCGAGAAGACGACGGCAGCATTCTCCTGGAGGGTCTCTGTGAGCACCGTGAGTTCCTCACGTGAGAAGTGGACCTGCCGCTTGCGGTCGCACGCTTTTTTTGCTACTTTTCCCATTGTTTTGGTTTCACTAGGGTGGATGACGGGTTGGGATGTCTCTCAGGGTAGTGTTTTTAATGGTTGTGTGAATGTTCTGATTTTATAGGTGTACTGCGTGCTGTTTCCCGTTCCGGGACCATGTTTTTGCTTCCGTTTCCGTATATTTACGGTCACCGTATTTTCCGATTGCCGCTCTCTACGGTGACCGCTATGTCCGGTGGCGGAATTGCACCTAGGTCGCCGTACGACGGCGGTGAGGGGCGTTTTGGGGACATTTCCGCCATCGCGGACTTTGCACTTCCGCCAAGGCGTAGTGCTCGTGCCCGATGGGTCAGAATTAGCCGCACTTTACTCTGTCGTGCCATGGCGGAAACGCTATTTACGCTATGGCGGTCAGGTCAGTTGCTTTCTGCCAGGGTCGTAATGAGGGCCAATATGTTTAAATGCATTTCCATAAACCTCACAAATACCGTACCCCATAGGGAGTCTTTGCTGCGTTTTAGCCTACCCTTTTTACCCCATGTTTATACTTCACTTGCCCCCTCCTCACCGCTCATCTGCACCGCCAAACAGCCCAACAGCCACTTCTGATGGCACTTCACGATGCGCGCATGCGATGCACGCGCACCCCACAAATATAGGCTGTGACGTTGACAAAGGGGCGGGCAGTGTGGGCGGCATACGTGGCAGTGGAGAGGAGGCGCTGGAATAGAAGATAGCGGAGTGGACAGAGTGTTTCCAGTGTTTGGCAGTCTGTTTGCCATTTCCATTGTGAAGGAGGAGCCAGTTCTCAAAAACCCCTCGCTCAATGAAGCAGAGCAGAGCGGAGTGGACAGAGCGTTTCCAGTGTTTGGCAGTCTGTTTGCCATTCCCATTGTGAAGGAGGAGCCAGTTCTCAAAAACCCCTCGCTCAACGAAGCGGAACGGAGCGGAGTGGACAGAGTGTTTCCAGTGTTTGGCAGTCTATTTGCCATTCCCATTGTGAAGGAGGAGCCAGTTCTCAAAAACCCCTCGCTCAACGAAGCGGAGCGGAGCGGAGTGGACAGAATGTTTCCAGTGTTTGGCAGTCTGTTTGCCATTCCCATTGTGAAGGAGGAGCCAGTTCTCAAAAACCCCTCGCTTAAAGAAGCGGAGTGGACAGAGTGTTTGGCAGTGTGTTTGGCATTCCCATTGTGAAGGAGGAGCCAGTTCTCAAAAACCCCTCGCTCAACGAAGCAGAGCAGAGCGGAGTGGACAGAGTGTTTCCAGTGTTTGGCAGTCTGTTTGCCATTCCCATTGTGAAGGAGGAGCCAGTTCTCAAAAACCCCTCGCTCAACGAAGCGGAGCGGAGCTGAGTGGACAGAGTGTTTCCAGTGTTCCCGGTGGGCCCAGGGAGATCCGGGAGCGCCCCGCTCTGTGTAAGCAAAGTGCAACTCAGCGACGTAAAGAGCCAGCCCGGAGCCCCACCGAGGTCCTGCAGATCGAAAGAACAATGCAGGGAGCAGGAGCGCCGGGCCATGACCAGCTGGAGGACGCCGCAAAGCAACATCCGGAGGTGGCGGGCGCTCCGGTGGAACAGGCGGAGCCGCCGGACTCGCTGGAATCGCATCGAATCCTGCGGAGTAGCACCAAGACTCTTTCCAAAGGAGAGCGGAGGTCGCCGGGGAAAAAAGGTAAGAATCCCATGCACCCTGCATTAGACTTGAAAACTGTCAGAGTTGACGCCCACCGCCACCCAACTCCAGTCTTTAGGAGTTGGTAGAAGGGGAGCAGACACACCCCGCAATATGGATATGAACTAAGAGTCCCTTGAAATTGCAACAGCGTCCTCACGGATGTTTGCCGCCCCCCCCCGCAAAGCCCCATGGACATCAGCAGGGTGGCGAAGACAGCGCAGGACCAGAGCACCGCTTCGGCGAGTGGTTCTTCAGTTCTGACTACCGGAGGGTGGTCAGACTGGGACCCTGCTCTGGCCCTGTGCGCTAATAGGCGAGGGGGGCGGACTGAGCTGCTAGACAACTACAAGTCCCCAGAGAGGAATGTAGGGGACCCAGTACAGACACTGCCGATTGAAAGACCGGTCACTGTAACTAAACCCGAATTCACAGTACTAAAGACATACAGATGGTGGCAGATCGGGACAGAGATTTAAATGATAGCATTGGTGCACCTAGCCCCACACACACTGTGATCAACCACCCAAACAGCCATCCAATAAGGATAGAGGAGGAAAACGTGAGTTTGGAGATCAGGGCAGCGCCGAGTGACTGCACAACCAAGGAATCGAATCCTGACACAGGAGACTGGGTCGATCTTGGGTTCCCTGTACATACGAATATGATAGACCCAAAAAAGTGCAATAAATCCAATGGCAGCAAGCGCTACTACATTAAGCGCCAAAAGGGGAAAAAAAACAACCGCAAGTGCCTCTTCAAATCAAAGCCACCAAGATAATAAAGTATCCACGCATCATCAGAAATACCTCGGTACTACGGAGGTAAACAAAGTAAAACGTGCGGCAGTGAAAAAACCAGCAGCAGGGTCAGGAACGTACCAAAAACCCTGTATCCCAAATGCCTTGTTTACCTTCTTCAAAACTAAACAGAAGAAACGCAAATTAGAAACAGAGGACGAAATCACTGACAGTGAGAGCAAAATCGGAGATGGTGAAAGGAGATCAAGTGTAGCGGATCAGCCAGGGGTCAGCCCAAATAAAACGGAACAAAAGGAAGTAAATGTAGAGGAATCAAATCAGGCAATCCAGTGTAGTCCAAAAGAAAAAATTGGCCTAAATGAGACTGAACAAAAGAAAACAAATACAGAAGAAATAAAACAGGCAAATCAGTCTATTACGAAAGAAAAGGAGACGCAGACTCAAAAGATGACCACGGTAAAAGACCTGCTGACTGAACCGACAAACCCAAATAAAGTTGCTAGGGAAGCAAACGCTGTATCAGACACCCCAAGGAAGGTGGCTGATCTTTCAAAGGTCCCCCCGAAAATTAGCAAAAGCCATCTTATCCCGCAGTTGGGGCCTGAAGAAACCAAATCGGGGCCGAGCATTAATTTGAGGAGAAAATCAATCTCCATTGAGCCTCCGACCCATGGCATAGACACACTGCCAACGTCGAAAACAACGTCATAAACCGGGCCCCAAGAATGGACTGAACAGGAAGAGATGTGGGCTCAATTAAAAACCCGGAACCCCCATGATTTAGTACCAGGCGAGATCCCAAGAAAAGAGCAGAGGGAGCTGCAAGTACTACCTGAAAGTCTAAAAGCAAATCTGAGACCCGAAATACAGGCGAGAAAGAAAACAAATAATGAGACATGGAGATATCAAGAAGGCGCTCTAGGCCCAAGAGCGCAAATGAGCGATCAATCCTGGACACAAATCCACCTCCAGCATACAGAAAGAGGAGTAAAATTAACCAGGCAAGCTAAAGAAGGAGGAATAATAAATCCAATTACCTCTAAAACATTCTCAGACTGTTCTGAAGTATCTATTGTGACAGCTGGGACCTCAATATTGGACATCTCAGCTACCCAAGCCGAAACTGGCCCGGGCAGGGAAAGTTTGAACACGCCTGCCAAACACAGAAGGCACAGTGAAATTATGATCGATTCTCAAAAAACATCCCCAAATAAAAAACCTGATATGACCACAATCATGGCGGCGCTTACGATTGCACTTGGACCATTTTGCAAATTATATGAAACAATCAGTGACGCGGCAAAAGACAACAGTACACTATTGTGCAAGATGCAATCTAAGCTAGAGTTTCTGGAGGGTTACATTATAGCCACAGAGATCAAAAACAGCAAGCAGGAGTCAAATTGGGAGGAGAAATTGGCTAATCTAGAGATTGAAAGAAAAGAAGCACTAGCTGCAAAAAAAATTGCAAAAAAATGTATGGATAGAGCCTGCCAAACAACGGCCAAGTCGGATAGGAGAGAGTTGGAACCAATCTTCAATAAGCAAAAATCAAAAAATGCGAATGATCTGCCAGAACTACAAACTCAGAATATGATTGGGGCCGCAAAAATAGCACCAGCAATGACAAATCAAAAGAAAAAAGTGGCTCTGTGTTTGACAAGTGAAACCATCAGAGGTCAATCAAACAAAATAAAAATAGTGTCATCTGAGTCCAAAAAGGAAGATGAAATAATCAACTTAACCCAAAGCCCCAAAACTCCATGCCGCAAATTCGCAGCGGCGACAGAAAACCTTAAACCGACAGAAAAATCACCAAGAACGGTGAATGAATTCATGAGTGAAAGTGCACTGATGGACTTATCATTACATCTCGAAACAGATGTGCAGGGTGAAGAGTACACAAGTCCAGAGGGACCAGCAAAAGAAAGCAAATCTGTCCCTGACAGTAGGAGGGAAACAAATAGCGACGAAGTCCTAGTCAGTTCAATGTCAAAACCTGTAAAGGGAAAAAAACAAACAGACAACGAGACTAGCTCTAGCCATGGATTATCCCCCTTGAATCAAAGATCACACCGATGCTATGAAGAAAAACAAGTAAAAGGGGCGAGGGGGAGAGCAGAGAAATTGCACATAAATACCACTCAGAAAAAAAAATAAGAACTCGGACAACGCCGATAAAGAGTCTAGAGTCTTCAAACTAGAGCAAATGTCTTGCAAAAGCAGATACATCGTGCTTAACAGGAAAACGTATTGTATTTATTAAGTAAGATACACTGCTTACAACATCTGAAGTCCGAAGACTTTCTATTAATAGAACCCTACCACCATGATCAAAAGGCGAAGTCCTATCTACACATTCAATCCAAGGCACTAAAAGGAGTGCCGGAGGAAGCCTATAAGGACTTAGAACAAGCCGGATTTATCTTGACGGAAATATGTACGCCAAAAATAGACCCAAAGGCGCAGTCCGCAAAGGAGAGAGAGAGAGCCTTAAATGGAATTATACATCCAGAACAAAAGAACTCTACAACAGAAAAAGACAAGCCCCCTTGGACCGTATGGAACAAGAAAGCCATCGGCATTATGAGTGGGAAAAAAGGGGGATGAGAAATGAAAGATACAGACGAACAGATCACGACCATAGGGAAGAACGAAATAAAGAACGATCCAGATATGGGGGTCAACCCCAGGAAAGATGGGAACGACACAGAGCTGAAACTGTGGCTCAGTTGAAAATGACCAGGACGAGGAGTGAAATGTCGGAAGAGGTGTGTAGAACGGGAAAAGATTGAGAAATTAAAATGGTAGAGAGCCAAGAACTCAGACAACCAAAGGGACCATGGAATTGGTTGAAAAAAACGTTAAACCCTCAAACATGATAAATAGCAACCACCAGGAGGTGGGCCCAGAAGCATACCGCCTCCAACCTACTACCAAGTAATGTTACCTCAGAAATTGATCTTGATGGCCTCATGGAATACGAGAGGCCATAGACATTTGACGAACCCTGAAAATCAAGATCTGGGGGCTTTCGACATCCTATGTCTCCAAGAGCACTGGCTAACAGAAAAGCCATCTTTAGATGGCTTTGAGATAGCCTTCTCTCCGTCCATAAAAGGCCTGTTGGGCCGCCCGTCTGCTGGACTCCTGTTAGCAATAAAGGCGGGGTCAGGAATTTCCATCATAAAAACGATATTTGAGTCGTATGGTATACTGGCAGTTTCGACAACATGGGCCCAAGTCGACGAAAGGGAAAAGGAATGTGAAAAAGAGAAATTAGCGTTGATAACAACATACTGGAACCCGGAAAAATCAACAACATCAGATTTTTGTAATCAAATAGCAGGAACAATTGACGACATTATCATTGAAGATCCACAAACGCACATAATAATTTGTGGAGATCTAAACGCTAACTGCAGCAATGAAAATGAAAATAGGGTGAAAAAGATGAAATCTTCAGGGGAACACAGAGGACAAAAATGGAAGAGGCTAATGGAATCGAGAAATTTCCACAATGTGGCCTCTCTGAAATCCTGGAATATAAATACTCCCGCATGGGAAAGGGGGAATTCTAGCGCAAACATTGACTATTTCTTCATCTCCAACAGTCTAGTGGCATGCATAGAAGACTACTCAGTGATAAAAACCCAAGAGAGTGATCACAATCTGTTGGCTATAAAGTGGAAAGCACTGCGACCTGTAAACAGCTATTACAACAACCAGATTGAGTTGAATAATCAACAAAACCGAGTATGTCTGACTGCGGCTAACATCGAGTCCATTACTAAAAAATACAAAACCAACATCCACGAGCAAGGGGAAAAGACCCAAAGACCGGACTATCTTCCACTTCTACTCCAATACAGATCGAAGATGTCAGGGAAAATGCAAAAGGCAAAACAAAACAAACATATATTTGACAACCTGATCACAGAAAGAAAAAGATCCCTGAGAAAATTGAAAAGAAAAATAAAAAAGGATAAAATTCAAAGCCTGGATCCGAGGTCACAGATACGTAATGTATCAAAAAGATGCAGAGGACATGCTTCGCACGTTAAGCACCAAAAAAACTAGTGACTTCTGGGCACTTATCAAGAAACCAGATAAGAAGGTGGACAATCAGATTGTAAACGCAGTGAGTTAAAGCGCGTGGGTACATTTTTTTGGGAACCTGTTTATGGCACCGGAACATCTCCCACTGGTGGTCGAAAGACCAGATACAACACCATGGATCGATATTTCATCGATAGATGACATAAAAAGTGCAATTCTCAACTTAAAGAATTCCAGAGCCCCTGGTCCTGACGGGCTAGGTAACATTGAGCTAAAACAAAATCCGGAAAAATGGGTTATTTTCATCAGCTCTATTTTCACTCAATGCAGACATACAAGATCTCTTCCGGCGTCTTGGGTTACTGCGGTGGTGGTGCCGATTTTCATACGAGGGAACAGAGAAGAGCCGGGTAATTATAGACCCATTGCCCTATTGGATATAATAGGTAAAATCTTTGCAACCCTTCTCCTGAACCATTTCCAAATTTGGGCTAGAACCTCTCTGGCCTATGACTCTTTCCAAATGGGATTCCTAAAGAAAGGGAGTACGTCAGTCAACATTCTAATCCTCAATCTCATAAAAGCCAAGGTAAAGCAAGGGTCACCTACGGTGTTCCTTGCGTTTGTGGACTTATCACAGGCCTTTGATAAAGTTGACAGGCGGATTCTGTGGAGCAAACTCAAGAAATGGAACTGCCCAATGGAAATATTGGACCCTGTGATGGCTCTGCATACCAACACGACACTAAGAGTATGTTTAAACAACCAAGGCCTTTTGTCTAGAGAGATAACAGCGGAGAGACGAGTCAAACAGGGCTGCCCTTCGCCCCGGCACTATTTATTGCCTTTTTGGGATATATAAAAGACTCAGAAACATCAACTAAAGCGTTCCCTCCCAAATTAGGTAAGGTAAATATATCGCGTCTTCTCTATGCAGACGATCTGATATTATTAGATCAAACCCAAATTGGCTTACAACGCCAATTTACAAGTCTGGCGCAATACATGGAGCGGAACAATCTGAAAATAAATAAAACAAAAACGAAAATAGTGATCTTGGGGAAAAGTGCCAAGATGACCCGACCAGGGTACAAATGGGTGTTGGACAAAGCTGAAATCGAAGTGGTACATAGTTTCAAATATCTAGGAGTTCAGATAGACCACTCAGCTAAAGAAGCATCCATGCAAACCATCCTTTGGGGAAAAGCAAAAAATCTTGCTGTTCAAATGAAAGTTATCGACAGAAAATATGGCAAATTTTCACTAAGTCCGGTGATAGCATTCTACAAAGCATTCTACAATCTGGCGGAAGCTAGAGAGTTATATCTGGAAGACGGTCCTAGGACTCCCAAACGCAGTCTCAATGGATCTCATCAGAAGAGAGTTGAGTCTACTCTCTCTGGAAGTGACAGTGACCCAAAGCGCAATGCAACTCTTCAGGAATTCTCTAATGGCAGATAGTCCACCTATATACAAGATCATAGCAGCAGAAATAACAAATCGCCACTTAATCATTCTCAATAAATGGACAGACAGGCTCAAAGAAAAGCTTTCCGAGATCGCATGCACAGAAGAAGACTTGAAAACAAATCCAGTAAGAGTGAAATCCAAACTCCAGGCTCAAGACTGGATAATGACCCTGGAGAAATCGCATGCAAACAAACTGACAAGAGATCTTCCACCTAACTTTAACAGACTGAAAGAGCCGGTGGCATACTGCACGAAATTTCCAAACAAACATCTAAGGAAAATGTACATGAGAGCGCTATTCAATCTTCTTCCGACACGTGAAATCATGGCGATCCAGATGCAATCCAACGACAAAGCTTGTCGTCTCTGTAAGGAATTATCCAAATCAGAAACAATAAAGCATCTCTTGCTGCAATGTTCAGAGTTGACAAACGTAAGAGCCACATACCTACACAACCTTTGCACAAACCATTTAGAACTGCTTGAAGATGAAGACTCAACTTGGTGGAATAGGTTGATGTCAGGGGAGAAAACAAAGTGGACTATAGCGTCTGTAAAAATCTTGGAAAGGGCATTTGAAATGATCATCTTACGATCCTCTTTGGTGATCAATTCTAAAGACCAAGGCGTGAGTAGGTTACCCTGACAAGAGACTGGCAGTGATACACCTCTCCTTGCGAACTCTCGCCGATTACTGTGTGAAAACAGCGCCTGTTGCTTCGGTATTTTCTATTATGTGGCTCTTTAGAGACAAGCAACAAGAGTTTTGTAAAAATTGCTAATGCAATTAAATACAAAGTTAAATAAAATAAATAAAAAATAGAAGATAGGTGGGTGTAAGAGTGACTAATCAAGTGTGTAACAGGAAGTTCAACTTAATGCGGCAAAGCCGCGGCTCAGGAGAATAATTGTTAAATGTTGGTTTAAAGTCAAATCAACTATAAGTCCAATAAGTAAGCTGATATTACTTGTAGGCTTTTCCATGTTGCGGCAGCGAAGGTCGCACCCGCTTCTTCTTGCCAACAAAGCCTTCTGCAGCAGTTCGAGTCGCAGAAGAACAGGACACACAGTCTGCCCAGCCCAACAGCCATTTCTGATGGCACTTCACGATACGCGTGCGTGCGATGCGCATGCAGCCCACAAATATAGGCTGTTACGTTGACAAAGGGGCAGGCAGTGTGGGCGGCATACGCGGCAGTGGAGAGGAGTTGTAGGCTTTTCCACGTTGCGGCAGCAAAGGTCGCACCCACTTCCTCTTGCTGACGAAGCCTTCTGCAGCAGTTTGAGTCGCAGAAGAACAGGACGCACAGTCTCCCCAGCCCAACAGCCACTTCTGATGACACTTCACGATGCCAAGCATCTCTTAACCACTCTTATCATCTCTAAACTGGTCTACTGTGCTAGCATGCTCTTTGGTCTCCCCAACTATGCTTTCTGTCCTCTTTGACAAGATCATTACCTTTGCTACCAAGACTCTCTTTGGACTCCATCACATCACACCTACTTCCTCATACATCACCAAGCTGGATGGCTGATGATGCAAAATAGGGCCAGATTTAAATGGCTTCTCCTGGTTCACAAATCTATTCACGGTAAGGAACCGCTGTTTCTATCCTGCTCTATCAAACTCTGCAAGCCTTCTCGTAATCTCCTGTCTGCCTCCTTGTGGCTCCTCACCCTCCCTGTGCTCCCTCTTGCTTCTGACCTTTCTCTCTTCTTGCTCCAGTTGCAAGGAATTCTCTTCCCCTGGACATCTGAGAAACAGTCCACATGGATTTGTTCAAAACCAAACTAAATGCCTCCCTCCTTGCCTCTAAGTTACCCTCTTAACCTACCTCTCATCAGCCTGCTAGCTAACATGCTTTCCTCACCACTAACCTGCATCTGTCCCTCACTTCCTCTGCCTCCACTCTAGCACTTCACCCATTATGGTCACATCCCCAGCACAGCTGATCGTACCGACTAGCTGCACTTAAAAATATCCAATATTGGTTGTCCTTAATGTATTTATGTCCACTTATGTTTTGTCCCCAGTGACTGCTCCATTTACTCCCCTCCGCAGCCTGAACAGACTGTCCCTCAAACTCACACCATTGTAAGAAGCTTGCTGCCTCAGGTCCAATCTAATTTCTTATATATTGTGTTTACTTCTGTGATCAAAACATCATTGTTCCTCCTGTATATAAATGAATGAATGATAAACCACTGGTACTCATAATAGTGCCACCATAAGGTGCCAGAATTAATGATGCATAAATATAATTCAGTCCACTAAGGACTAATATTCAAAAATGGTGGGGGGGTTAGATCCTGGCAGGCTCTACACTACAGTTACCAGAATTCCCTGCTGCCACAGCCTGGTACTTACCAGAGGGATTCTTCCCTGCACACCTAAATCAAATCTGCATGCATGAATATGGTTGAGGCATGCAAGCATGCTAGGAGAACATTTTTGGACTGTTTGAGTTTACTGCAGCTGCGGCATAAAGTAGTGCACCTGCCACCACTCTTTTCTGTTTGGCCATCTAACTGGAGACTGGGGATCCAGAGGGGCTGCACCCATGCCATACATGCGTGAATCTGGAGTGCCATACTGATGTTAACTACCTCCCCTCCCCACTGAGGGATAATATTGTAAAATGGCAAAGGGCTGAATCCTGGATGGCTCTGCACTACAGGTACCAGAATTCCCTGCTGCCACAGCCTGGCACTTACCAGAGGGATTCAACCCTGCACACCTGAATCCAATCAGCCTCACTGATGATTGCTGAGGCATGAAAGCACGCTAGGAGGAGAACTTCTTGAGACTGTTTGAGCTTACCTCAGTTGGGACATAGAGTTGCGCCCCTGCCACCCCTCTTTTTTGTTTGCCCATCCAACTGGAGACTGTTGCTCCAGAGGGGCTGCACCCCGGCTATACTCGCCTGACTTTTGAGTGCCAAACTGATGGTAACTCCCTCCACCTTCCCACAGAGGGCTAATATTGAAAAAAGGGGGAGAGGTGGATGCTGGCTGGTTCCACACTACAGTTACCAGTTTTCCCTGCTGCCACAGCCTGTACTTACCAGAGGGATTCAACGTTGCACACCAGAATCCAATCAGATGCCCCAATGATTGCTGAGGCATGAAAGCATGCAAGAAGGAGTACATCTTTGCACTGTTTGAACGTACAGCAGCTGGGACACAGAGGCTTGCCCCTGCTGCCCCTCTTTTTTGTTTGTTCTTTTTTTTAATATATGCATATTTGAACATATACCTAGTTGAGAATCACAAACAGAAACATCTATAGTTTCTTCTTACAAGAACAATACACATTAAGGGGGTAATTCATAGAATTCAGTGCACAAGTGGAGCAAGCGGCTGGCGCACAGTGTGCGCGTGCGACAGTCTGTGCCAGCTGCGTGCGCCAAAAGCGTGCGTGTATTTCGGGGGTTTGCGTGGAGTTTCACACGCGATTGGCCCTGTCTGAGTGGGGTATGTGTATTTCGGGGGTTCGCGGGGAGTTTCACACGCGATTGGCCCTGTGTGTGCGGGGTATGTGTATTTCGGGGGTTCACGGGGAGTTTCACACGCGATTGGCCCTGTGCGAGTGGGGTACATGTATTTCGGGGGTGCATGAGAAGTTTCACACGCGATTGGCCCTGTGCGAGCAGGGTACGTGTATTACTGGGGTTCGCAGGGAGTTTCACCCGCTATTGGCCCTGTGCAAGCGGGGTACATGTATTTCGGGGGTGCGTGAGAAGTTTACACGCGATTGGGTACGTGTATTACTGGGCTTCACGGGCAGTATCACACGCAATTTCGCTGTCAGAGCGGGGTACGTGTATTTTGGGGGTGCACGGGAAGTTTCACACACGATTGGCCCTGTGCGAGCAGGGTACATGTATTACTGGGTTTCGCGGGATGTTTCACACGAGATTTCGCTGTCAGAGTGGGGTACGTGTATTTCGAGGGTGCGCGGGAAGTTTCACTGGGGTTACTGGGGTTCGCGGGGAGTTTCACACACGATTGGCCCTGTGCGTTCGGGGTATGTGTATGTCGGGGGTTCGCGGGGAGTTTCACACGCGATTGGCCCTGTGTGAGCATGGTATGTGCATTTCGGGGGTGCGCGGGAAGTTTCACACGCGATTGGCCCTGTGCAAGCGGGGTACGTGTATTACTGGGGTTTGTGGGCAGTTTCACACGCAATTTCGCTGTCAGAGCGGGGTTCATGTATTTCGGGGGTGTGCAGGAAGTTTCACATGCGATTGGCCCTCTGCGAGCAGGGTACGTGTATTGCTGGGGTTCGCGGGGAGTTTCACACGCAATTGGCCCTGAGCGAGCGGGGAACGTGGATTTCGCAGGTTCAAGGGGAGTATCACATGCAATTGGCCCTGTGCGAGCGGGGTACGTGTATTTCGGGGATGCGCGGGAAGTTTCATACGCGATTGGCCCTGTGCGAGCGGGGTACGTGTATTACTGGGGTTCGCGGGGAGTTTCACACGCGATTGGCCCTGTGCGTGCGGGGTACGTGTATGTCAGGGGTTCGCGGGGAGTTTCACACGCGATTGGCCCTGTGCGAGCATGGTATGTGTATTTCGGGGGTGTGCAGGAAGTTTCACATGCGATTGGCCCTGTGCGAGCAGGGTACGTGTATTGCTGGGGTTCGCGGGGAGTTTCACACGCAATTGGCCCTGAGCGAGCGGGGAACGTGTATTTCGGGGATTCAAGGGGAGTATCACATGCAATTGGCCCTGTGCGAGTGGGGTACGTGTATTTCGGGGGTGCGCGGGAAGTTTCATACTCGATTGGCCCTGTGCGAGCGGGGTACGTGTATTACTGGGGTTCGCGGGGAGTTTCACACGCGATTGGCCCTGTGCGTGGGGGGTACGTGTATGTCGGGGGTTCGCGGGGAGTTTCACACGCGATTGGCCCTGTGCAAGCGGGGTATGTGTATTTCGGGGGTGCCCCGGAAGTTTCACACGCGATTGGCCCTGTGCAAGCGGGGTACGTGTATTACTTGGGTTTGTGGGCAGTTTCACACGCAATTTCGCTGTCAGAGCGGGGTACGTGTATTTCGGGGGTGTGCAGGAAGTTT